>NC_139239.1:80845831-81445831 GCF_977018435.1 Lepisma saccharinum
TGAATCGAATATTGAGTGAGCACTTCCCGTCTGTGTAAAATTGTCGGTGACTTTTCTTGGCTATTTCCGTAAAAGAGCGAGAGCGGATGGAACATTTCAATTCTAGGAGAGGTCTATACTCGGCGTTAAGATCGTTATGCAGTTGATACGATTTCGCGGCGGAGAAATAGCCCACATGAAAGACCCACCACGCCCATCGGTCCCTCCTAGATCAATGTGACGGGAACTACGCAGTTCCCAGAGTAGGAAATCCTTTTTGGTTTCCATGGCGACCGTCGCCATCTGCCATAATTTCCTTTTATAGGGACAAATTGGTGAAAGACGCATGACAAAAGAAACGGCGGACGTGATGCGCCGAGGACCAAGAAAAGACCGACCCCAGATGAGCAACCGGAAAGCAGTTCGCTCTTTGAAGAATTCAACTCTAACTGGCGTTGAAAGGAGAAAGATTACGGTTGAATTGTAGATTTGCGGAGGGCAAAGATACGCGATCTCGTGCAAAGGTAATATTCTATCTCAACCCCCCAAATTGTTCACAAAGCCCAATTTATGGTTATTTTGGCACAAAATTTACCCTTATGAACTCCCAGATAGAAAATATGGCTAACCCCCTGTTTGATGACATAAAACTAGAAAAAGAAAACGCAAAGCGTCACATATATTCGTTCGGTTGTGCACTTTAAAGATTGATGTATTGATTGATTTGGTTTACTTCGCTTTTCTGCCACTCTTGGTTAATCGCAAAAATGAGAATGAGTGAGAATATGATGAAATTGATAAAGAGACAATCACAAACAACGCCTATGGCCAGGCTGGGATTCGAACACGGGACCCATGGCTTCGTAGTGCACTGTTTTCGAGACACTGGTAGTTTTCAACGATTTTGTATTTCAGGGCAGACTATCTACCTATCCCTCCACCACATCTTGCACGGTCTGCTTGTCACCTACTTCTTAACGCGATGGATCAAGGAGACGAGTTTGCCACCCTTACGTCTGAGACATCTGGTGGTGAAACTTCCGAATTACTAGCAGCCACCAACGATAGTTTCGCGAGCGGGCCCAACGCAAGAGTATGGCTTATACCGCGATGGAATATAGTTCCCCGTTTCATTTGCATTTTCCTCCGTCGCTGCAGTTCTTCCTCTACAATTTACCCATTCTTAGTGCAGCACACGAAACGTAGATGTACTTTGGCCGTATGTTATGCGTTAGACTAGACAAGATGCGAAGGTTGTTCTACATTTCAATTTAATTTAGCGGAAAAAAAATTAAAGGTGTAGTTGAATGTTCCCAAACTACTATAAGGAAGTGTTATACAGTGTTATCTGTGTACAATGTTGCCATTTGATTCCTTTTCTAAAATATAAGTTACTCACTCCAGGGGCGGCGCGTGCCTTTTCAGTCAGGCAGGGCACATTTTTCTTTTGGGTGGGGAGGGGGGCAGTTAGCCTCTATATTCCTCTTTAAGGTTTTTGAGGGGAGTTCCTTGATATGGAGTAAGTAAATTGTTCGAACAATTTGGAATAAAATTAACATTCTGATCAAGATATCTCTCCAAAGAGCATTAAATACTCACTACGTAGGAATACGAAAAATCAGCAACATATGGAACAAAAATACATGAATAAAAAAAAAACCTCGAATACTGACGTCGCTTGCAGTAACTAAACTTTGGGTAGATACTGGAATGATTAGGAAAATGTTACACTGCAGTTTCTCTTCCATTGTCAATGAATTGAAAGGCGTACATATTAAAGTTTCTACATGATTCAATGTCATATTCACCAAGTATCCACTAATATCAATGACTAAGTAGGAAGATGATGCAGCGTTAAGTTCAGTTACAACACTTTACATTAGCCATGTACCCCCAAAAAGTTCGTTTATACTTACGAAGATATTCTGCATGTCAAGTTGCTGGAACACAGACACAATTACACAAATAAATAAACACGTACAGTAACTATAATATCGCGAAAAACTAATTATTTCATAAGCGACCAATACGCACAGACGGAACGCAACGCAAACTCACACACTAACTCAAATCCAAATCCGTATTACAATGGGAAGAAAAGAGGAAAGGAGGATCTTTTTGAAAATACGAGGGACTAGTTTGTGCAATAAAAAGTGTTGTCAACTTTTCAGGTCGCCGGAACAAGCGCGAAGAAAAGCATTCGAGGGATTTTTTCTATCTTATTGCTGCAGGCTGGAAGAACGAATGAACTGCCTACCAAGCGTTGGAAACACTGAACGGTGAACGAGGCAAACATGAATGGGCAGGGCACCTCGTTTACTGCCCAGAGACGGCTACGAATTTTGCGCTTTTCCATTGTGAGGGGACCGTCCCTTGCCTATGCTGCAAATGTTGGGATCAGTCAGTGACGTCACGTCTCCAGGGCAGAGCCGAAATTGGACTCTCTCCAACAGGACGGAGAAATATATTAACCTCGCACAGGGTGCATGCCCTGTAAGTCCGGTTGCAGCAACGTAGGGGTTGAGGGAAAAAACAAAAAAAATATTTACGCGTATATACCGATCGTCTCTTCAGATGAACTTTTTATGTTAAAATTGTTGTGGGGCAGTGCCCTAGTTGCCCTTTATGTAGCATCGCCACTGACTCACTCTGTATTTTACTTACAAATAGCGAAAAATAGTATACGCAAAAATAAAACTTTCACCCACAAAATACGAAACACGCGCCGACCCTCGTTCAAGCTCCCCTCCCCATCCTTCCGGGACTGTAAATTCCTTCCTCGCAGAACATTCAACCAACAAACACCCTTCGACTGCTTTTGTTTTGATTTCTGTCTGTCCCCGAGGCTAGGTTTACCAGCGACTCAGGTTGGG
Source organism: Lepisma saccharinum (assembly GCF_977018435.1). Taxonomy (NCBI): domain Eukaryota; kingdom Metazoa; phylum Arthropoda; class Insecta; order Zygentoma; family Lepismatidae; genus Lepisma; species Lepisma saccharinum. The sequence goes on from NC_139239.1 coordinate 80,848,684, forward strand.
TTGGAATTTCCTATGCGATTGTTTTGGTGATGGTTATTCCGTGTTGTTACCAATAAATTCCAAAATCTGAATTTCAGGCCTCCTCCATAGCGTAGTGGATAACGCTGTCGCCTTGTGATCAAGGGGACCGGGTTCGATCCCAGGTGGGAACACATTATACAGTGGCTCGGAAACTCCACTGTACGCCAGTTCCGATTTGCCTATCTGAGCAACTAGTGAACCAAAACCTTCGTCGCTTTTCACGGCGAGGTTAAATGTTGAGCCGCTGAAGCAGGGAATAGAACAAATGCACTAAAATATCCAAACCATGGGCATAATTCGAACCTAGAGCCTTTAGAACAGAAGTCAGTTCTGCACCACCCAGTTTTGGAATAATAAACTCCTTGGTTTGGTTTGGTTTGATTTAGTGTTTTAAGTCCACTTTATGCACAGTAAGGCTAATCGGGACTGCACCTACAGTTTAAAGTGGGATCCGAACCACTATGTGCCTCAACCGGGTATCGAACCCGGGACTCCTTGATTACAAGGCGATGACGCTACCACTGCGCCATCGGGGAGGCCCTAAACTCCTTGGTGAAAATGTCGTCTGAGGTTCAATACCTGCCGAGTGGCTTTGGATAACACCTGCTCAGCGCAACGAGTCCAATTGTCTTTATTGTGCCGTGCCGACCATCGTGGTCGAGTGGTTAGCACAGCGCGCTACGACGCCAGGATTCCCGGGTTCGAAATCCAGTCTTAGGTATGGATGTTTTTTGTGAGTGTCCTTTTATCAATTTCATAATATCATGTCACTCATTCTCATCTTCGCGATTAGCCAAAAGTGGCAGAAAAACGATGGAAAATAAACCAAATAAATAAATCAATCAAACTAATTGTCGCTGTTATTTGGCTTTCTTGGCGAAGCCTTCTCCTTTTCAATCCTCACGATGCTTGGCCAACACTGACATTTGCGACTCCCATTGGGTATCGAAGGCCAGACAGTTCACACCGTAAGCAACATTTGACTACCTGGGACTACATATGAATTAATCATTAATATCGCTATTAAAAATCGTAATAGAAATTATGTTTCAATCTGGAGAAAATAGACATAAAAATATATTAAAGGCACAAATAAATACAACGTCAAGGTAAAATCAAAATATCTCACCAGGAAATAGTGTTATTTTTACGAACATTATAAATTAACAGTATTTCAATAACCAAGAACAGTAAAATAATACTAGTAATATTAAATAATACAACCTCAGAAAGTGGAATATATCTGATTTTACTCTTTCACTCATTCTGTCTTTTATGCAACGCGTAGTTACTTTCCTACTTTTTGTTTGCATGTCGGCTCGCAAATATGGCGGCGCTGCGAGAAACTCGTATATTGTGTTAAATCAATATCATTTTTTATTTGCAAATAATAAGATAAATGGTCTCGATCGCTCTATTAGGAGTTGAAACCTTTTAATAGGTAAGTCAATTCAAATATTTCTTTCCCATGAAAAATAATTTCGGCATAAATAAAAGTATGCTGAAATAAGTTCACGAGACACCAAATTCTATACCCCCCTCCCCGGGGTCAGAAATCTCTGTCAATCAGTGGCGTGACGCAATATCCTAGCAAGGTCTATCTTCCAACGATCACTTCAGAATTCGTCACTTCCCTCCCAGCTTTCTTAACCTGTTCAAAATGTTCCTACGCAAGTCAAGCTCCTATCACGTTTTACTGAACTACAGTTTGTAAGAATATCAACGAAATGAGAAATCATCTTTTTAAATTTCGATTTCGGCTGAGGAAGCTATGATAGCCCAGAACCTACCGAAAAATGTTTCAACTATCCTTGAACCCAGCCCAAGAGAAATTACTGGTGACGCCACTGCTTATCTCCAGGGGGCGGTTGTTCCTCGAGAAAATAGGACCAACCGCCCGCCCCCCATTGAAAAAAAATAATAAAATTTTGATTTGATTTATTTTACTTCGCTTCTTGTGCCACTTTTGGCTAATTTGCGAAGATGGGGATGAGTGATGGTATGATGAGATTGATGAATAGACATCACAAACGTCCAAGCCCAAGCCAGGATTCGAACTCGAGACCCCTGTCGTCGCAGCGCGATGTGCTAACCCCACCCCTTCATTGAGATAAGCAGTGACGTCACCAGTAATTTTTCTTTGGTTGGGCTCAATGGTGGTTGAAACATTTTTGGTGGGCTTTGTTTCAGTTGTCGTGGCCAAATTAGCGGTTAAATTTTCACGCAAATCAGGTGGCATCAGCGTGATATAGAAACGCGATTATCAATTTATACACATGTCCCCCTCACATACACACGAACGAACGAACGGAAACTGAGACAGACCGGTAATTCTAAAAATCGAGCATATGAATTGGTCGTTAAACTACAAGGAAAATGTAACTGAACTGCAGTAATATGAGTAAAACTCTTCGATAGCGAAATTTTTCATTTCATGCGCAAAATCTTCGACTTTAGCATTTACAGATATATCTCTGTAGTAAAGTGTGTACCCAGAATTTTTATTTCCTGCGGGGCTTGTCAATACTGATTTCTAGAGTGCCCGAAGAAAATAATAATGTACTGTTGTTATTATCATACACAAGCAAATAGAACACGTTACTTCTAGTTTCAATTGTTACACAGAAACGAAGCATTGATTCATACACAGAGCAGTAGGAGAAAAATTACGTTTCATTTGACGTCACTTCCTTTCGATAGATTTTCAACGACTTGTTCAGAGATTATTGCACAATGCACGGAGGGCTTTACTCAATTTCTTCTTCTTCCTTTTTTCTAATCCCAGTCATCTAAAATTTATATTTTTGCATTGCTTCTACTTCACTATCCTTTCCAGTAGTAGTGACGATCTTCCATGTTCCAAATCTCATGTTGTGTCTTCTATGCAGATGATATTTCATGTGTTACGAGTCCAACCGAGGGCCATGTTACCTCGGGACAACTGGCCCTCCCAATATTTGTATCCCCTTATGAGGAGAATGGTAGCCGGGTTATAAGCCCCCCTCCCCCTGCACTGGCTGCTTGGTTTGATTTTCTATATTTTACTTCGCTTTTTGTGCCACTTTTGGCTAATTTGCGAAGATGGGGATGAGTGTTGATGATATGATGAAATTAATGAATATACACTCACAAATATCCATGCCCAGGCCAGGATTCGAACCCGGGACCCCTGTCGTTGTAGCGCGATGTGCTAACCACATGGCTCCATGGGTTCTTATCCACTATTCGAATCACCCCTTCGTACGTACTAAAGGGAGTTCCTCATCCGGCACTTGAGGGATCATTTGATTTTGTGCATTTTCACTTTTCAGGTACATAGATCGTTTCCGGTTGTTGGGGAATCGTTTGCTTTTCCAGTCCTAAGGGGTACAGTGAGGACATGAGGTGAAACTAAAAACATAATATTACGCAAATGGACGCATACTGATCAACACACACATATACAATCAACATACAAGGTAACTCTGGGTAAGATGACATAGTTATGTTTGTTTAAAATGAAATGTGAAATGGGAAAAACAAATATTATCACACTCAATATAGTGCGTGTTTAGTTAACTGTAAACTATGAAAGTAATAATTACGTAATTGTATTACAATTGTATTCGGCTCAATGTGAAAAGGTTAAGAAATGCAATGAAACTAAATGCGTCAAAACCTACATCTATCTTCAACAAGGGGATAGTGGAACAACATATGAAGTTTGCAATATCACAAAGAGAGAGAAAGGAAATTGAACACTTTGTATTACAACGTATACAACTCAGTATACAATGTAAATTAAATATATAGTAATACAAGAAGCATTGAAGCAAAAAAAAATGCTTTCGTTTAGAATTTTTTACAATATAAATGGTCCTTTCTGCACATTTCGTGGAGCAATTTCTTACATTTAATTCATTGAATCCAATCACATTTTGGCCCCTTTTTATCGAAATAGAATCATTCGCATCTTCATTCTCATTGTCACCACTACTGTCTATGAGATTATATAAAATTTAATTCTGTCGTTCACATAAAAGATGATGATGTTAGTAGAGCTAGGCCAGACTGTCATTTGGGTATAATCGCACCACTAGTCAGCATGGGGGTCCCCAGGATTCTTTCCAGGGAGGGGCAAACAAGGTAATTTTCTTTCCAGGTGGGAACAAAGGAGGCACATTTTTTCCCCATAATAGTGATGCCCCCTCGAAAAACAGTATTTCAGTCCGAAATTATTATGTTTCTTCAACTAATTTATAATAATGAACATGAATTACTGTAATTGAAATGAAATTATGTGTGAAATATAAAAGTTTTAGGTGGACATTCATTTTCCAGGAGGGCGTGGCCCCCCTTGCCCCCTCCATTCCATATGACCATAGCATTTTTTTATCCAGTAAAATCCAGTTGATTTGTCCGTGGCCCCCAAAAGTTTTATCAGCAGGTAAACTACTTTCCATTATTTTCACTCAGTCATTTCCGCTTCTAAATAATATTTTATTTTTAATTTTCATTATTTTTCATTTCTCAAACCCCACATTGAGTAAATCATAATTTACTCGCTATTATTCTTGAGAGGGACCTTACGCAGCCAATAGTTTCATAGAATTTAGTGATAATGCGTTAACGAATATTTCTCAAATATTCAAGGAAACAAGAAAAAAAAAAAAACGATATCCGGATGTAAATAAAATAATGAAAACGTTATTGTTATTTCTATTTCTATTTTGCTTACGTCGCTTTTGTAACTTTGTGATATTTGCGACGATGATGATGAACGATGAAGCGATAGAACAAATACACATGCATATTTGCTTGGGATTCGAACCTACGACAATTTCTGTCATACATCCACCATAGAGGTCAATTATTATCATCATTATTATTATGTCATGTGATCAACCAGCATAAATATGTAACAAAAGCTTGGACAAACATAAAATACACGGGTTCAGTACATTTACACGTAATATTTCCTTTTCAATGGAAAAGATAGCCCTGCTCCCAACAGAAGAAAGTTCCTTCCTGGCCTGGCTCTGGTAATCGACCATTCATTCCAGAGAAGGATTCTGAAATTCGACCTTGCCCTTTTGGCGGTGACAACACAGCTCTCTGAGGGAGGGTCGAGGAACTGTACAGTCCATTCCCCTCCGGCTATTTCGAGGGTATGGCGAACATAGATTTCGCGGATCTATGAATTTGCGGCCGGAATTGTTGGCGTGACAATTATACTTTCTTATATTATCTGCATTAGGAAAGTGATAAAAGACAGTTATACTGCTTTTGTTATCTGGCCAAATTTTCAAGTTAATTGCTCTCCTCTTTTTTCTTGCTAATAGAAACAATCCTCTCTTCTTTCTTGGCGGTTTCTTATTTTATGTTGACAACACAACACTCGCGAGACTCGAAAAACGTTTAGCTAGCAGAAGCTGTCCAACTCGAATATCCCTCCGCCCGCTGGAAGTTCCAGGCGGTGTCGCAGATGGCAGCACAATTTGCCGTGATAAAAATACGTTGCAGGCTTGGAATGTTAATATAATTGCAAAATAATACGCAATCTTGCCAGTAACAAAAGTATAGCAATCGCAGCATAAATGTTTCCTCTTGTGATCTACGTAGTCGTTTTTTTAATATTCTTCTTGTAAAATAAGAAAATTAAGTGGAAAGACGTGAGAGCTGTATTTTGCGATTTATTATTATTTTGCGCTTAATGTAATTATACAATCTATAATATAGGTACGAGTACACACACGGACAAGTACGAAGAACAATGTCCTGCAAGCAGAATGTCGAAATTCCATTTCAGAGCTACACAATCACAGTAGCAATTTAACATGTAAATGAATGGGACGAATTTTCAAGATGGCGGCCGTAGTCTATCCCCTTAACCTTAAAAGACACTGAAGGGACAGAAATGTTGCACGGATTCAGAGGTGATAGCAGCAACAGGGCATTTTTTTCTTTGCAGACCAAATAAGAAATTCCCCTTGAATGGGTTCAAGAACCTTGAGACACGATGTGCAAGTGTGTTGAACTTCGAGGTGAATGTATGAAATAGCAGGAAAATGTCATGGTTCAAGTTCGATTTTGTTCTTGATCAGGCCGAGAACTTTTCAGTCGGCCCTCGTACCACCATGGAATCTTTAGATTCATGTATATTATTTATCATCTAACAGTTTTACGTCACGAAATCGGATAGTTTTTTTTTTTTTTTTTTTTTTTTTGTTTTTTCGCAACATATACGGATTTGTGGGGAAAGGGGATTTCTGCAAGAAACGACTCATTACAGAACTACAAACACTTCAGGTTTTTTGTTGTTTTTTTTAGATTTTTTGGGGCAATACAGGTTGTAAGGTGTGAATTTACCGCAAGAGGAATCAGTGTTCCATCCTGAAAAATTGCCTAATCGAACCACGTGTTAACACCACCGTGTCTTCCTCTAAGAGTCGAGAGAAATGCTGGGCAGTTGTCGAATACTGAATCACCTTTCTCTGTAGCGAAATAGGTAATCTGTTGCATTCATGACACGGTACGAGGTATTTTACCATTAATTTTCAAGCTTTAGGGATTTCATCCCAATTAAGATATGGAAACATGTAGAGAAAAGCGATTCGCATAGCAACAAAGAGAGTGACATTTCCAAAAAAAAAAACACTGCAATTGTATTTGTGAAAATGTGGAAACGCATCGTTTCACAGTCTGAGTAATGAGGCATAGAGTTCATATTAAAATAAAAGCCCTGGATGAAACTGGGAACAATTGCTCCCCAGGGACATCCAGTAGAGCTTGGAAAGGTATCCATCGCGTGAAATGAGGCTCCCATTCCCACTGTTCAATTTTGCGAAGCGTGTTAATTGGTCAGGGGGGAATTTGGAGCGGAATCATGGCGTGGGAAAAGTAAAACAGAATTCTGTGATGAAACTATTGTTACCCTACATGAACACGCCCCAAAGGGGAGAACATGCCCTCCGCGGCGGTGTGGTTAGCACAGAGCGCTACAACGCCAAGGGTACCGGGTTCGAATCCCGGCCTGCGCATGCGTATTCTTTGTAAATGTCCCTTCATATCATCATTCATTCTCATCTTCGCAATTATCCAAAAGTGGCAGATATGCGAAGTAAAATAAATCAAATCAATCAATCAATCAAACAACAGTTGGACGTTTTTATAACTTAACAATTTTTCTTAAATAATATTAATTTCTTTCATTATGTGTGTGTGTGTGTAGAGAGAGGGGAAGGGAGAGAGAGAGAGAGAGAGACGGAGATATAGACAGACAGACACACACACACACACGTCCAGTCGAATCCTGGGCAAGGCTTGGATGTTTCGGTTTGTCTGTTCTGTTGAGAATGGAATAGTAAAAAATACCGGTAAGTACCAGAAAGCAGGACAAATGAAAATAAGATATGAAAATAGTTTCTTCTCTTTCAATATATGTCGATAGCTGACTGCCACGTGGAAGGTCCGGGTTCGATTCCCGGTTTGGGTGATTGCAGGTGAGAGTTTTCCAACAATGTCGCCGTATTGAGCGGCTCTGGGCTTCACCCAGCCTCAAATACATATGCTTTCACGTAATGTATGTAATGTAAGGGGCAGCTTTACCTTGATCTATACATGCAAAGGCTACATATATGTGCGTGTGTGTATATATATATATATATATATATATATATATATACGTATATAATACACACCACACACAGACAGAGAGAGAGAGGGGGGAAAGTGAGTATTCATGAAATTCAGGCAAGAGGAAAAATATAAGGTTTTCATAAAACTTTCTGTAAAGCATGGAAGACAGCCATTGTTCAATCACCTTTCTCACACTAATTGTTATTATCAGCTTTTTTCGTATACAATACCCTTGCAGTGTTACTATTGAAAAGTTGTATTGAAATTCGTTCATCGCCTTAGAGTTAGGAACAAACATAACTCAGTGAGCCGAGTATTTCAGCATCTAGATGTCACATTTTTATTGATGGTGTCTGTACGTATATTGAGATGAAAGAGAGAGTAAATTAACAATGACGCAAAGCGGTGCTCTAGGTGAGGTGAGAGAGAGAAATAAAAGAGAGAGAGAAATAAAAGAGAGAGAGAAATAAAAGAGAGGGAGAGAGAGAGAGAGAAATAAATAAGAGAGAGAGAAATAAAAGAAAGAAAGAGAAAGAAATGAAAGAGAGAGAAAGAAATAAAAGAGAGAGAGAGAAATAAGAGAGAGAAATAAAAGAGAGAGAGAGAAATAAATAAAAAAGAGAGAGAGAAATAAAAGAAAGAGAAAGAAATGAAAGAGAGAGAGAGAGAAAGAAATGAAAGAGAGAGAGAGAGAGAAAGAAATAAAAGAGAGAGAGAGAAATGAAAGAAAGAAAGAGAAAGAAATTAAGAGAGAGAGAGAAAAATAAGAGAGAAATAAAACAGAGAGAGAAATAAAAGAGAGAGAGAGAGAAACAAATAAAAGAAAGAAAGAAAGAAAGAGAGAGAGAGAGAAATAAATAAAAGAGAGAGAGAAATAAAATAGAGAGAGAAATAAAAGAGAGAGAGAGAGAGGGGGAGAAGAGAGAGAGACAGGTCTCTCTCTCTCTAAACCATACAAGTATTATCTCAGATATCCCCACTGCTCGAACCACTGGACCCACACCTCCCCACCTAACAACCTAAAGGGATGGATAATTATAAGACTTCATTTCATTCAACATGCAACTTTGCCGTTTCCCTTCGGTAGTAGCACAGTTTGCGTGCAACGTTTTCATAAAATGTTATTCCCCCCACGAGAAGGGGACTAACTTTTCCAGGAAATAAACAAGGGGAGATTAAATGATTCAAAGTTTTAAAACCCCTACACTGGAAGCGCATTTCCTTCCGACAGCGACATATGTCGGACGCCAGTTGGCAGAGTCATTCACGCTGAATAATGAGTCATTTGGATCTATACTTGTTTTCTATGTTGGATAATTTAGGTTGCTTTTTTCAATCATTTTGTTAATTACAACCATGAAGTTGAACAAGGAATGAATGACGTGTGTGTGAGAGCTGTCTCGTCATATTACTATGTATGTGTAAATGCGAACTCGCACAACAATATTTAAATACAGTAAAACCTCGATAATACGGACCCCGATAAGCCGGACTTCGCTTAATCCGGACAGAAAAAAAAGAAGCAGAATGCAAGGTAAATGTGGCTAGAAGTCAACAAGAGAACTTCCCAAAGAAAAGGCAGTCAACCACTGACGAAATTCTGTTTCCCACAGACTTTGTACTGTACTGTATAGTGTATTTAGGCCTATGCCCTTTAAATACACCATAATAAACGTGTTTTGTTGCTATAAACGGAGTTTTAATGCACTTTCTACTGTTCTTTTAGGTTATTTCAGTTAATCCGGACTTTCTTTAAACCGGTCGACTTATCCACACCATTAGTCCGGATTAACGAGGTTTTACTGTACACTTAAATACAGCGGGGAGGAGAGACTTTCTCTGAAGGCACTCTCTTCCGATAGAGCACCCTCGGCTGCGTATTTTGCAGGTTTACGAGGCACCGGTGTCTGGACTCACAGCCAGGATATTTGCTTGTATTGTGTTGTTCGTATGTCTTTTGTGATTGTCCCTTCATTCATCACTTCTTATCACCATTTATTCCCATCGTCGAGATTAAATAAAAGTCGTAGAACAGCGCCGTAAAATAAATTAACAAATCGACTTTAAAACCCTTACTATAAGTGCTCCGGTACAATACTTGTTATTCTTGCTACATTTTGCAATGACTGGTCCATTTAATATTACATATTTCCCTTTGAAATTCCAGGAACAAGTCTATTGCAGTAAAAGCGTTGAATGAAATATAACATGAATTCAAATACCGAAATGCACCAACGGATTCTCTCTCACTTCCGAATCAAGTTCCGAAGAAAACATATTTCATGTATACGAGAGAAATTATATTTTTATATCATTAATCTAATGAATCTACAAATAAATATTTTCGTCGACTGTATGAACATCAATAAGATATCTTATAAACGAATGCGATTTACCTCTTTCATTATAATATTTCAGTAGGAATTTTCACGATCTTCTCGTCCCACTACAAACAGAGAGGTGTTTCAGTCAATTGTTGAAACCTATAGAAACCTTTTAGAAAATTAGCCCAGTAATATAAGTAGAAGCCATTCCAAAGCAGGAGTTATTCCCCTATAGTCTTCACTAACCTACTGCAGCGGCTTCAACAGCCTACGTTGCCTACTCTTAACCTCCGTCTCTGTAACTACACTGGTCGCATTTTCAGCTGGCGGCTGGGAAACAACGAATCAGCGATCAGTTGAATTCTCTTCGACTGGCATCGTATATTTTCGTGTAACAAGGCACCGAAATTTGCTGGCGGGACGAAACAAATGAGCGAAGAATACGCAGCACGTTGCTGGCAGTTTATTAAGATAAAAACACTTAACACGTAACGTTTCGACCCTGTATCAGGGTCTTCCTCAAACGAAGAACTAAACTAGTTTAGTTCTTCGTCTGAGGAAGACCCTGATACAGGGTCGAAACGTTACGTGTTAAGTGTTTTTATCTTAATAAACTGCCTTGGTCAGCAACTTTTTGGTTTTAATATGGAAACAAGGCTTAATTATATTACATTAATCCTGCAGTTAGAAGGCTCTGGTTCATCGAACGCGCGAGTATATACGATAGATGGCACGAAAGTGCAACTCTTGTCACAATCGTTGGCAAGGGACGAAAACGGTTTCGAAGTCTCTTTTCGGCTACCCCCCCCCCCTCCTCCGCCAACCCTGTGTAGAACATGCCGGGCGAAGCGGGAGAATAGGCACCAACTCCACGAGGGATGGGGCTGCAAGCAAAGGCACAGGAGACAGCCAAGAAAAATTGCAGAGTACCAGCGCGTCAAACAGAAAGGGAAATCGTGGCTTCAGATTTTTAGAACACTTTGTTCTTTTCTAGAACATGAAAGGAAACAATAAATAGATGAAAAAATATCATGTCGGTGCTTGCTCTGTCTTTCCTCAGTGCACTCTACTGAAGCTCGTGTACTTGTGAATTCTATCTCTAATGCAAAACCATCAAGTAGTGAAAGCAACATACGCATGGTGTTAACTGCATAGATTATTTCGGCATATCTGCTGCCATAATATTGTTTGCATAATGCAGTGGTTCCCAAAGTGTGCATCGCGGCGCCCTGGGGCGCTGTGGCTAGCTTACAGGGGCGCCGCGAAATGTTCCAATATTTTCACTGAAATAATATGATTGTTCCAAATATGCTCTTACTTAGTACTTTTTACATATATTTTAAATTCAGAAACATTTCCTTTGTTTACTTTTCAACTTAAGGCAAGCAACCTAACCACACTAACTGAGCGTTGCAAGTGTTAGATAGGCCTACATTCTGATTGGGGCGCCGCGGAAAAAATCTTGAAACACTAAGGGTTCCGTGGAACGAAAAAGTTTGGGAACCCCTGTCATAGTGTATTATTTATTTTAGTACAATTTTGCGACAGAGAAAATAATCATCAATCAGCGACGTGAAATAACCAAAATAGAAATTAAAATAAAACGGAGGTAAGCTTGTATTACAACGATACAAGTATTTCCATTTTTATCATGCAACAATGAATCACGAACACAGGGTCGTCATTGATGATTATTTTTTGTGTGGCAAAATTGTACTAAAATACACTCCTGGGTTAATCTCGACTCGAGGATCAACAATGAACAGATTATGTGATGATTGGGCAAGAACCAACATACACCCAGCCGATCAAATATAAACTCAGTGAAGTCTTTGTTCTCTTTCTAAATGTCGCTATTTATCTTCATGGCCACGATCCACCCAAAGTGGCAGAAAAGTAACGTAAAAGAACCAAATCAAAGAATCAATAGGTAATAAACCAATCAAAGCTGCCTTTCAATATAGTGTATGAACTATAAATTTCACCTGTGTTTTAATAATTCCATAAAAATGCTAAAGCTCCCCTGAGAGTGGCGACGTTAGAGAGATTTCAAGGTGGGCCACGGTCTCCAGAAAACAGACACTTTTATTTTCGTATTTTAGAATTTAGTATGTACCCAGGTATTAGTATTTTGACTTCCAATATGTAGTGCCCTTGTAGAATCATTATTACCACGTACAATATTCTGTATTAATTTTAGAGCATTTTCATATTTTTGTGTATCCCCATCTGTCACTCCAGCCCCTTTTAACCACGCACCTGGCGTTGCAACTGTCTGCTAACTTTGCAATTAGTGGATATAAATTTGCGTTAGTATCAGTAACCTTCCCTGCCTATTAAAAAGTTCCGGTACAAATTCTAAATCTGGTGAAAATCAATATTCCCAAACTTTCAGAACAGACCTTTGCTCCTAATTATGCGTCATCCATGTACCAGTGAATAAACATGTCACTAAAAGTCTTGTGGGGGAACACATCCCCCTGACCCTTCCGCTTCCGACGCCCTACGGCCTTGCCCTTCCCCCTTCCCGCTGCCCTTATTACTTGCGCCACCGCAACATCTGCCCTGTAGCTTCCGCCACGGCCAGGATATCCCATTGAGACCCAAAAACTGTCGGGGCACGCAACCCGGCTATATATCGATCGAGCGGCGACACTTTGAGCGGGCGGAGGGTGGGACGTCAGGTCGGCGCTTCCACAATATTCGGGATTTAGCTCTGGCAATGGTTAATCCTTCGGCGGACGTCATTTTCGAATAATGCGACAGAAGGGTAATTCCAGAGGATGATTTACGTTGCCCGAAGTAGCCAACCTGGTTCCACGATTAGCCGTTCTGTGCTTTTTCATGTGTCGTAACTTCGTTTTTGCGGACGAGGAATTATGACAAAGTATTTTTTTCAGAGTCATAATTTACGTAATGCAATGCTCCAGGGATGTTTATGGAATAGGTACGTTCATGTGTGGAAGGTTTTCGATATTCAGGAAAAATATATTTCAAGCAATTAAGTATTAATAAGGTGATTGATTGATTGATTTGGTGTTCTAAGGCCACTTTATGCACAGTAAGGCTAATCGGGACTGGACCTACAGTTTAAATTGGGATCCGAACTACTATGTGCCTCCACCCCGGGACTCTTGATTACAAGGCGACGACGCTACCACTGCGACATCGGGGAGGCACTATAAACAAGGTGACATTCCTGCGTAGATGGCATGCGCACACACATCACGCACTCCTTTTAATCCTTTAATGTTACTGCCTATCTTCAGAGTCTCTTGCCGTGAGTTTCCTCAGTCGCTACAGGCAAATGCTCTCAAACGCTTGTCCCGTCCCGTTCTTTTCGTACCATGCTACCCCCACCCCCTCCTTTCGCTGTCCCCCTTCTAATCCAACACTTGGATGCGATTCACGTCAATGCACATTGCAAAGTGCTTTGGATAACGCTTTATTCATTGATTTGATTTACGTATCTCGCAAAATGAGATGAGTGATGGTATGATGAAATTGATGAAGGGACACTCACAAAGAACACCTATGCCCAGGCCGGGATTCGAACCCAGGACCCCTGGAATTGTATTGTAGTGCACTCTGATAACCACTTTGGCAGGACTCCACTTTAAGTTGTAGGTTTAGTTCCGATTGCCATGTCTGAGCATAAAATGGGCTAATATATATATATATATATATATATATATATATATATATATATATATATATATATATATATAAGTCAACGTAATTCACGAGATGTCGAAAATTCGAGTGATGTATCTTTGTATAGTTTTTTTTTTTGTTATTTTCCGTAATATATTAGCTTCTCTGCTTCTAATCGTGGCTGCGGGGAATGAATGCCGATTATATTAGACGGATGAAAGGCACTCTCATGGGAACATCCCAAAGTCAGGCCAGAACCCGATCCAGGAACTTTCGGTGGTGAGAATGAAACTCGCTGGTGCCACCGAGGTGGCGTTATGTACGTATCAGACTTGCTGCTAGTACTTCCCGAGATGTTCATAGCCGACAACAGCACATGCAACCAACAGATGTCCTGAACAGTTCCCCCAAAAGGATAAGAGTGAGGTTGATAGATAGCGTGACAAGGAGAAAAGTCTAGTCCCGTACAGTGTGTGATTTCACACGCCGATCACTTCCCTTCGATACCACACCGGTCGATATGTCTCGCCGTCCTCGACAAACCGTGCGTGGATACAGGAAGTGCAGACGGCGGGGGTGGAACGGGGCCCTTACGGAAGGCGACTCGGCTGCTAGGCGACTAACTGCTATCGATTAACTCTGAAGGACGGGAACTACAATTTTTACAAGGCATTTCGAAGCAGATATTGTGCGATACATCAATAAGTTTCCACGGTTTAAACTTGAAATTTGATGATGTAAAACATTTCGAAATATTGTTTTAAGTCTACTTTATGCACACGTAGGCTAATCGGGACTGGACCTACAGTTTAAAGTAGGATCCACACCACTGTGCAATGTGCTTCTACCGGGCAAACTCCGTTTATAGCAACAAAACAAGTTTATTATGGTGTATTTAAAGGGCATAGGCCTAAGTACACTATACAGTACAGTAAAATGTAAAGCAATACAATAGATTTTTCTGTGCCTTTTGCCTGTCCGGATTAAGCGAAGTCCGGCTTATTGGGGTCCGGATTAACGAGGTTTTACTGTATATTGTTTACTCAGCTCTACTTGAAGTCATCTCAAATTCTCACTAATACATTAATAGAGAACAACATTTCTAGTTGAATATTTTATGCATCAACAGGTACGTTTTAATATCACAATATTATTCAATTAGTGTCAAATCTTTTCAAGTTCTCTACCATCTATGGGGTAGTATGTTTGAGATTCTATTCTGGAAGTATGGAAATAAAAGAGCAGTACTACTTGTAGATTATTAAATTTTACGAAATGCTTTTATGAAGAAGAGGGTCGAAGACAAATTGGAGCGAAGGAGGATAATGCCACAATGCCTGCTATAATATGTCTACTACGAAGTAGCGTTGATCTATAATTAGTCAATTCACTGATAATAGAAATACTTATGATGTTATCCATATCGATGAATTCGTGATCTGAACCATTTACTGATCTATATAAGAATTTCCATCTCATTATTATTTTCTTGAGAACTCTGTTTCAAAGTTAAGCGGTTGAAAAATGTTATTAGCAAATTGTAAATATGTTCATGAATCCATTTCATTAACTCAAAGCCAGGCAATGGAGGCTTTATATTTGTATTTATAATATTAGATTTTTGGGTTCCAATACGTTTAGGTCTAAGAATTTTGTTTTAAACGTTCATGGACATTTTGAATGGCTGTATATATGTAATGCTGTTAGTTTTATATATCTGGAAGATCACGGCATCAGTATGTAAATCCGCATGAATTAGAGATGTACCATTTGCAAATACAAGATCAATATATTATTTTTATTTACTTTTCGAGTTCTTCACCCTTTTAAATATTATTATTTAAAAATGCATGCATTTGATTTTAATGTAATAACTGAGTGCTGAGCCATACAATTGATGTAAGCCCTCAACAAAAACAAAAAGGGAAATTGGGATTCAGTTTTCTCAAAAAGTACCACCATGGCATGAAGTCTGTTTCCCATCCTTCATCTGCAGTTATCCGAAAACTCGCACAAACGTTGAGCGGTGGATAACAGGGCGCGGTTCATAAATTATACGCATTTAGCTAACTCTAAGGGGAAGGGGACAGAGTAGGGCAGTGGAGTTACCATGGGAAAGCCTGCAGGGTGGGGGCAAGTTTTGAATCGAGCCCTCTGACGACGCATTGTGGTTCACCCACCGAAAGGGGAGAGGTGGGGTGCAAGAACGGAGAATCCGGTGAGAACAGAATGGTGAATCCGTCCAGGTGTCCGGGGACAGGTACGAACGCTGAGAAGCTGCTTCAAGGGAGGGGCACATAAAAAGATCTACTTTGCATTTGCCAAAATAAGGTACAGCTGATCGCCGTGGCTTGTTAGGCTAAGGTAGATATTTTCATCTCAGTATGCGACATTACGTCTGCAATGGACTGGGAATTTGGGTTGACTACTTTGTGCCGATAATACAAGTTAAAAGTTGTGTTTGAAATTCAACCATGTGATGAATTCGATCTCGATGTCACATCCAGAGCTTAATGGAGAAACTACGATCATGTTTCGTCATATGAACAGAATTATGCGACAGAAAAGAATTATTAGCGAAAGTAGAATGTGCGTATGATCCTGTGGAACACTATATTCAATGCATTTTCTTTCCAATCTACGTAACTCTTTCCTTCCACTGTGACTTATTTATATTGTCACCAATTTCCTCATGTTGGTTGGTATTGGAAGCTTCTTTCCAAGTAAAGTGCCGTGACCAGGGGTGGTGGGGATTATAGCTTAGTATTGCCTTGACACTGAAAATATGTTGTTGTTGTTTTTTTTACGTTTCATTTTCGGTATGATTACCAATTACGCTGACCAATTTACTTATAAACATATTGTCCTACAATATAAGGCTTTCATGTTCAGTTATTCACATGCACAATACAAATGAACTTTCAAATTATGGTCATCCATCCCACAGAGATTACTGATCCTTGGCACAAGCCAAATTCTCAAGAGATTGAAAATAAAAGAGTGAAAGGTAGTACAATTCGACGCTTAAGTGCAAGGGGCAACTTTTACAATTCGAACACTTGTGGTTTTCAAAGATGCAGGCTGGATTGTTTCGTACTCTAATTTCTTATTATTTTATTTCATTTATTATTTTTTTTTGCCAGAATACCAATAGAGGGTAAAATACTCTTATATTCTTGAAAGTGGCTCACAACAAGTGCACAGAAAGATGCATTTTCATTAATTCCATGAAGGACACTGTTGATGAGCCAGTGAGAGCAGACGAGACGTAGGCACAGTAACTTGCAAGACATTAAGAGAATAACGGACACACACACACAAATTCGGAAGGAAAACTCATAAAACATTATGCAATTTAAAAATACCTGTATGTTAATTATGTATCAACATTATGTTCCGGTACACAAGTACTAAAGTATACCGAAGATCATTTTTGGGAGTACCCACTGCCATCAAAGAAGTACGTGCTCTATACATACTGAAGTAAACCGTAATGCAAATAACATACGTATTTGGTGCATATCGGTACAAATTAGAAATGTTTGGACCAAAACCAGTCTAATGACTATGATGTTCCTTTTCTTCACAATTTACCAGTACATTGTGTTTTCAATATGGTGGTATGTTATGTGTTATAACACATGAGTTCATGTATATGTTAACATCATACACACTAGCATTATTATGATGTTAATTTATCCCAATAAGTTGAAAAAATCACATGCTAATCTGAACTGGATCTGATATATTAAACTAAAAATCAATTCATTTGCAATCAAGTAGCCTATCCATGATTTGATGTGACTCAATTTGAAACATTATTGTTGTAGTTGATGGTATGGCATTCATAATTCAATTTCTGTTGATTGCCAAAAATTGCCATCTTGTAGTAGGAAGTGTATCAAAAGTATTATAAGGGTGTACTGATTTATTTTTTCTTTCAAAAAATGTGTGCAGAAAGTGGTCAAAAGTACCTGAGCTCGAATATGTTCTAAAAGTGTATAAGAAGTGCACTTAGTTGAGTACAATCGGATCGTACACACCTGGTACACTTTTTGAACACTTTTAGTACATATTCTGTAGATAAACATTATATAAAAAGTAGGTGAACCAGGTGTATTATTCTTTACAGTGGAGGATTGTTCAGCTGTACGTGTTGTTCCAGCCCTGAACATGTAATTTTCAAGTTGGACAGTTTGTGTACTTTTACTTGTATCTGTTGAAGTAAGCTGCACATGTACTTAATATGAACCTACTTTTGACTTGCTGCATGCATATTGTACGCTCTTGGTTTTGATATTAAGAACGTACTTAGCACACAATATGTAATATTTCTTTTCACACATTCTTTGGCTGGCGTAACCAGGAGTGGTTGATATGATCATAAACACTTTCGGCTCAATTTTTTTCATAAAAAAAAGTCGAGAACATGAAATTATGGTAAAATATAGAACTGACTACACAAATCAAGCAATAATGTCCTCCACCCCTTTTCGGAGAAGCCATAAACACACATGTTGTTCTATACCAGCCACATATACATGCAAGCTCTTTCACTCTCGTGCTCTGATTACGCACGCACACACGCATACAACGTAAGCACGCACACAATAGCATACAAAAATGCACAAAGGGTACTTACAAGGTTGGCACTTGGAGACTCATTCATGGTGAAAAGAAATCTAGATTTGCTTCTGAAATTATTGAGCGAGGCACAACGGCTATAAACTTAGATACAAAGTGCAGTTTTTTTCTTATTTTCCTTCAAATTGCACTATAGAAAAAAATATTCAGCAGATTTTGACTGTTCTCATTCCAGTTTGTGCTTGGCATCAACTGCTTACAACAAATTTCTCACTGTTGCAGGACGGCGAGGCACATAGAGGGAATATAGTTTATATCGTATTGATATATTCGTTCGTATTGCTTCGAATTGTTTGTTTTTTCTCAACAAAAAACTTGTGAAATTTGAGAGACACACTGATGTTTCTTGGATAGGTTAACACAGCACTATATTTCTTAAATATTGTGCGAATATCACACAGAGTTATTCTCTTATCAACAACAACGGTGCACGAAAATGAACGGTGTAGTTTATAATCACCCGTTCCTTTCTATATTTATAAATCCCTATGAATCGGGAGAAAAGAACAGGAAGATACCTGTAATATTTACACAAACTATAGTGGAAGATCACAGACTGCGCTTGTATTGTTATTTAAATTCTTTTTTTAAAAAAAGAATTTAAAATTGTTTTACTTTCACTTTTTAAAGTGGCGCATAACCCTGTTTAGTTCGTTTCTTGCCCGCATTTGGCAGCACCATCAGTTCCAAGACGACGAATCCTCTTCCGTCGACTTATTTGCCTTAGGAGAGGAACCGGGTTCGGATCCCGGCTCGCCACCGGCTTTGTTCATTTTTTCTAGCAAGGGGGAGGGGGGTAACTGTCAATCCTACGACGTCTTGAGGCTCCAGTTCGAAGTAACGGCGACGGGGCTTGATCCTGGTTCGGGTCGACCCATGGCGCGCACTTTAGGTAGCACTGGGCTGGAATGGCAACACTCGAAGACGCCTGAAGAAGGGCCCTAGGATCTTCGAGGGGCGACAGGGGCTCCCATACACGTAGCTGCTTCTCGGCTAACACTGGAGAGGCGTGCAGAGCATGTTTTCTGGACTGTCGAGACCTAACGGTGCGATCTGTAGAGAAATACCGACTGCAATGCGGCACTATGTCTGGGGCATCGCTGCTATAAGCAATTGGGTCCGGCCCCCAGGCATCTGTGCAGAGTCGAAAGGGGCGGGTGGTTGGGGAAGGCAAGCACCGCCTACTCGGCCCTGATTGGCGTAGCCCTCAGCGTCAATACTGTGATTCGACGCTGGAGAGGGACGGTGCAATGGGAAAGATGGGAATGCCTAATTCAGAAAACGCCCGATTCGAACGCCCCCTCGGTTTCTAGGGGGGTGGATAAGGGGGGGGGGGGAATTCGGTGCAACTCCGAATGCAGGCCGGCTCGTTGACTTCCGGAACCGGCAAAGCTAGGGGAAGGGGAGGGGGGCACATTTTCTTTCATTCTTTTTTTACCTGCAATACAAAAAGTCCGTTTTACTTTTCAAGCCAAAGATATCGAACAATATAATGCCTGATAGGACGGAAATATATAGCACACGAACATAAAAAAGAATGAAATCAGGAAGAAAAATGTAAAAAAAAATATCGATTTGGCTTCTATTTACTTCTACCTGAAGCAAGTTTGAAACAAAAAGCAATCAACGAATCCACAATCGTGTTTATTTCGTGGATTCTCATTTGGGAGACTCAGGATTCATTCATCTGGTCGTCCCCTGCGTCTTATAGCAATTCTATTTCAAATAGCGCAGGTGCCAAACCTAATGGGAAAGACATTTCTTGCACACACAAAAAATCTCATTCCAAATTACCCAACTTTGTTGCCTTACTCTGCCAGATATTGCCAGGATTTAGCCGAAAACAATGTCTTGTCAGCTGCCACAACCGGGTCAGTGCAGTGGGCGTCGCCAGAAATTTTTTTTGGAAGGGGGAGGGGGCTCAGATTCTTGATAAAAACTTGAATAGTAGAAATAATATCAACAATAATATTTGTTATCGTAGTTATTATTATTATCATGCAATACTAACTATTAGAAACTAATAAAAATAAACTTGTTTTATTCCGAAATTATTATTATTATTATTATTATTATACAACTGTTTTTCATTCCTTTTACATTTCATACAGTTAATGTACTGAATTGCACTCTTGTTCTCCTTTGTTGTTAACTTTTGCATACCTCGTTCAAGAAAAAGTTGGAGGGAAATTATGTTGTCTCACTACATAAAACTCAACTTTTTGAAATTTTGAAAACTGTAGAGCGTTATTATTCTTTTCATTCGTTAGATATGAAAAACCTCATCTGTTTCCGGTATTTTATACAAGATATTTTGGTCTAAAGCAGTTTTTACTTTGGTCATTCTTGTTCGAATACTAAAACTGAACTTTATTTCTATCATTAACACTTTGGGGGGGGGGCAACTTGCAATGAACCATGTCATTTCAGAATGGGGGGGGGGGAGTTGGCGGACAGATTAAACCCCGTGCTTCCTGACGCCCATAGCTAGACGCTCCTTGTCAACTCTTTCATCCAAGACGACCCGCTATGGATTGTACTCAGTTGTGAGACTGGAGTCTGTATCGTTACGGCCAAGAACTCAGAATGTCTACGTGACAGTGGCGAAACGTAGTCATCGCAAGACTTCCCAAATGTCAGCGTCAATCTTTCACGGGGTGGAGTTGGGGCTGGGGGGGTGGAGGGGGATTCATATTCTAGTATCTGAGTGATAATAACATCTTACGGTGCTGTAAGCGCATCTACTCACTTTCTCAAGAAAACGAAATATTCTGAGTTTGTTTACTATACATTTCCGTCCGATGAGAAGTTCCGAAAAATTGGGAGAGCAAATCCTATCGAAAATACAAAATTTCAGGTTGCTAACATTTTTACTATAATATTACGAACGTGATTTAAAATCCGAATTATTAGGAATTACACCGAAGAAGAGACTCAAGAAAGGCGCCATTCCTACACTGAGTGTTCGTAATGACGTGTGAACAGAGAGTATTAGAACATTTGTCTATGATGTGAAGTTTTCTATGGTGTGAAGTAGGAATGGCCAAATCCGGATTTTTTCTAAGGAGTATATGATCTTAAAAAGAGGAAGACGAAACTTTGTTAATAAATTCTACCCGAAAAATGGAAAAATTGTTCAACATCTCTCCGAAATTCGGATTTCCTTCGAAATCAGGGTAGTGAAATTTCCGAATCGAATTTTTAAATTTTCCGGAATCCTGATATTTTTGGCTATCCCTAAGATCTGCTAGGAAAAAGGTTCTGTTTGAGTAAGTATGTCTGCCGAGAACAAAAATCTTGATCAGTCTTTATCATTTGTAAACATAGTAAACACAAACAACGGAAGTACTTCGTGTTTTATAAAGCAAGAAAAACAAAGCAAGAAAGTTTTTGCGAAATCGATATTTGAACGGCAGGATTAGAAAAAACTAAAAGGAGAAATACTACTATGAAAGAAATACAATTGATTCGGAACTGCTTACTTTCCAGTTCATTCCAGTACTAACCGTGGGCAAATTTATGCTTTTGCTTACTTATACTATTTGTTTTTCTATACACCATTACTGTCATGTATTCTGCGTAAGTTGTGTTGCGATGCTCTTCAATATGTGTTTTTCTCTTAAAAACAAGAGCGTTGCATGCTCTACAATAGCAGACACTTTGAGAAGTTTAATTTGATGACGTCACAGAAACCCTGCCGTGGTTGTAAACATAAGGCCTGAAAATACAAAGGGTCTCTTATGACCAGACCTTCAAGAGCGCCGTCAAAGGACCTTGGATTCGCACAATTCCTGCGATGACCTGGACCGCCTGACACCTGCACTCAACAGGAAAGGTAGCGGCTGTTTCATGGTGTCACTTGACTAATTTTGCACAAATATGCGAATATTCTGACTTATTTTTTACATCTATTCTAAAACATTTAAAAACCTTTTTTTAAAATTTTGGTTTGTTATCGCCGCATTGCTCGATGACCAGACGCCTGGTCAATGCTACGCGGATGAGGATGACCTTAGTTACCAACTCATTGAGGGTTTATTGTTAGTTTTCGAAGTCACTTCGTGGGATGATGGGTTCATTGCAAGAGGGAGAAGGGACAATTAACGATTTATGCATTGTTATAGATGTTCCGTGGGAGGGAGAAAGGCCTATGTTGTGCAAAAACAAAAGGAGTGCATGGACAACCCAGCACAACATGAAAATAAAGCAGTAACTTATTAATAACAATATGATAGTACTGAACATCGAAAACGAATCCCAAACAAAAATTTTACAAAATTATTGATTGATCGACTGATTTGTTTGGTTTGTTTTCTTTCGCTTTTCTGCCACTTTGCCTAATCGCGAAGATGAAGATGGGTGATGATAGGATGAAATTGATGACCAGACACTCACAAAGAACGCAAATATCCGGGTCGAGATTCGAACCCACGATCCCTGGAATCGTAGAACACAGTGCAAAAAATGGAAAGGTGTAAGAAATAAACATTCAGTTTTCTCTTTTCATGAATGTTTTACGGAATATCTTATAAGTGGTCCTAATGAGGTATCTGCCTTTTACCCGATTTTCCCAATAAACTCTTAAAATTACTCAGGAATATGCACCTTTTGTCCAGAACTGGGAATGTTTCGATGAACAATATTTATTTCAACAAATATAATCCACTAGAAATTGACATTACAGAGCCTATACAAGGATGCAGAATTTTCCAAATAGCTTGTGCTATTCAGAAGCAATTAATTGAAATTTCACAACTATTCCTTGACTACGGATTATGAAAATTGACGAGAGAACCAGAATCAAAGTTTCTGGCAGGGTTGCTATGCAATTGTTAGTCAGTTAAGCTGATTGAACAGAAATTCTAAAATTGAAATAGGTTCTTTACATAACTCTGCCCAATTCAAATTATAACTGCAATCTGGAAATAGAACGAAATACACATGAGAGAGACTGCATTTTTCTTCATTGAAATTGAAATCCAAACTTCTTTTATTCCCCCTCTCTCTTTCTCTCTCTCTCTCTCTCTCCCTCTCTCTCTCTCTCTACATTTGCATTACTTTGCCTTCTCTTCTCACAAAAAAGGACCTTTTTTTTACAAAAAAGGAACCGAGTGAATGCAGTACTTGAAAACCAGAAATCAACCACTGGCCGATGGAAACTGGGGGGAAAAGGCCTGTAGGAATGGAAAATCGAAGAGAATTCCTGCACACAAAGGTCCTTGGAGTAACAGAGCGCTCGACTATTGATCCAAATCGACGAGCATACGTTATACGGAGTAATATGTTGCATTCGATAACAAGCAAACAAAAAGTAACGGAATAGCCATTTAGGAGCACGTGTCCCTGCTCAACCTTTCTAACACCCAGAACGAACTATTCTAAATGCATCCAAGCAAATTGGATGCGCTTTGAAGAGCATCAAATCGCATTTCGATGCATTTCAATTGCATCAATGAACACATATAAATTCAACATTTTTGATTCAGTGAAATTGTGTTGTCTGAACAGAGAAATGAATGTATTAATTTGTAAACGAAATAGCTCATGTATAATACATTCTTGATACATTATTATGCGGAATTTCTTGTGACCTGCAAATTGATATATTTTTGAGCTTTTGCATGGACATTTCTGAGAGTTCAGACATGAGGGTTGGGTCGTGTGGGAACAGTCCAAGGTAATATGTCCTGCCATTTCTTAAAATAGAATTACTCCGTCGCAGAAAACAAAACAACCACTGAAATGACCTTGTCCGCTCGGATATCTGTCAACAACAATACCACGTGATGACTTTCTCCATTATGGCAACCGACTGTTTCATTTCT
Organism: Lepisma saccharinum; assembly: GCF_977018435.1. Taxonomy (NCBI): domain Eukaryota; kingdom Metazoa; phylum Arthropoda; class Insecta; order Zygentoma; family Lepismatidae; genus Lepisma; species Lepisma saccharinum. Next base: position 80,872,769 of record NC_139239.1, read on the forward strand.
TCCCCTGAGCGAGGAAAAGACACGACATGGATCCAATTGTTGGTTTCTTGGTTCGTCATTCACAGAATCTTACGATCCGAAGCTTTTAAAACGAATCAAGAGAAAATGAAGTGCTAAAAAGATTCAAGACACACGTTGGAATGCTTCATTGTATTCCAATCAAAATGTAATGCATTTTCTTGCATTTATGCGTTTCACCGCAGTGTTAGTCCATATTACTTGTTATTCATTTTTATAATCAGTTGCTCAAGATCTGAAAGGAAAGTTACTTGAAAAGGCAATTTGAAAATTACTAACATTTATTGGAATCAAAAAATGAAACGCCATTCTGAACATCATGTGGACAAATCATATTTTAAAAATTCACAATGACTTAAATTAATTTGGAAGAACGTGTATAAAATATTTTATGCATTTAATTGCATATCCAATAACTAATGAATTCAGACGTTTGCTTGAGGCTACAGCTTTTATTCACACTTTTGCATTATATCACAGAATGCATTTATTTCTCAGTGTTTTAGCTACATATCCTGGGTAAGGCATTGACATGTGTTTCTCCATCATTTGGTACGTTATTAGTTCATTACTTATCCTCATCGTCACGACTAAACTAGAGAGGTAGAAATGAACGAAATTTAACCAATAAAAGAAGAGCGCTGTTCCGTTCACTCAAAAACTAATGGATACGCAACAGTTAAAACTACGAGGGCGGGCTGAAAAGTAACTCTCAAGAAGTTTTGTCACACACGTTGAGAGTTCCTCGGAAGGGGTTTCCGTTGTGAGCATGAACAGCCCAACATCATACAGTACTGATGGGACACATTCATTGCCATAAAAAGCCTTCATTCTCTGATGAATGTCAATTGGGGACACATTTTCTGCAGTTAGAAACTCGGTCACCACACCCAGTTTCAGGTTCACCGACATAGTCTGGTTACATGCTGCCATTTTCCTCGCTCTAGTTCAGCAACTCTTACTGATAGAAGTTTGAAACTTGGAATGGAGAAGGGGGAAAGTCTGAAGAGTACAATGCATGGCTGCTCAAAATCCAAAATGTCTTTCCACAGTCACAAAAAAATAGCAGGCATTACTTTTCAGCCCGCCCTCGTATATATAGATAAAGAACGCCAATAGCGTTGAGCGCTCTACCCACGATCTGACTGCAGAAGTTTCCGGCTTCGAGTCTTGGACTGGACATGGTAGTTTCTCATCGTCTCGATTAACCTAAATATGCAGAAAAGGGACGCAAAATATGAAAAAAAATGTATAAGAGTCAAAATAGGAATAGCGAAGAATGTTAAGGGTAGATTAAACAAAAAACTATTCTTACGCCACAGTAGATAAGAAGAAAGAAAGAGGATACCAATAAAAATGGAAATCATGGAAGAAATAGGCTACACAAACACTTTTAAAAGAGAAAATAAATTAGAGAAAATGCTGGAAATGTAGGATTCTACGAAGAAGAGGTAGAAATATGAGAGGCAATTTAAGAATCACCAAAGAAAAATAATATAATAATTGTGAAAAAAATTTAGGCAAGAAAAACGACCAGTAGCAAAGAAAGGAAGTAATTTTGAGCATAAGTTCGACAATATTTCTTCCAAGATACCTAATAAAGAGGAACGAAATTGAAGAAGAAAGCCCATGGCGCCACGTTGAGTTTTAAAAAAAGGAGGGAAAAGATTAAGAGAGGACGAAATCTCAGGATTTGAAGGAAACATTATTTTCCTCAAAGAGACCACAACAAGTGGACGGATAACAATGTTTCCCAGCAATAAGAAGCGAAAAGAAAATTTTACAAGGGAAAGGAAAGAGGGAAGGAGCGCCCTTACCAGAAATAATTACGGCTTTCACATGAGTGGACGGGAGAAACCTCTAAAAATCCACAAAGCAAGAGATCAATTGGAATTTAACCTGAAACATTCTGGAACGGAAACGAAAAATAGTCGTCCAAGCGTCTCAGACGAATGGAAAGAGGGGGTTTAGACTAATTCAATTCTTCTGGAATTTTTATAAAATTCAGGTTTTTCCATATGCGCAAATGGATATTAGGAGCACGTACTTGTTTCTTCTTGCATAAGGAAACCAATGCATGAAAAGAACTGGGCCTCGTTTATATAAACAATGTTGAACTAGGTACAACGTATATGACCGAGCTGATATTTTGGGGGTAGTGACATGTCCTTCCCGGACGTATGAACAGACTGTTGAAGTACACCGTCCCGCCTGGTATATATGAATCTTGTAGCTGAAGTTACGAGATTAATGGAAGTGCATGAGAGAAAGATTGTGCTGTTACTGTGATTTCTTTTTGAGTTTCGTTATGATGTACACTTTGGTTCTTTTTTAAATTGCATAATCAAGAAAAATAGATTCTGAATGCATATGTTAAAACGTAAGTTCTGTGCTTTTGTTTCTATTTACTGCAAATCTTAATGTTTTCCCGTGCCCTGGGAGGTATCACGCGTATACCAATGTACAGTCTCATGTTGCTCATTCTCAATTTGTATTGAGATAAATATATTGTTATGACTATTAATGTCCTATGGTTGAATCTGGCACGACCGTGTCAGTAGAGAACAAGAACCCATCCATTCCCTCTCCTTGTGCAAATTTACATTCTGTTTGCTAACAGTGGCGGCGATTAGTGAGTTGCGTGTGGGGCAGTTGCCCTCCCAACCTTTTGACACTTTTTGACCCTACAGTATGGTCTCTTAATGATAAGCCTTGTGTGTCAAGAAAAGGTAAACTGTCCTCGTCGAAAAAGAGTACTTGAAATGGGAGTGTCTCATCTCATTTGACTCACCAGTGCCCCAATTACATGCGCCTGTCCGAAAATAGAAGAATGAAAGGAACTCACTGTGACTCCAGACTTTTGGGACACCCTGTCGATCGCCAAGTTTGTATTTTCGCCCAAGGAAATATATTTCTAAACATATTTGAGGATGCAAATATGCCATACTCCCTTTCTTGTCGTACTCCTAAATACATCACCGTAAGTATGCTGAAAACGTCAGCCTCCAGCAAAACTCTATTCAGAATATTTCATCAGAGTGGGAGTCGTTTTAGAGGGTTAAAGGTAAATTTAGTATCAAAATAACCATGAAATTAGTTTTTGGTATATATATATATGTTGTAAAATTGGGGAGGGGGATTTCAGAAGCTCGAGCACAGAAAAACGGTGGAAAAGGATAGGCTAGGTACGTGAGTAACGTAACGCAAGTAAATTTAGTATCGGTACTTGCTTTAGTAAACTGTTACGTTTCCAGTACATGAATATATAACGCGTTACTAATGGTACATAAGTAATTGTAACGATCTTTCGTTATTTTTCGCTAGGTTGATAAATTCAGAACTGGAGGGCTTATTTATCAGGACGAATCACGCTTTTCTGTGTTGCTTTAAACTTGAGCATGTAAAGTTAAACTCCAGAGACCAGATACGATATAACGATCTTATTGAATGAGAAAGTAGGTAATTGTAACGATTTACACTGAGAAGCAAATTAACGGCAATTCTAACGCATTACTCTTTAACTTACACAACTCTGAGAATCAGCATATTGGCATTCTTCTTCAAGGCATCAGCTGAAACATAAACGCCAGCAGAAATTACCACACGGCTAATTCTCAAATGTCCTTCTTCATTCTGTTCACATCGAGTTTTGGAGACGATCAATTCCTCGAGTGCCAACAGTCGCCCGCTTTGTTGTCCGTGCAGGGCTGCTAGGGGAACTGATCAAGGGCCAATCTTGAAACAATTAAAGGGCCAGCCCTCCGGTTCAAGCTTTGCCGATGACCTTTGCAGCAAACAAGACTTTCATGACGTCAGAATTGAGGAAGGGTCGGGGAAAATCGATAGAATCCTCCGCTGCAGACCCGATGTAACGACCGGTCACTGGGCAACGGGGCGACGCGTATAATTTCCTGGAGCTCTACTTTCGCCCGCGGCTATAAATATCACGGATAATGGTGGTGTCTCGCCACACTCTGGAGAGCGATTATATTCGTGATATGATGAAATCTCTGTCATGATCCGACCGCAGTGGTGTATTTGATACTCTGCTAAATTCACGTCGATTATCATCCCAAGTTAGTCGCAACTATCGTCTACGTAATTCCCTGGAAGCTAGATTATCAGGAAAGTACCGTGCGTCCACTTCGATCTGCAGCCGAGAGATCGGGAGAAACGTGGCGGGCGGCGCTGACGGAGGTGCCGACATTTGCGGCCTGTAATGCCCGCATATTTTTATGGACATATGCAGACATTTATGTAAATATTGCAAAACTAGCACTAACCTGTGTTATAAGAGTTGTACAAAGTGATGTCCACCTACACGCCTGGGAATTTCTGTACAAATTGCCTACACACGTCTCGACACGACTCTGTTTTCACGTAAGTGTCATACATAAAAATTCTTTGTTCTAACGTGAACCTTGCGGCTGGCATTCCAATCGTCTGACTGACACAACACACATACACACTGCAATAACACAAACAAGTAACGGCAAGTAACCAAGAATAACACTCTTACGCACAGTACGAAATTAACACGCTCTTGGTTTACATCTGCCTGCCACTATATTCACAGCTCTGTAGTCGCGAAGGAACAAAAAACTTGAGCTAGGAGATTTCGGATTGCAAGGAAGCTCACGAACACCATTAGCTTTTAACGGTTCGTCTGCAGCGTAATCTTGATACAGTGTTGCACATTCGAAACCTCCAAACGATCCCCATCGACACAAAACTCTTTCAAGGATATAAACTTAAGCAGGACGTTACTGGTCAAAACTATGATTAAAATGTTTTACAGAGTATTATCTGTGGCTCTTAATATAATTTCTAAAGCGTATTTATTTGTGTATATAAGGGTGGAACTTGGAAGAATTACAGAAGAACTTTTGCGTGTTATAACACAGGTTAGTGCTCGTTTTGCAAGATGTCCACAAAAATAAGCGGGCATTACAGGCCTTAAATGTCGGCATCTCCGTCAGCGCCGCCCGCCACGTTTCTCCCGATCTCTCGGCTGCAGATCGAAATGGACGCACTGTAATACCACAGTGGTAATACGTATATAGATTTCTTTCGTTCTTAATTAATTACGATGAGTATGAAACAGTGATGACATTAAATTGATGAAGGGACACTCACACGCGAACAAGTATGCTCTGGGGCTCACCCAGCCTCAAATCAACCGATACCTGGGGGAAACCCTGGGAGATAAAGGCGGCCGGAGCGTCGTGCTGATCACATCACCTCCAAAAATACCGAGATTCAGAATGTGTGGAGGCCTAACCCCACATCCCCATGGCACGGTGAAATATGGACGGGGAACTTTACCATTTTTACCTTACCTTAATTAATTACTTGCAATTACAAAATAGATTACTCTATTTCCATTATTCTTGATTTACACCACTTTTCTGACACTTTTGACTAAACACGACGATAAGGATGAAACAATGATGACATTCAATTGATGAAGGGACACACACAAACGATCAAGAGTACCCAGATCGGAACTTGAACCTGCAACTTTCAATCAATTTAGTGCCACCTAGGTAACTGAGAGCGTTGAGCATTTCAAAGGTTCCTGGATCGATTCCCGGCCTGGGCATGGTTGTTCGCTTGTCAGCATCCCTTCATCAATTTCATATATTCACCATGTAATCACTGGTAAAGGTAAAGTGCTCCTCTGTATAGGGTGTGTGGGGGTAACGCCCCACACTTTCTTGATCCGGTCGTGAGTGGGGGTGATGTGATCAGCATCACGCCCCTGACCGCCTTTACCCCCCAGGGTTTCCCCCAGGTACCCATGTTATTCGGCGCTGGGTAGGAAAGTTAGAAAAGTTCCCGGATTTGAACCGGCCGGGGATCGAACCCGGGACCTTTAGCATGGTAGTCAGACGCGTTACCGACTGAGCCACCGCGGCCACTGTAATCACTGTAGATCTAATTTTACGCTAAATGCCTGCTTTGTACCAATGCACATATTCGAAGGTTTTCAGTTCAGTGTAAGTTTCATTCCAATCATTATAAGTACGGATAAGTATGCATTGTGCATGTGCATATTTTAAACGTTTTTTGACAAATGCATGTTGCATATATTGTGTATGTGAACCATATATGTAAAGTCTTGCATATGTTACAGACAACAACCACTACTAAACATATTTTACGTCTATTAGCTCCCTATTTCCTTCCATCAGAAAACAATGAATAATCTTCCATTTGGGAACACTATTTTAAGAGAGAGAGAGAGAGAGAGAGAGAGAGAGAGAGAACGACAACAATGCAATGGGCAGTCTATAGATGATGACCAGTCAGGTTCTGTTGCCTTAAAATATTGTCCAGTGTCAAGGAGAGATTTGTTCTGAGTATAAAAATATTATTGCCGAAAAAAGAACGAGTCTCAAGGTTGAAAATTGTAGATACGATGTTGTTATCAAGTGCAATCATGATCTGTAAAGAATGTAATTTTTCTTCCATTTATAAAACAGCAGTGTAAAGTAGACAAGAGTGTGTGGAAATATGCAGAACTGCAACTTTTACATTTTTTACACGCTAAATCGTATGAGTTGAAAAAGAACAAATATATCTTTACACGCAGGATTTTTGAGGTAACTCAGACAAATACGAAAAAAAGATAAGGTGTTTTTCTAAAGTTCATATTTATTTGCATATTTCGCACTTTCTTAGTGCATATTTTAAGTAGTATAAGTGCATAACTATTCGGGTCCTAATTATTATAAGACTGTTTCAATAAAATGGTCGTCTTTAAATGCAACAAAAGAAATACCTGTTTAAATGAGACAAACATTCCATGCACAATTTCAACCTTACATACTGGCATTTGCAAAGCAACCACAATCACTTTCATGTATTTCATATTATGTCTGACAAGCAAGGATTGATTTAAATCAAGATATAAATCAGATAACTTTTTTTGGAAAAAAATCACTGATATATATAATTTATAGAATAATGTACGTAAGGAGTTTGTAAATATCAGAATCACTTTTGATTAAAGTACATTAATATCGTAATAATTTAGTAGTGTTTATTATACTCTAAGAAAGGAAAAGAAGGGAAACAAAACATATCTACTGATGGGGTGAAGCTCATACAAAAGGAAATGTAAACTGTAAACACAATTAAATTATTTTGATTTAAAATTCAATAATTCTTATAGGCAAAATAGCAAACATTTTGTGTAGAAAATATACAAAACACTAATGTTGAACCGTAAATAGTGTCATTATAAATATATTGTAAATAAATATTGCCAATTGATATTTTGCAAACTATCATTTTAAAAATTGCCAAAATTCAGCTGCAAAGACTAAAAAATATTTTATGTTACAATTTTAGAGTACATCCAGAATGTTTTATTTTCACTGGAACAAAAGTTACTGAAATTATTATAGTTTCATTAACACACTCAACAAAGATTTTCACAGTAGGTTCATATGTAGAGTATCAGGAACAGAAAAAATGTCTATTTACAGGTATTTTTTTTATTTGCTTTAATTAATCAAACTGTTCAAATATATCGGGTGTTCCATTTACAACGCAACCCGGAATTGGGAATAGTACAACTTTTAAACCGGAAGTGGTACACATATAATCCTTATACCGAATTGAAGCCTTGTTCATGCATATATTTTTAAACCGGAGAAGAATGATTGGATTTCATTAGTGTCCACGCAGTGTTGCCAGATGTAACGGGAAGTGTAAATGAATTTTTTTACAAAGCATGAAAAATGGCACATAACACACATGTACGGACATGCCGTCGGTAATTTTCAGTTTGGTTAGGTGGATTAGCTCGGCATCTATGGCAGTGAAAAAAGAAATGTTTATTTCTACCGATAGCCAATCGGATGAGGCGTCTTTAAGGGGGAAGTAGGGAAATCGTTGTTTTTAGATATTAAGACTGTGCATTGGCAACACTGCTGGTGATTCAGTGACACAAAAGGTGTGTTTCGAAACTGTATACATCATGCAATTACTGAAAACTTGGAAATTTTCATGTAAATAGTGTTACTTATATGCACCTGGCAACCAAGGGGTCCCGGGTTCGATACCCGGTAGAGGTATATAGATGTTCGGATCCCAGGTTCAAAATTCGATGTCATATATGTTCATAAAAATCAATTTTTGGTTAATTAGATATCATATGGTGAATCATGAATGATATATGTGCACATAGAAAACAACTCATATGAATTTAAAAAGCACGTTAGATTAAGCTTCTTAATAACCATAGAAAATAACAGCTGTTACAAAATGTGCATGATTACCAATAAGGAATTTAGCACTGGTGAATAATCATTTGTTTGTTGCTTGTTTAAACAAATTTTTGGTTAGTAGAAATTATTTTTAAGCTATTCCACACATACTTTTTTCTTTGTATAAATGATGTATTGTACACAATGTTTAAAGCTTAACAATATTATAGAAAAGTGTTAATAGTGTGGCTAATCGATAAAGTTTTTTAATGTTCGTAAAACAACGTGCATTTGATTTTGTTAAAATGAATATGAGAAATCTTTAATTTATGTTATATTTTCAACTGTGATACAAACAGCTCTAGTATACATAAATATTGTTCTCTTTTTGTCGAAAATAAGGAAACAAGCTGGACCAACTTAATCGTCCGGCGAACATAATCATGTGGATAAAGAAAAATACTTCGTCACTTGTCCGATGATGAAAGATTACTTCCAGCAGGATCAACCGAAAAATTTGCTTGAACTGCTGCTTGAGAAGCACATTTACACTCAGAGCATCGTGACTTCGGAGAGTTTTCGTAGTGTTGAAGGTATGTGTGAGTCAAATTTGCATAAAGCCTGGTCCACGCGTAATGTCTTGTCGTCAGTCTTGCATGATGATATAAGTTTCACAAATAAGACTGGCGCAATATTATAAGCGGCTACACTATTCATGCAGTATATTATTCAGTCTTTCCACAAACGCCACAGACGAAGAATTATTGACAAGTATAATTTCAGTGTGTACGGTGAGAATGAAAAAAAATGCGCGTCGCTCACTGTGGTTTCGAGAGTGGTTACATAAGAGGTAAATTCTCACATTTCAATTTGCTACGTGGATTACGGCAGGAACATGAGGATAGGCATAATTAATTATGTATGTATGTGGACACATACGGGCAAATTACGCTAGTAACCCTATAAATTGAAAAACAAGACATTACTCATCCAACACCAACGAGTCCCGTCGCAAAATTATGCGAAGTTTGACCGTATTGTTCGAAAAGAAAGCTCCGGCTCATTCGTCTTTCGAACGGTCGTCAAACCTCATTCAGTTCACTCAAGACGTCAAACTTCCCGTCCACACGTTTGTTTGACCCCTCTGGCATGATCATATATGACTGACGTGTGGACCAAGCTTTACACACACACCTTTGTCGTTTTGTTACAGACCCTGACCGTTGATTTCAAGCAAATTTCATTCTTCCGTCTTCAATTTAGCGTAAACATTACTGTGGCAATACTTAAAAAGCTTGAAAATTTCAAGATTACATCTAAGTAGTATTGTCTGTGCTGTTTCAGAGGTGGGAACCTAAACCAGGATGTAGAATGTCGCTGACCCAGGACAGTGTAAAAACGTCACCACCTTCCAGTTTCTTTCTGTACAGGAGTTCTGCATCATTTTTTGGAGAAGGTACTCCAAGAATTAAGCATCACTCTTGGAATTACAACTTTTTTCCTTCTTCTCTCCAGTTATTTTTATAGTGTTATCCACCAGATGGCGCGCAGTAACTACTTATCGGCTTTACACAAAATTAAATTTTAATAAATATATTTACGCGTAATATTTCTTGACAATGAAAACTTTTAATCGAATCAGATAGCTCCTCCAACCTCACACCAATTTGGAGCTATGGTGGTATGTTAAAACGTATTTGCACAGCCGGAAAGCACTGGCAGTTTTCTGTTGTTTTAACAATAAAATTAAGTTGTTTACCTTTGTCGAACACATATTTGTGTATTATCCTTTAGGATTTCTTAGTTTAAGATTTTGTTTCAAGTCTACTTTATGCACAGATAGGATAATCGAGGCTGTAACTACAGTTTAAATTGGAATCCGAAACACTATGTGCCTCCACTAAATTTCGAACCCGGGACACATTGATTACACTTCGACGACCTTACAGCTACGCCATCGCGAAGACCCTGAATATTTCATTCTAGCAAATATATTGACCACTTGCTACAGGTACTCGAAGAATTCACAGTAGAATATATTGAACAGTAAACATTATTACATTTTTTTTTAAAATTGATAGACTATTCTCGAAAATTTGAAGTACGTATTTAGTAGTTCGCCGTTTCAGTTCGTGTGGCTACACTCTGGCTTCAAATGAGAGAATGAAAGCGTTCGGATCACATTATACGATAGAACAATTTTATTCTAGGTCTCGGCCACAACGATACTCAAGGGAGGATTTAAAATTTGCCACGAAAGCCAGATCCGATACACGACAGAATGATTTTATCCTGGATTTTATGCAACCTACTGTGCAGCAAAGTACAACGGGCTTGTATAGAATCCTTCGCGCACTCCGTCCGTTTCCTGCCGAAAGCAATGTTTGAAAACAATTCGATGGAGATTTGTTCGCTTGAAAGTCTAGAACTAGTCGCTGAATGACAGTGTACTTAATTATACACATGTAATAACATTAAAATTTTACAGCGGACTTGCAGTGACTAGACGAGAGTAGTTTGGAAGTGTGTTTTGCTCAAAATCTTCGATAATAATAATAATAACAATAATAAATTTTCTTTATTCAGCGGGCGAGGTTCAGCCAAGGGCTGCTCTGCCACCTAACCCTTGTCAATATGAGAATACATATGGGATGATTATAAACTTATGGAGCAGTAAGCTAAACGTAAAGTAATAATAATAATAATAATAAAAATAAAAATGAAGAAAGAAAAAAATACATAGGAATTAGTTGCAAAAAAAGTGTAACTAGAAATAAAAAAGACAATAGTAATAATAATACAATAATACAATTCCTTATAGTGAGTGACTTGATACCTTCAGTATGTGCCCCGACTCTGCCATTGTTCCATTAACAGCAGATCTTTTATTTTACCTTTAAAATATAATGGGTTTTTTACACTAGCGATATTTGCAGGCAATGCATTCCATGCTTTGGGAGCCGAAAAGGAGAAAGAGGATTTGTAGGCCGTGGTAGAGTGATGGGGTAAATCGAAGTTGTTCCGCTTACGTGTAACATACTGATGGATTTCCCTACGGGAATGCATCTTCTCAAACAGGTACTGCGGTTTACCTTCTGTCAGTATGCGGCGTATAAAACAGAGATAGTGCAACTTTCTTCTGTTTGCCATGGTAAGAACCTGATTATTATTTAAGAATGGAAGAATATGATCGGATCTTTTTGCTTGAAAAATGTATCGGAAGCAGGCATTTTGCACCATTTGTATTTTTTTACTGAGCTTTTGCGAGAGTTGAGGGCCGTAAACATTATCACAATAGTCGAACAATGGGTAGATTAATGCTTGGATGAGTCTTAGCTTGCATTCCGCAGGGAGGAAGTCACGGAAACGATTCAGATTCCTAAGTGTTCCATAAGCTTTGCTACATTGCGTCTTTACATGTTCTGTCCAATCAAAAATTTCGTCAAAAATCAGACCAAGATTTTTAGCAGTGTTATTCCTGACAATGGGCAAATTGTTTATTTTGAGCTCGAACTTAATATTTTTAATTAACGACCTTGAATAATTAGAACCAATGATTATGAAAGTGGATTTTTCTGGATTTATTTTAAGACCGTTAGATACACACCAGTTACTGACGCTGTTCAAGTCAGAATTTAGTGACTGAAGCTTATGTTCCAACGAAGCGAAATATAACTGGGTATCGTCTGCGTAAAAATGTGGAGTGAAGAATTTTATAACTTGCTGCAAATCTGCAGTGTAAAGGGTGAAGAGGAGGGGGCCTAATATCGATCCTTGCGGCACGCCTGCTTTCAGCGTTATAGGTTGAGACACGTGAGATGGTGAATTATGTAATACGACCCTTTGACGTCTGTTAAATAGATATGTTTGAAACCAGTTTAATGTTGTAGGAGAAAACTTGTAATATTTAAGTTTGGCTAATAATAAGTCATGCTGCACAGTGTCAAAAGCCTTACTGAGATCCAGAAGTACTAAAATAGTGACTTGCTGTTTATCAATGGCATAGAGAATATCATCCACAACTTTAGCAAGAGCAGTGGCTGTGCTGTGTTTCTCACGAAATCCGGATTGCAGCGGGGGCAGTAAATTATTCGTGTTAACGTAGTTTAACGTCTGCGAATGCACTATTTTCTCGAGTACTTTAGATAGCACAGGCAAAAGACTGATAGGCCTAAAGTCATTGTAAGAAGTGGCGATCTGCTTTTTCTGAAGTGGCAGGATTCGTGCTTCTTTCCACATTTCAGGAAAGACGCCACTGGAAAGAGAGGAGTTAATGACGTGCGTTAACGGAGATAAAACATAAGGCAAAGAAAGTTTGAGCATTTTAGTGCTGATACCATCTACTCCAAAACTATTTGAGCGTATGCTATAAATAGTTCTATGTACATCTTTTTCAGTTACCTCAGTAAAGTTAAAATACTGTTCAGCGGTGGAACAGGTTTTGTTCTCGAAATGCTTTATTTGCTGAGCCTTAAGTTGAGGAGGAATTTCAGATTCATTGCAAATTTTACCAAAATGGTCATTAACAGCATCTAAATCTTCAGTGGTACTTATGAGAGAGAATGTATTATCGTGAGACTTTTTATTGTTAACAATACCCAATTGTTTCAACTCATTCCATGTTTCTCTCCGGTTTAAATTTTTCCCGCCAAATTTGAAGGTAAGATAACATTTCTTTTCTTGTCTTATGACAGTTGTTGTAAAGTTCCGGAGTTCTTTATATTGTTGCCAGTCGCTTGGATCGTTCGAACGTTTGAACTTTCGTAGCGCGTTATCTCTGATTCTCATCAACAATTTAACATTACTGGTGATCCACGGTGCATTTTTCTTATTGTGCTTTACGATTTTTAGAGGTGCGTGCGTGTCAAAAACATTTTGTATATTTGAGGTCAAAAACTCCACTTTATTATTAATATCATCAAGTGAGTAAAGCTTTGACCAATCTACATCAGTTATATCTTTTGCAAAACTTTCTTCGTTGAAGGTATTAAAATTTCTACAATAAACGTAACTCGCTTGAGGTTCCGGTTTCTGCAACAAGAAATCAGCGTACGCAACGCAGTGATCTGATTTACCGATTGGGACAGTGACGTCAGTTTTAAACAGTAATTCTGTATTGTCGACGGCTATGATGTCAAGCAGCGTTTTACTTTTTTCGGTGATACGGGTTGGTTTATTAACTATTTGCGTTAGACCAAATGAATCAAAAATCGATCTTAAAAACCGTGTTTCTGGTTTATTCGGGGTGAGATAATCGCAGTTTACATCTCCTAACAGGAAGAGATTATCAACTAGTGGATAGATTTCGGACATTAATTCTTCGAACAATGTAAGTTTTGTGTACGGGACATTGGGCGGTCTGTATATGGAACATACGCCAAACTGTTTATTCATGTACTTCAGAATCAGAGTTAATGTTTCGATGCCTTCAGTATTTACTTTCGTCTCTATTGTTCGGACAGTTAAGTTAGATTTATGAAAAACTACAATTCCGCCACAGTTTTTCTTGGTTCTATTTTTTGTTAGCGTTTCATAACCCTGTATACTAATTAGAGATAGTGGTGTTCCGTCCTTTATCCAGCTTTCTGTAATGACAATCAAGTCGAAGTCTCCCTCTTTTACAACAAGCCGCAGTTCGTCCATTTTCGGAACTAGCGATCTGACATTCGCGAGAGCGACACGGAAAAATGAGTCATTGCTTGACCCTCCCCTTCCCAGCAGCTGGTCATTACCTCGGGGGTTAACGGGAACCGTCCTCACATTTGAGCCCTTGCAAGGAATGCAGTGAAAATCTTTGGATGTTTTCAGGCTTACCAACTATTGAATACTTGCTATTAAAGAGTAAAGGCTTACCTTGTCTCGTGGAACAAATGACAGGTCGGGCAGGTTGATATTTGGACACTGAGGTAACACGATTACACACATTTTCTTCATTACGTCACTCTTAATAGGACAAGGAAATATATATATATAAAAAAAGAATATGTTGAATATATATGCGAAAAGAAATGAAGCAAAAAAAAAACAACAACAACAAAAAACGAGCGCACACGCAATCACTTTTGTTGCTAAATCAGATTCAATAATAATAATATGATATAGTGAAGAATTTAAAGTACGTGTTATTATTATGCGGCAACGGATTAGATAAGCACAATATTTAGTTCAGGTGAATGCAGTCCTTGTGTATTTGATCTTGGGTCACTTCGGGGAGGAGGGGAGACTACGATGACAGCTGCTCCAGATCTCTCATGCGGGTGACGGTATGTTTCCTGCCATTCTCCGTGCGTACGATGATACGCCCATCCTCTGTGTAGCAAGAGCGACGGCCAAATCTGTCTTTTTAACGAATTTCTGTATTTTCAAGTCAAAAGCCAAAACACAAAATCTTCTGGGCGTACAGTGTCAGAATGTTGAGGAATATTGAACTGAAAATATGTCAGAAATAGGACCAATACTCTCAGCTGATGAAATTTCTATGACAAATACTCGTTATTCTGATTTGGATTTCAGCATGCATCGTTTAGGAAGCCTTGTCCTGAATTGTAAAAATATGTTGCTCTTCCATGAATGGTTTTCCAGAATGACTGACGTTATAGTAATAATAAAAAGTTACATATATATATATATATATATATATATATATATATATATATATATATATATATATATATATATATATATATATATATATATATATATATATGCAGTTATGTTTACACACTGTAAAAAGTATATCATTGATTATAAGAACGGATTTCACACATGATGACCATGGAAAGAGTCCCTACACAGGCTCGTGCGCATGCACGAGAAAATGGAAGTTTACTGATGTTGGGAGATAAAGTTATTAGGAGAAATAAGAAAACTAAAAAGTACCAAAAAAACAGAATGAATGAAACTGCATATGAGCAAACTAAAGAGCTTGACACAAGTGTGCACCAATTCCAAAACCGATGGATTTACAACTTAAGTGGTTCATAATGTTCAGACACAAACGAAAATACCATGTGCAAAGGGAAATACAGAACAAAGTCTTTGCATGAAATTATCCAAATGTATTGATACCCACACGCATACCCCGCACATGCATGCATATATTATTATGTATTTCATTCTTGCTTTGCGTTATTCCCTCCTCTACATCCGAAAGAGAAAAGAAACACCTTTCCGAATGACCAATGCATCCAGTTCAGTCAATATTCACATATACACACTCCGCATACACAATGGAGGATCGGGGA
This sequence comes from Lepisma saccharinum, assembly GCF_977018435.1. NCBI lineage: Eukaryota > Metazoa > Arthropoda > Insecta > Zygentoma > Lepismatidae > Lepisma > Lepisma saccharinum. The sequence continues at coordinate 80,888,247 of NC_139239.1, forward strand.
GGTTCAATGTTTTCAATGTTCTCGTGGAACCATTTCGATCCGATTCCCCCTGATTAACTAATGGAACAAACAGCGAATACAAACAGAGTAATCTTCCGCGTTTCGTGAGCGCCGACTGTGCGCAAATATCTCACGTATAGCCGCGATGATATGTGCAGTGTGTGGGCGAACTGTTTCCCATTGTGAATCTGTTTCAAGTTCTGCTCTATATGTTTATGTAGGGTACAGCGTATTTCATATTTGATTGTAGAGTTCAGTATGCATGGAATGCCTGCATTTATTAACATCCAGAAGAAACTAGTTCTGCACTGGAAATGGCATAATGCTGATTAAAAATTATTTATATTATCATCATATTGAACTGAGGAAGAGAGATTTGGTATAGAGATGTTGTGGGAGGAAGTGCATGACGCTTCTCTCGCTTTCTTTCTCTCTCTCTCTCTCTCTCTCTCTCTCTCTCTCTCTCTCTCTCTCTCTCTCTCTCTCTCTCTCTCTCTCTCTCTCTCTCTCTCTCTCTCTCTTACTTTCACAACTTCTATCAAAGGACGAGTTCCTTAAGTCACAAGGAAAAGCACGAGTCGAACTAAAATAACTGGCGTAGAGAACTTAGTAAAACCACTTATTTTACGAACTTTAAGAACGCACTGGGCGAAAGCACCTATCGCAGTGTTCTGTTTTATGAAAATTTTCAACATGGTGTGGTAAATCATTCTTTCTAACAGAAGTAAACTCTATTGCAAACATTCATTCTCACATTAATAACATTTTAAGAACAGTTAAGACTCATGTTGTACATATTGCCTCATATCGTTCTCTGCAGCGCGCTACGATGACACGGGTTCGATGCACTGTAGAGGAACCATATTGGTTAAAATAAAACCGTAGATACAGTTTTGATTAGCCAAACCGTATGTAAAGAGGACTAAAAACACAATGTAAACTTCATTTAAACTTTCAACTTGGTGGCGAGAAAGGAAAATCAGACACACTGGTATTAGTAAGTTAAAAACATTACATTTTCATGCTTTATTTAAACATGGTGGACGAAAGGAATTAAGGAGAGAAGGCATGATTTCAATAGGATTGACGTAAATTAATTAGAATGCTGAGATGAATAGCATCCCTCCTTAATGTTATATGCGACTTTGACGGATACTGAAACCAAAGAAAGAACACCCTAATTTGATTTTTTTTAAACCTGGTCTGTAATTAATCTGGTACCCTTGATGCATAGTCAACTCTAGAAGTTACATCTCCACAACCTGCGTCTATACTGCCAAGTTCAACCTCACTTCTCTCTTAAGCAGACCTCCATCGACTTGCAGGGGTATCTGAATTTCTAATGGGGATGCTGAACCGATTCCTTGGAAGAGTATCTCCAACTCCATAGAAACTTCCCGGGTGGAGCTTTCGAAAGACTTCTTTGCTGAATCTCTTCCAAGTTTCAGCCTTAAATCTAGTAACTCCCAACGTTACGTACTTCTCCTTGTACCTCACGAGGCAAATTCCCCCGGTTTCTTTCTTACTAGACGGAATCCACAACGACCTAGACACAAGATTTATTGTAATGGTTTTGGGAGGAACTGAAGTCTGGCCACGAATTGAAGCAACAATTTCTTTAAATAGAAAATTGATGGGATTTTGTAATTTAATAATTATCTTAGTGTTAGTGACAATAGTGCTACATTAGCATGCAATGTAATTCAACATTATCTATCGTCTAGTGCTTTAAACTATCCTTCTTCTAGTACTACGTTTGGAGAGCATCTCTTCTCTCATCTTCAGGTGAAATTTCTTTTTCTTTATGTTGGGAATCGAACCTACGACAGACCTGTGATTACGCCCCTCATGGTAGTTGGCAAGAACAACGGATTTGTGGCAAAAATATTACGTATGTCGTAGGTTCGATTCCCAGCATCGAAAAAAGAAATTTCACGTGAAGAGAAGATGAAATGTAGTGTTAAAAGAAGTGTAGTTCAAAGCACTAGACTATGGATAATGTCCAATTAACATTGCATGGTAATTATAAGATTTGTTGATCATATGTTACATGTACACATTTTGCAATGTCAGTCCTCGTTTCGTACACATTGAGTCGCGCAACGTTTTATTGTTTTCTTTTATTCTTTTGTACCAGTTTGCTTCTTCCTTGCTTCTCGCGAGATTCTGACACTATGACGGTGCCAGAAAATATGTTGCATATATCCAGGATAAAATACCGTTTTACGAGGGTTGGTTCGTAACGTCTAAAGAGGCATCAAACAGAAAACTTTATTTTAAAATGTTGTTTGACTTCATGACATCTATGCACTGTCAAAGGTTGTGTGGTGACACAATAGAAAGAGAGAAAGAGAGGGGGGAAGAGAAAATAAGAGAGATTATCTCTTTCCCTTTTTTCCATACATCTCTCTCCCTCTCTCTATCTATCTATCTATCTATCTCCAAGAGAAATAAAGAAGGAAAAGAAGAGAAGCGAGAGAGGGAGAGAGAAAGGGAAAAATATATAAAGTGAGAGAGAGAGAGAGAGAGAGGAAAAAGAAGAAAGGAAGATAGATAGAGGTAGAGAGAAAGACAGAAGGAAAGAAGGAAAAGCAAAGAAGCATGAGAGGGAGAGAGAGAGAGACAAAGAAGATAGAAAGAAAGCAGGAATAGGGAGGAGAGAGAGAGAAAGAAAGAGAAAATAAGATAGAGAGAGAGACCCCTCTCTGACACATTGTACATATTGTTTAAACTCTATGTAAATTCGAGAAGAGACTGACGATTACCTTTCAAGACCGTGACATAAACGAGACTGGACCGAGAACGAGACTACCTTTTTCAGCTGGAGACGAGACTAAGACACTGCCAAGTCTCGTTTCGATGTCGCCCCTCAATGACTGATAGCACTTAACCTTAGAGAAGCATAAATAAAATCATGTGGCTAATTCATAACCTTACTTGGTTCGATTCGTCAAATTCAGTTTGCGTCAACTTGTTTGGCTACAGATAAATATTTGTTGATTGAATTCTTCCGGATGTATCCACATTATAGTTGCGTGTATTAAGGATATTAGAGCAAATTACAATGCTTTGGTATTGACACAAAACCGCGTGTCCGTGACTATGTGCAATGATCCTACATTCTCCAGTATGCAGCAAATGCCTAGATAAGAAAAGCTAGAGGTAAAATGTTTTGCAGATAACTAATGCGGTAATTTGGCTTTTGTGCGTGACAGAAATAGGTTACCTTCGCTTCCTCACAGCCAGTAGGATCGATCCGCAGGAGGAAGTTTGAAATTTACCCACCTTCATCTCAAGGAATATCATTATGCAAGTTTGAGCCAAGGTTGGAAGTTACAGTATAAGCTGGCAGTGGCTCCGTTCATACCACTCTGATTCATTATGTCCAAGAAGGCGTGTCATTCCCCATGTATCAAGATGTTTTTGACCTACAAACTTCCAGTAGCTCTTGGATTCTTGTTTATTTTCATAAACAGCAGGAATTTCTGTCCTCAGCAAATTAGCGAGGGTTCTTCAGATTTAAAGTTCCGCTTGAACTATTCCGTGCAAAATTTAACATTTTCACATATTATTTGAACATTCATATTAAAACAATAAATAATACTACACCACCCACACTTGTGTATCACTGTTCTATGTAAAAAGAACATATTGAAATTTAGTTCACACTACATGTGGATGATATGTACGTACAAGGACGGCACGAAGAAACAGGTTCGCCTCATATCACTTGGTCTGAAACAAAACTTTCTCCTAAATTAATGTGTTTTAAAAACAAAAACAGGCGCAGATACGGCAAAATGGATCACCTGACGTTACCAGATGGGGAGAGTAGTGGAATGAGCGAATGTAGAAGAAATTATAGTTTGAGATGTTTGACAAGATGAGGCGGGCAGGTATTTGGGCCGAACTCTGTATTAAAGTGTCGAACATAATTACATCTTCAGCCACATTTTAATTGTTGTATGCCTTCAACCGTCTATGTCCTCCATTGCAATTTTCCCTAATCAATCAACTTCCTCGATACACGTATATCAAGAAACCGCCCAAGTTTACTTCTCTCAATGCAAGTTGACGCATTTTGCATGTTTGGTTACTCTACACACCATATATTCTTTGCAGATGTCTTTCGTCTATTTCACTGAATCGCCATTAATCACAATTAATCTTCTCTTTACTACACACTAAAAAATATGCATCTAAGTTGCAGAGTAGCCACCAATCTTGATCCAACACAATACCCAATCACGTTTTGTTGTTGTCTGACAGGCGATGGTGTAACAAGACACCAAAGATCATGATTTACAAAGCCACTTCCACAGCCGACCTCCGTGACGGAGTGGTTAGCACATCGCTTTACGACGCCAGGGGTAATGGGTTCGAATCCTTGACACGGGCATGGATGTTGTTTGTGAGTGCCCCATCATCAATTTCATCACATCATTACTCATTCCCATCTTCGCGATTAGCTACAAGTGGCAGAAAAGCGAAGCAAAATAAAACAAGTCAATTAATCAAATTCAATTCCGTATTAACACCAAAAGGAGTGTTCTCTTACACCAAGTCTGAGTGTTAATAAGATCACAGATGTTATTTTACACCGCACTTTCTTCCAGGGTGGACATGAGATGCAAAGTAACTAAAATGCCAAATCTCTAATTATTTTATTAATATATTAGTATCAACGGTGATAACAAAGATTATCGCGAAATGAACGGAAGTAGTTGCACTTAGGATATTAGTAGGAAAATACTACATTGCTATTGTATTTATTTTTTCTTCCGTCGTGTTCCCTTACTTATTTTTAAAAATAAAATTACGTTGATTCTGGAGTGGAAGTTGTGACTGTCTTCTACAGTCACGAAAAACCAGTATTTACTTTATTTCTGTTGTACACATGTTTTAAAATTAACAGGGAACCATAGAGATTAAGAGCGCTGTGTAAATGCTAATTTAAGTTGTTGATTTCGATTCGTTTTTGTTACATTAGAAGACTGATTTAAAATGTCTTGTGTTAACAAATCACACTCTATAAAGGTATACAACGTTTGAAAATTTCATTTCCCATATCACTCTCTTCCCTTCTATCAGAATTATTTCCGCGACTAATATGGCTTCTGTATGTATATGCTCGAAAATGTAAAAAGTAATTTTTATAACATACCAGCAACAGAATAAAAGTGATTTATTCATATAATCGTTTATGTTTGTGATACTGGTGAACTTGAGTGACGATCTACAAACTTCAGAAGAAAAAACAATAACAGAAACGCTGACCAAAGTCCACACGATATCGTTGACAGGGTCATGTAAAAAGAAGAATAAGAAGTAAGAAGTTGCAAATGAGTTGGTATCGGATTCTTTAAGGTATAGTAATACTTTAAGAAGTTGAATTGTGTTCTTTTAATTCTTGCAACGTAACTTATATGACTTGAAATTCAATTTTAAAATTGTGTGAAAGTCTGCTCCTTCTTCGCGTATGGACTATGTATTCAGTGTAAAGTATACTTGCAAAGTTGTCCTCTACTTATTGGAGTTGAACCCCCCATTGCGTAAACCACAATACCATTACCGCGGCTGTATAAACACAAACACGAAGAATTATAACTTGTGTGGGAGTTCTCTGAGCTCTTCCCTGGCACATTTAAGTACTAAGCCAACAAAATCATGGTTAAAATATAGCGAATAAAGAAACCTAAAGTGGAGAGCAGAATCGCCCGCAGACTTTAATCCAACGCGAACCGGAACGAAATGAAAAACTGGGAACGAACTTGGAGAAAGGTGCGTTGTTTCAGAGACATATGCGATTGCGCGTCGCAAATAAGGAGACTGCGTGGGTGATATTTGGGTCGAAGGAGGGTACAGACCTTGTGCAAAGGGCTGGCCGGGGAAAAAGAGGGACCGCCACATGCGGAAGATATCAGAAACACCGCACTGCACAGGGCCCAGCTGCCGGTTTGTTTACGCGTGGGATGAAAGTGGAGAACTCGGTTCTCATGGCAACGGATGCTGCAGTACCAGCTGCGGTGCGTCTTCGTTTCCTGAGTTATGTGGCTATTCAGGAAACCTATGGTTTAAAGACATGCCGAGATTTCACGGGAATTTTGAAGCCATTTTCAAGGTTTCACGGCGAAGAGAGAGAGGAGGAAAAGGAGGGGGGGATTGCAAGGAAGTTACGGGAAGTCTGATACTAACTGTACAGAAAAACTTCAGATGCAATTCATCTCCTGTCAGGGAGAGCACATGCATTGTTGAATTCGAGTAGCCAGGAAACTGCAGCCATGCAGGCTAACAAGGAACTGTCGAAATAGTCACTCAACTGTGCTTTCCTTTATATCTAACGTCCTCTTGAACTCCTGAAAACTCAGATGTTTCTTTTTCCTGTCTGCTGAATGCATGCATATTACAGGCAATCAACGTATGTTTATTGCACACAGAACAAAAAATGTGCATTTCTTATTTCAACAACACGTTGCAGTGCGCCAGACACTGTTGATGCAGGGGAGTGCATCAAAAGAAATGCGTCTTACACAGTAAGATGCATCAAAAGTCGCACATCACAGTAGTAGATATTCAATTTGATGCAGTAAGATGTCGATTTTAAACAAACCGAAATTTCACATGCGCATGCATCATTTGACGCGCTACAGTGAATGAAATCCACATTATTCACTTTGATGCAGTTCTGTGTGTGTCATCAGAACTTAACTTCTTTACACGTGTTTTTTCTAAGATCCTTCTTTTCTTCTATTTCGGTTGCTTTGTCTCGATTTTATAACTTTTGGATTAATCGCGACGATGAGGATGAAGATGAACAGCAATGAAAAATTAGACAAACACAATGATACATCCATGCCTTAACTAGGCTTCGAATCTAAGACTTCTGTTTCGTAGCGCCTTACGCTGACCACTCGGCCACGGAGGCTGGCTATTGTAGCTTCCTTTTTGGTACTGACACACTTAAGCTATAAAGCCAAACATTGGTCAACATGTTGAATGTACGAAGCTTGATTTAGTATTTTGTGAGAAGTATACCGTATTTCACCGCTTAATCGTTGCAGATTTTATATTAAAAAAATCTGCAAAAAAGTAGGGTGCGACCATTATGTGAAGCTTTTTTAAAAAAATTGGGCTGGTGTTATTGGTACTTCAAAATTATTTATTACTGAACTGTCTTTTCAAGATTATGGTGCACGGAACATTCGTGAATATACATTGAGACTGAATAGTCCAAATCGGCGTACATCTTTTCTTCGTGACAGTTTAGCGAATATTTATGACGCCTGAAAAAGTTAGCACACTGTAGTCGAAATATCAAATTGAAGAAACTTTTACTACATTATTGGGAAGTACAGAGTTACAAAATTGAATCTTTCGTGTCCAAAGATTCTGCCAATGCGACGACTACGCGATGAAAGGTTAAACCAATATTTGGACTGAAAAAAAACAACAGGATGTGACGATTATACGGTGGCAAATTTCGAGCAACTATTCCAACCCGCCAGGATGCAGAGTACATCGAGTGATAGACTCGTTGGTTGATTTGCTTTATTTTATTTCGCATTTCTTCCACTTTTGGCTAATCGCAAAGACGAGGATGAGTGATGATGTGATTAAATTGATGAAAGGACACACATAGAACACCCATGCCCTGAACGGCATCAAACCGGGGATCCCTGAAGTTCTAACGCGGTGTGATAAAATGATGATCTGCATTCGAATCCTGGTCGAGGCATTAGTATTTATCTCTACACGTTCGTATATTTATCACACATACTCATGGACGTCCGCAGGATTTTTTCCAGGGAGGGGCAAACAAGGAAAATTTCCCCCCATAATCGTGTTGTCCCCTCAAAAAACATTGTTTCAGTTTGAATTTATCATGTTCATGCAATAACATATATAAACACATATAATTGTAGGCATGGGCATATTTAAGGGGGGGGGGGTTCAACGGGTCCAAACCCCCCTTTGTTTCAGTAAAATTACCAGATTACCTGTTCTATTCGCTATGCGCAGAAACTTGTTCGTAAACATTTCTTCAGACTTATTTTGTTCTAATTACAAGCGTATAGTACAGGATACGGATGGGAAAGAAATAAATTCCACACACACCAGATGGGACTGCAAAGCAAATGTCTCCAATTTCCTGATAGTTTCGGAATTTCTCTGGAAAATACTCAGAAAACTCCTGACATTTCGCAAATACAATAATGCTACATGTAATTTCTGCCCGAAGCAGCTGTTTGTGAACTTATAGTGCTAATATTATCATTTCATTATAAGTTCCCGATATGGTTTGTTACCATTCAAGAATTAAGTATTCCTCAGGTTCTAATTTTTTGATAATTTGAAATTTCCCAACTGTTTGATAATCCCGAAGGGTCGATAAATCATTTCCGAAATCTAGATCGGATTGTGAAACTTTGTTTCCGATTTGTCCTTATTAGAGATTGTAACTGCATCTGGGTTAGCTTCAGCTATTAGTACTTCTACCTCTCTGGGTTGAGTGGGTGTGGATTTATATAAAAAAAATAGTTGGTGAAGAATATGATGGTGCTGATGTAATGGGTGGTAAAATTAAGGGGATGAGATAGATAATTTCAGAGAAGTGTCAAAAAGCAATTTTTGTACATTGTTTAGCACATATTTTAACCCTGACTGTTGCCCATTTCTGTGGAATTTCTGTGATATTGAGACTGTAAAATCAGTTATATTTTTTTCCCTCGAGTCTTCTCAAATGAGCTGCCCTCGTGGTGGTTAGCACATCGTGCTATGACGCCAGAGTCCCGGGTATGAAACCCAGAATGGACATGGGCGTTTGTGGGTGTCCATTCATCAATTTCATCATGTCATCACTCATCCCCTCCTTCGGAAATTAGCTAAAAGTGGCATAAAAAGCGAAGTAAAATAAAGCAAATAAATCAATCAATCTTCTCAAAGGAATTTGGTTTTAAAAAATGCAGTGCAAGATAGCCAGGGAAGTACTGTACCGTTCTCAAGTTGTTTGGCACAAGATGGACAGAAAAGTATCAATACTCAGTAGGGTGACTTGTGAAATCGTATACACTAATAGTAGAAACTTTACTGTTGTCCATTTGTGGACCATTTTGTAGTAGAAATGAACCCAAGTTTCTCTGAACACTGTCAACACATTGAAAAATTGCAACAACTTATGCCAATTCCTCATTCATTGGAACAGTGTGTGAAAATGTTGGGTGGCTTGGTTGATATATTTTACATTTTCAAATCTGAATGAAAAATGTGCCAAACAGTAATTGAAAAGACATGTCCAGGGTCTGCATTGTAGGCAGTAAAAAATTGTGACAAGCTCTTGTACTCAAATATGGACAAATTATTGGTGATCTTGGCTACACTGCCAGTTTCATCTTCAACACCCGAGAGGATGTGTTTAACATTAAGGATGTTGAAATAATGTCCTCGCAATTGAACGGGAGATCCTCCACTAATGGACCCTGCACTGTTAAGTATGCATACATACGAATATTAAAATAATACCTATGATGTTATTTTCAATGTTGTAGCAAGGAGGAGAAGACTAATTCTAATATTGTAATTCTTTTTTAAAGTGAAGCTGGGATTAGCTTTTTCAAAAGCATTTTCTGCTAATGTTATGTACAAAAGTTAGAAGTTCGTAGATAGTCTTCATTTAATAAATTTGTGGCCTTTCATGTGGTGGCAGAGTGGATTTTGATATCCAGATGATACTTAGGGGTTCTATACTTCCCGGATTTTCAGGGACAATCCCGGAATGGTATCATTTGTCCCGGTGTTCCGAATAGTTTCTTCGGGATGCACAAATGTCCCGGAATCATGTGGGAAAGAAGAAATGATTAAGACTTCTACTTTCCTGACCTTTTTTTTATATTTAAATGCGTGGACGTAAATTTAAAATGCTAAATTTACAAAACAATCTAACTCTACATTGAACCGCTCTCTCTCCATAATAGAAGAGTTATCGAGTTACAAGAAGGTACTGCAAACATCTTTGACTTCACGATGGCGCCGCCGTCTGCTATCAGAGCTGAATTTCAGTTACGATTCTCTTCCATTGTATAATAACCTGCTTACTATAAAGAGTCAGTGCCTATCTGTTCAGTCCGCAGTTTTCAATGTGGGATGTAAATGACAATTATGTTTTATATACATACAACTTTATCGGGTCCAGCCCCCTCCCTCTCCCCTTACCCCCGCTCTCTAACAAGGTAACTGTCAGTAGTGTCCCGGATTTTCATTATGCAATACAGGAACCCTAATTGTACCAAAAGTTGCCCCCCCCCCCTTACGTGAGCTATATATACGCCCATGATTGTAGGTAAAATGAATTTATATGTGTGAAATACATAATTTTTGATCGACTTTCACTTTCCAGGGGGGCGTGCCTAGCCTTGCCCACCCCCTGTCCGGACGTCCATTAATACGTTTAACCTAGCGGGATGCAAGAGGTAGGAAAATAACAACATACAAATAAAACTGTTTCAGAATTAAAGCCACAACTCTTGCGTTTCAATGTTTGGTTAGAAAGGTGCAGCTGGGAAATGGCAACGAAGTGTGGTTTCATTATAGAACTCCATAAATTGTGACTCGCGTATCTCAGAGATGCCTCGCGCTTAATTCGGAGAGATTTATTATTTCAAGGTACGTCAACTCCGTGGAAGAATTATGCAAGTATCATATTACCTACACGTGTCAGTCCGTTCTCAGCATGGTCGTTTATGAGAATTTACGATATGGCAATTTATTTTTCATAATGCAACGTATCTCGCTTCTACATTCATGATATCTCTGAAGATCCTGAGGTTATTCCAAGGAAGAACAAATGAAGAAGCAAAAGCAACTCGCGAAAATATTGCTGCTTCTTTCAAAGCGAACTTTCATTTTCAAAAAAGTATAGCTACAGTAGCATTGCTAACAACTCTGAGGCCACCATTCAGGAAAATAAAGAGGAAGTGCACGAAACAAATCTACTAGGGCAATCTCAAACAATGATCAATAAGCAATTAAAGAATATTGTGCTGCCGGGGCATGCACAAGGGAATTACGTGCGTCGAGCGCACGTGTATCGAGCGCACGGTATTTGGAACACACACAATTATCGAGCGCACGTGAAGGTCACACAACTGACTCACCCTAGCATATCCAAGGTGCAGGCAGGCAAGGAGGAGATTGAAATTTGTAAAATGGGTTCATTCCTTGCGCAGTATTTGTAGTGAGAAAGTCGTGGTTCAGAGCGTTCTGATCTTGTGTAGTTTTTTTTTTTTTTTTCAAATGGAATTAATCACCACTTCTGCTCGACGGATATCGGAAAACATGTAATATGTGTGCTGCTTTGACTTGATTGATTGATTTATTTTACTTCGCTTTTTTGTGCTACTTTTGGCTAATTTGCGAAGATGGGGATGAGTGATGATACTGATGAATGGACACTCACAAACATCCATGCCCAGTCCGGGATTCGAACCCGGGACCCCTTGCGTCGTAGCGAGATCTGATAACCACTCCGTCACGACGTGCTGCTTTGACGTTGATACCGACAGAAAAAGTGGACAAAGCCTGGCTCGGGATTATGGAGAGCAGAGCGCGACTCAGGATCTAAAATTAACAAAATTCCTTGACTATTTTGTGGAGCAGTGGTTGAAGAACGAGAATATACCAATAAATGTATGAAATGTTTCCGGCCAAAGACACCGGGCAAATATCCGGTTGAAGGATCGAACACAAGTTCAACAGGATCGTTGGAGCACTGAATCCGAACGTTTACCTACTCCTCCAGAAGACGAAAGAACAAGCGGAAGAGATAGGAGGCAGGAAGAGGAGACGCAAGTACATTGAAACATTGAAACGGACAGACGCATACAAGCAATTCTAGAAAATGAAACTGACCTGCTTTGCTGCCTGCGAGCTCTATCGTGTGTGACCAAGTTTGATTGAAATCCATTAACCTTATGTGACGAGGCTATTGCCGATTGAAAAAAATATTATTGTGAAAAGTTTCGACAAAGCTGACTGTCGAATTAAAAAGTACTAATCCTAAAAAATCTGATGAAGCTGTTGCTAATAGACAACAACCTTTAAACCACCATTGTTTATTAGGTTACACATTGTCCAGTCCGAAGTCTGTAAAAAAGTGTGAGGGAAGGCTGACATTTAATCATAAAGGTAGAAAAATATGTGTGCGCTCGATATACGGTCGTTTAAAGGTCATTCAGGAAGTGTGCGCTCGATGTACGTAATTTCCTTTGTGCGCTCAATGTACGTGCGCTCATCGCACGACACCCACACGTGGCACATCAACTATTTGAACGCCAATCCTGTTCATCTACAAGTAGAGTAGGATGCAAATTGACCATGGCTATTTTCAATCATTTTTCGGCATCCCTAGTTGCAACTTAGAGCAACCTGTTGACTGTATTTTCCACCGCTGTAGAGTCTGGCGTGAATTCTCGTTTGCATGGAATCACTGAAGAAACATGATGAAATTCCTACAACTTAACAACCAACCCTGAGAAGCAACCTTGCACTCTGGATCGCCTGACTTCCACGTAATACCACATATCCCGTTCGGTATAAATATACTCTCTCCTAGCAGTGTTACTCCTCTCAGGGATGACAATCAAAAGACGCCTTGCTTCCTAGATTACCTGGTTTTGTTTATGTTGTCCCGACCTTCATTCACCTCCCCCAAGGTGATCCTCGGCCGCTTCATATGTAAAAACCTCTTTCTCAACAAAATCTAGAATTAAGTCTGGCAAGATTCTACTCGTACCGATAGGGTATGTTACGATACAACGACCCGGTCGCTGCAGTGTTGCAAGTCAACGAGGAACCCACAACCTGTGTGGGGTCGTGTTTCGCTGTATTTGTCCTTACGTGTGTTGAGTGTCCCTTTACAGCCTCAGCTTTTATCCTAGGCATGGATATTTTCGCCAGTATAATTTTAGTTGTTGGTAAGGAGTCTATGACAATAGTAGTTTTTGAACTTAAGTGAGGAACTTTTTAAAGAGACGTTAGTGTCTTCTCCTCAATTTTGTTTCACTCAAGGGGAATGGCCAAATTTCAGCAGCACAAGGGTAGTAGAATTTTAATAGTTATCGACCGTTAATCATAATAATAATAACTATTGCTTGATGAATGATTATATCTGTAAAAACTAATTATTGCTAGTAAAAAGGTAAAGTGCTCCCCTGTGCTTTGCGACACTGGGTGGGCGTCGGAGCCGCTTGAACAGGTATTATCATCAATGAGCAGTTTACAATTAATACAGTATTTAATTTTCAACACTCTCTTGCATATATCAACAACAACATTATTCATTATACATGTATTTATTGAAGGAGTACACTGATATTTCTATTTTCAACTTTGGAAATATCTATCAAAATATGTCTGATTTGTTCACTTTTTGGGACTACGTGCAATTCATTATTGCCAAATACAGTAGCCTTATATTTAGGTTGTGAAGAAAGTAACATTATTGTAATTGAAGAATATGTTGAAGAATTCATTATAAATAAAACTAAGAATATATTTTTCAAAATTCGTCAATGTATTATAATGAATTGATTGATTGTTGATTTGGTTAGGTATGTAATTAATGTAACATGTTTACTAAAGCGATGAGAGGGGTTTGGATCTGTTAAACCTTCCCCTTATATACAGCCATGCAGGGGGGGATTCACCGTATCTTGTGGCGGATACAAATAGCATATGTGGTGACGTGGCCATCATTTAAAAATCAAAATCACCGTTTTTAGGTTTGTCAGCAAAAAAAGAAAAATAATGAATATAAATCTCAGTAATTTTAGGACGCTTTTTAATGATTCCATTACAGCCGCCATTCTTTCTTGACTGCACAATTGCTCTATGTGGTTTATGCAGTTTGAAACTGCAGTTTCTGGCTCCTGAACACTGCGGAACTTCAATTCGGCTGCGGAAATGCATGAAAGGGAGATGAAGGAAAAGGAGACTTACGACGTGTGCGTGTGTGTTTTAGAGAAGGGTGGGAGAGGGAGGAAGAGGGTATTCTCCATGAAAACAGAACGCCATTTCATCACGAATAATATAATTAAACCAAGCTAGAAGACTTCCTATTTCGAGTCCAGACAGAAATATCTTTCACAACACCACAGTCCGCCAGCACGTAATACAGCCTTTCAGGAATCTTGATTGCACATTTTATAACTAAAAAAGTTACGAAAAAAAGGAGACAAAAGAGAATCTGAAAATGAAACTGCAAAGAGAAAATGGAAAACTGTTGTTCTAGAAGTAGCACAGCAACTACAGAGGGACTGGATATAGTAATGGAACAAAAGAGTGTTGTGTACACAAATAATTTTAAAGTTGCGGGCGAAAACTATAATCCACTAATAATTACATTGTAGTATTCCGAACCATCCCCCCCCTTAAAAGACTAAATGTGTAGGATCTCAATAATATCCGGTGACCGTAGAATATGTATGCATATTTTAAAATGAACACTGTCATATTTAAACATATACTAGCTGATTACCCGGTATTTATTTATCCCAATATTCTATTAGACAGGAAAATAATGAATTCTAACTATAGTGTAATATGTTACTAATTTTATTTACAGGTATTTAAAAGTATACAAATTATAAAGTTAAATCTTTTACAAATTCACTATAATATTAATTTAACTCAAAACTTGATTATAAACAACATTTTTAGTTTCACCTACAGGAGCAAGAATAAATAAATTGAACGGCATTGGGAGTGTCACTAAACATCTTAGCGACCCCGAAAGCTATGGATTGCACACTAATATCGGTCGCGTTCGATTATTTTTACGACACCCCCTTCCCACCCCGCCTAGGGGTGTCTTACCCCCACAGTATTTCTTTCCAGATTGTAAGTCGTATGTGTACCAAGTTTGGTTGAAATTGCTCCAGGCGTTCGAGAGTTATGCCGGAACAAACATACATACATATATACACACACACACACATACATCCATTCTCATACATAGATTGTTATGTTTTATTCCAATCCGCAAACATTCGTGACTGTCGTTTTTTTTAAAAAAATAATGGCTATAGGAATGAACATACGTATGTT
This sequence comes from Lepisma saccharinum, assembly GCF_977018435.1. Classification (NCBI taxonomy): domain Eukaryota; kingdom Metazoa; phylum Arthropoda; class Insecta; order Zygentoma; family Lepismatidae; genus Lepisma; species Lepisma saccharinum. The sequence goes on from NC_139239.1 coordinate 80,903,346, forward strand.
TGTAAATTGTATATATTAGATTCCACAAAAAGAAAGAGCGTCAGTCATTAAGAAAAACAGTTGACGGCTATGAGAAAGTAATCAATTTCATCCAATACAAACTCCCTTTCATTTTTCGAAATCTTTCCTCCTGTTGCCAATACATTTGTTTGAAACTGATTTTTCAGTTAATGCAATCTTTACCAGAACAGGGAAAAGTTAAAATAATTTATTTTAGAAAGCCACTACGGCATCCGACAGGCTCGGGTTCTAGGCTAGAATACCGACCTGGGAGTTTGTGTCTTTGCATCCTTATTGTCGCGGTTAGACTAAAGAGTCAGAAAGACGACTTAAAATAAAAACTTCATATGTTGACGTTTTGGTAACAGAAAAATTCTTCAAGTTGTGTTGCATGATGAATTACGAGAAACCTGCATAACATGTCTACTTAATTATACAAGTATTCGGAAACACATTTCTAACGTAGTTATTTTCCTTGATACCTTTTGTCAGGAATATGGAAAAAAAATCCTAGCTATTCTCCCCTTCTTACTTTAATTTTTTTGGTCATGCTTACCTCCTCTCTATTTGATATACCATTTTTTCTGTCCCCTCTCGTTTTCTTTCTTATTTTCTTCTTTATTTTTTTCACTCTTTCTGTTGTTGCGTGTGTCGTATTTACTTTTCTCTCTATGTCCCTTGTATCTTTATTTCTCTTCTAATTTCATTTCCTACATGTAGCTATAAATTCTTTAATTTCCTTTCTTTTTCCTTCTCCATCGCGTCCTTACTACCTCTTATTTTATGTTTAATTTAAAACATTTTTATCTTCCGATGATACGTAAGCTTATCCCACCTACGGACACAACTTCTCTCTATCTAGGACTATGTTTCTTTCTTGTATGTACGCATGTCTCTTCCCTCTCCCCATTTTTTTGTTCATTCTCTCATCTCTCTATTATCTCACCTTTCCTACATTCTATTGGTTTCGTTCTCTTACTTCCTCTTTCTTTATCTTCCCTTCATTTTACTTCACTTGATTTTGTTTACTGCTCTCCCCTTTCCTTCTCTTCAATTTTATCAATTACATCACATCACTTCCATTCCTTTCCTTCCATTCATTTCTCCTCCTCTCTTTCATTCCCTTCCCTTCCAATTGATTCAATTACCTCCTCTTTTTTTTCTTCCCTTCATTTCACGTCGCTTGTCCTTCTTCACATCTCTCCCCTTAAATAACTTCCCTTCAATGTGATTCCTTTACCTCCATTTCGTCCCTTTATTTCACATCGCTTCTCCATCTTCACTTCTTTCCAATTTCCTTCTCTTCAATTTAACCATTCACACCTCTTCAATTTCTTTCGTTCGCTTCACTTCTCTTTACTTCTCTTCAATTCTCTCACCTCCTCTGTCCTTCCTTTATTAAGGTCATTGCCAAAGAGCAGGAAGTCGTTATCGTAGTTGAATAGAACAATTGATATTGATCACTTGCATTTAACAATAAACCTAAAAGAAAACAGGAAAAGAGATGCTCCGGAATGGGAAGCGATACGCATCTGTCCTTGTGGCGGTCATTGATAACGTGAAACAAGTCTCGGCATAGTCAATGGCAATTTCAAAGCTATTGTTGAAACACAGCGATGCGATTGCTTTGTGTACGTCTTCGCCCATTTTCCCGGAAATTAATTAAACACATCAGCATTGTTAAGCTCTCCGTAGGAATTCTGCCAGTTTATTTCTCAACAGAGAGGTACATTAAATTTGGGGATTAAATTTTCTGGTAGTAATGTAAATTGCTCTAAATATTTTACATCTACCATTTTCTCGTACAAAATACAGAGTGTCCGAAAAGTCACGCAACCCGGTGTTTACGACCGTATAACGGAATAGCGAAACGGAATGAGAAGAAACGCTTTCTGCCAAGAGAATGCCCTGTATATTGGGAAAATTTAGAGAGACAAACATATCTAAGAACATGCATGTTTTAATAACAAATAAGCAAAGTGTTGCCAAAGGCGGAAAAAAATATTTGCAAATCGTGTATATTGATGCACGGAACTCACTGAGGTAAATTATTGCAACATTTCACAATACCAACGAACAATTTGGATGGCCATCTAATGAATTTGACAGAAAAAGAACTTTGATGAAGTTTCAAAGACATTGCAGAAGGGAATAAATGGGCTGTTCCAAAAATCTATGTTTTCACAATATTACGAGGGACACTGGCAACACTGTTGGTCTCACGTGTCACTAACAGACGTGTTTCACCTCAGGCTATCACACTAAGGCACTTTTAACGACAAAGGAGAAAGTTGGTTATTCTCGAACACATGCAATAAATTACGTACACCTTGTAACCCTGAAATGTGGTTTCAATTGGATAGGTATGTCAACAGCCAAAATTCCAGGCATTGGTCGACAGAAAACCCACATCAGTTGCATGAACTACCCTTGCACTCTCCGAAAATCGGTGTATGGTGTGGAATATCGCGACGTCGTATTGTGGGACCGTTATTCTTTGAGACAACAGTGGATACTGCTGTGTACGGGGATCTCATAATGCAATTCGATGCTCTCCTGGAAGAAGACGAACGTGATGTTTGGCTACAACAAGATGGAGCAACTTGCCATACATCTAATGAATCTCTTCGAATGCTGAGAGAATTTTTTGGTGATCGTCTAATATACAAGGATTTATGGCCCAGTCGCTCGCCCGATTTAACATCTGGAGATTTTTTTCTGTGGGGTTACTTAAAAGGGAAAGTATACAAAACGGGACCCAGAACATTGGAGGAGCTGAAACGAAACATTACACAGGAAATTAATGATATCGGTGCTGCAACCCTCAGGAAGGTATCTGAGAACATGATCAAGCGAACCAACTTATGTATCCAAGAAAATGGTGGACACTTCAAAAATTTGCTTTAATTTGAAGTGATACCCACATTTTAGGGTTGCAAGGTGTATGTAATTTATTGCATATGTTCGAGAATAACCAACTTTCTCCTTTGTCGTTAAAAGTGCCTTAGTGTGATAGCCTGAGGTGAAACACGTCTGTTAGTGACACGTGAGACCAACAGTGTTGCCAGTGTCCCTCGTAATATTGTGAAAACATCGATTTTTGGAACAGCCCATTTATTCCCTTCTGCAATGTTTTTGAAACTTCGTCAAAGTTCTTTTTCTGTCAAATTCATTAGATGGCCATCCAAATTGTTCGTTGGTATTGTGAAGTGTTGCAATAATTTACTTCAGTGAGTTCTGTGCATCAATATACACGATTTGCAAATATTTTTTTTTCCGCCTTTGGCAACACTTTGCTTATTTGTTATTAAAACATGCATGTTCTTACATATGTTTGTCTCTCTAAATTTTCCCAATATACAGGGCATTCTCTTGGCAGAAAGCGTTTCTACTCATTCCGTTTCGCTATTCCGTTATACGGTCGTAAACACCGGGTTGCGTGACTTTTCGGACACTCTGTAGTAGAACATAAAATTTACATTATAACTGTGTTCTACGACTTGCAATAAAGCGATTAGGCTTTTTTTTAAGGCATGAATGTAATACACAGTATATCATGACATTAATCGTATTCGATAGTTTTTTTTTTTTTATATGTAAGCATAAAAAATTGTGTTCCAAACAGTTATGTGCTCAAGGGGTGGGATTTCAGGGGTCCCAACTAGTGATGCTGAAGATTCTGTTTTAACTACGTATTTTTAATGCAGTATAATTGTGAATCTTTCACTAGACAAATACCTCATCTCAGTGTTCCTCTTCCCAAGGAGACCAGAATGTGTTACTGTTATTAGCCTCCTATAATAATTCTTGGTTTTCACCTTCAACATACGTATTCTGCTTATTGCTCTTACATAATAGTACGATAATGTGTGTGTTAACCCCCCCCATATATATATATATATATATATATATATATATATATATATATATATATATATATATATATAATGTATAAATTAGCTGTTAAACTGTAAAAATGTTTAAATTTTGATTAAGATACGTGTACTTCAGGCTAATGAACCAAAACCTCTGATATTTTCAGAGATCTGAAAAATTCTGTTTGTAAGACGCGCGTCTATTGTATGCCCCAGACCCCCGCCCACCTAGGGCCGGCCCTGGTTCGTTGCTATCTAAATATCAAAAAGCAGCATCCCAGCGATACGTCGCTCCTCTGCTTGTTTTGGCTGATAGCTGAGTTGATCAAGTTGATGAAGGGACACTCACAAACAGTCACTATCAGGACTCGAACCCAGTACCTACGGTAGGGAGGTGGTTCACAATATGATGGCCATGGAAGTATGTCGAAGAGTGAAGTTCGGATAGCCTTCACACTATTAAAAAAACCTTCCTGTGGCGACACTCGATCAAACTGACACATGGAGATCAACCTCACCCTTGACATAATCGAACGGTATTTAAGCCTTCGCAAAGTATTGAGCGTGCACAACGTTACTCGATACCACTCAGCACACGCCAACGAACACTCAAGGCCTGACGATTATTCCATGTACTTGCAATTCCCAACGTCATTCATCGACCTATTTATGTGTGGTTCAGGCATGCAAACATCATTTGTTACAAGGAATGGACAGGAATTTCACGGAAACGGAGTTTTGTAGAAGATATCTAAGCAAGAATCTAAGTGTCTCTATCTGGGAAAGTACGAAAATATAATAATACGCATGATCTTTCACTAAAAAAGCAAGCAAATAAGTGTTTGAAGAATGTAAAACATAATAAATTAGGCATGAGTTGGTCCAGAATTTTCCATTTAGGTTAAAATTGTTTCAGGCGGAGGTGAGGTACGGGTAACACCAAAATGACCATAAATCGGGTAATCTTTTTTTAATATATTACTAAAAACAAAGTTCATAATTAGAAGAATAAAGGGAAGTTAAAGAAAGATTATATTTCACTTGTTCATCAAATTTGACAAACTAGACATGTGCCTGCAGTGACCAAAAAATATCTACAACTTGCAAACAGGAAAAATACATGAAAAATGGCACAAAAAATACAGGGTGTTCATAAAGTCCCGACACCATTATAAAAAAACATAGCTCGGAAACTAAATGCAATAGAACAAAGCTGTTGGTTGCAAAATGAACTACAACTCTCCACGTTTATATGCCATACACCTCAATGTACGTCCCTCTAGTTGCTCTCAAAACATCAAGGCGGTAATCCACTTCTGCCCATACACACCCCACCATATCACCAGTAATAGTTAGGATACTCTCCGTTATTCTTCTTCGAAGAGTAGCAACATCTGGAACAGGAGTGCGGTAAACACAATCTTTGACATACCCCCAGAAGAAGAAACCCAAGGGTGTGATATCAGGAGAGCGCGGTGTCCAGGGAATAGGTCCATCACGGCCTATCCACCTGCCAAGGAAATGCTATCCAGAAGACCTTGAACATCCTTGGACCAATGAGGAGGTGCCCCATCTTGTTTAAAAATTATGGTTGGCTGGAATTCCTCCAATTGAGGAAGAAGGTACTGTTCAAGCATGTCGTAGTAAATGTTACTGGTAATGGTACCGGGACTTTATAAACACCCTGTATAAAGCGTGAACAAGTTTTGACTTTCAAAATAGGCACATATCTACAATAGACACTAAAGATATTGAAGATGATGGTGGAAACGCACAACGTGGAGCTCAAAATACATTTTGTGCGCCTTACTACGTTATTTGCAGAGTAAATATAAAGACCGTTAATTGTAATGGTGTCGTGGTGTTTTAATAAGAATTAGCATTGCGGCAAAATGTCATTATTCATACTTTTTAAAGAAGCTATTTTATAATAGATATAAAAGAGTTTTGTTTTGGGTCTGTGTGCACAGAAAGGTTGGTCGGAATTTGAATGACATTTTAAAGTTGGATTTGTCTCCACCAGTTCTCGAACCCGGGACCCCTTCATTGCAAGGATACGACGTTACACTGCGCAATCGGGGAGACCCTTATAACTCTATTGTATTAATATTTATAACATTCTTATTCAAGTTCACAGTATTGCAAATTAATGGAGCAGATGACATATGTAAAAAAAAAAAAAAATAAGTCGTCAGTTTTTATACAGGAAGTAACCGAGTTCCTACTGACTGTCCTTATAAAACTTACCTGTGACAATAATGGATCGACAATGAGTAACTGAAGAAGAACAAATAAAGAGGAGAGAAAGAGAAAGGCAGAGAAAGATGAGCATGAAAAACGAGATAACAACTAAATTGTGGAAAGAAATCGTCGCTGCGATATTTCACAACGAACTTCTGCAGCGCGCAATTTGTACCTGTTGCTGACATTTGGCGTTGCTAATTTACAGAGACAAAACGTAACATCTGCTTTAATTTGCGCCACACACGACCAAGCACGCCCTGCAAATGAGGTCACAGTTTCACGAGTGACAGCCCTCAAAGACAATCGGAAGACTTTAGCTGGGAAATGAATTATAGGAAGGCTTTGTAACGCCTCGGTAAGCAAGCTCGGTAGCATTAATCCTCCGAGATACGAATTGAAACCGGAGTCTAAAAGCAGCGAGAGTGGGTGGGGGAGGAGCAAAATATCCAAAAACATTCATCAAGAGAGGCTGGTAGCTGGATTTAAAACCGGGAAGACAGACAATGAGAGAAGTAGAAGAGATGAGAAAACCTCATTTTCACAGCAAGCCTCTTCGTTAAATCACTCTTAGTCTTCATCATCGATCCTCCGTGAGGGGAGGGAGAGAGAAAAAGAGAGAGAGAGAGAGAGAGAGAGCTAGATAGATAGATAGAGATAGAGAGAGAGATAAAGAGAGAGAGAGAGAGAGAGAGCACTGACGGGATAAAAAGTGGACGGGTTCTCGCGGGAGCATCTGCAGCTCAACCCTGTAGAATTCATTTTCCCTCGGCGTACGCAGACGAACTACCACCAGGAGTTTCCTACTTCCACAAAGGACAAAGTAAATGGAACTCGGGGATTTTCGCTCTATGCAAACAAGAGTTCATTAACAAAGAGAGGAAGCGGTGGATGGGGGCGACGGATAAGGGCTACTGATAAGTGATGTTTAATTTTTCTTTGCATTTGTGCTCTCGCTCATGACTAGAGAACGGATGTTAGGCACTAGAAAATCCGAAATTGGTAGGCAAAAAGGCACTAAAAATCTAAAAAATATACACTAGAATAGTCACTAAAAAGTTTACTACAAAATAAACTACATCGTTAAATCACGTTCTACTTAATTAGGACTACACACCTGAATAAACATGCAGATTTATACTTCATATAACAGAACCCAATCAAAAGAAAGTACAGTAAAATCTCGTTAATTCGGTCCCCGATAAGCCGGACTTCGCTTAATCCAAACAAGAAAAAGGAAAAAAAAATCAGAATCCAAGGTTTTAAATGTGGCTAGAAGCACAGCAATGTCGTATTGCTTTACATTTTACTGTACTGTATAGTGTATTTAGGCCTATGCCCTTTAAATACACCATAATAAACGTGTTTTGTTGCTATAAACGGAGTTTTAATGCACTTTCTACTGTTCTTTTAGGTTATTTAAGTTAATCTGGACTTTCGTTAAACCGGTCAACTTATCCCCCATTAGACCGGATTAACGAGGTTTTACTGTAATACATGCTTGGCACTCTTGGCAGTCATTAAGAAATAGTCACTGATCGCACATGACAAAAAGAAACTTCTTCAAATTTTGAATGAAAGTGACTGACAGCTTAAGGAAGGGATAGGGGTGTTGATGGCGCTTGCTTTGCCTTAAATAGGCGGCTGAATAGCAGCCAGGAATTTGAAAAAACACATGCTTCGAAAAATAAATTTTGCGATGCCGAAAATATGAAGTGGAATTTTTTCATACCGAATAAAAGTTTAACGAATTCAGAAAATATTCGCTACTGAACATGAAATGCCAAATTAATTTCGAAAATCAGGTAAAAAAAAAAACTTTTGTGAACGAAACACTAGCTAATACCCTGGCTTGAACTTATGTTGAGTCATTTTTATGAGATCCGTAACCTTTTGCCTATCATCCGGTATCTAATTCATGACAAACAGTATGGGGAGAAATGAAACGACATTGAGACACAACGTTGCCTAATACGAAGGTAAGTCTGATAGAGACGAGAAAAATTATTACTTTTCAAAACAAAGGCTAAATTTGATCCGAAATATATTACAAATACTGCAATGCAGTGCAGAAAAGAGATGTCTGAAAAATGTATTATGCGACTTAGTAGATAACAAACAGATATACACAATGGGCATGATTCCCTCTCATGAAAGTTTACGTAATATGTGTCGGGCCTCCCTGATGGCACGGTGGTAATGTCGTAGGCTTGTAATAAAGGGGTTCCAGGTTCGATACACGGTGAAGACACACGAGTGGTTCATATCCCACTTTAAGCTGTAGGTCCAGTCCCGATTAGCCTATCTGTTCATAAAATGAACTTAAAAACAGCAACTCAACCCAACGCGTGGTGCTTTAATGCCGAATTTACATTTGCACACATAAAATTAAAACATTTAGAAAAATGTGATTTCTTTAAGAAACTGAGTTTCTTCAGAATCTCACAAACGTGCAACTGAGGTATGCTGATTCATTTTGACAGATATTCTTATAGTTAAAAATAAAAGTCTGACGAATTATATTACATGTAAAAAGAATATGGTTATGAACATTAGAATAATAGATTAGTTTCTTATTTAACTGTAACACTGTTGATAGCACTGTTACTACTAACAACAACGGCTATTAAGATGTTAGTATCTTTAGGCGCAACTGAAATCTGAACAAATCCAATCCATTATGTATATTGACCGCCATGCCCCCCCACCCCCAGCTTCGTTTGCACAGTGCACGCTGTGAAATATGCCTTCTTCCAAGGGCCTGGGGTAGACCTCAGTTAAATGTTTGGAAATTAGATACATCAATTGATTTTAGCCTCGATAAGGAGTATATCTCCGACAGTTTAATTCAGTATGAAAACTGTCTTTCTATGAAGACGGTTTTCAAATAGCCCAAGTGCTGACGCACCCAATTTCATTCGGTTAATTCATCAACTTTCAAAACAAACTTCGATCTGTAACTACCAAAACGGAGAAATTCGGGAACCAAGCCTATGGCGCGAGTGATTCGGCGTTCCAATTTTTATTTGGCAAGCGTCCTCTACTTCTTTTAAAGAAGATGAATTCGCGCTATAATTTAAAGCGTAAACGCTAACGAAGCACCACGGGGACTCCGGGAAGGGGGATAAAAAAAAAGCTCCCCCGAGTTTCCGCCCCAAAAGTTCCCTCGGGAATTATTCTTTTAATAAGGGACTCGCTGCAGCAAATGCACTGGAGAGCCCCGACGCGTCCAGCCAGGAAGGCGTCGCGATGCCGCATTGACGTCAGACTCGGGGAAACCTGTCCGCATTCTTTGCAAGGCCACGTCGCAGCGTGCTCCGTACGGTACTAGGTCAAGGAGACGCTGCCCACGTTCGAACACGCGAAAGCCTTCAGCGGGCACGGCAAGAGGCATTATTTGTTAACACCACGGTTTTGTATTAGTTCCTTTCAGAAAAATAGATCAGACTTGTTTGTTAGCTCGGCGCTGGATCGATTTTTAGCGGATTGAGCAGACCTTACGGATGTCTTTTCCTTAAATCCACGTTGAGACGTCAAGGGTTGCGGGTTCGAATCACGGCCTAGGCATGGGCGTTCTCCTTGAATGTCCCTTCATCAATTTCATCATATCTTTACTCATCCTCATCTTGGCGATTAGCCAAAAGTGGCACAAAAGCGACGCAAAATAAACCAAATTAATCAATGGAAACATGAATCCTGAAATATATTTTCACTTATAAATACATTTATCATATACTGTTTATATGATTTGCAGAATTCGAAAGAATAATCATGTAGCAATTGGATAAATGATGCCAATATATTTGTTTATTTGATTTGTTTTATTTTACTTTGCTTTCTGTTCCTTTGGTTAACTGAGAAGATAAGGACGAAAGGTGATGAGATAAAATTGTTAAAATGACAATCACCAACACACATGCCACAATTCAAAGCACACAGAGGATTATAGTGGTTGTATATATAGGCACCAGAGCCTCGTTAGTCTGTAAAATGAAGTCGAAGGTGTACAACGTGGAATAGAAGTGTACATTTGGGAGCCTTCCGAAACATCATTTTCCTAAGTATGCCTATAAGTTTACGACTCTCAAACAATAAGGTCCAAAGCACATGCTGATATTAAATTCCTACATGAGCAGACAATTTATGGTCCAAATACATGTTATCTCCCATGAAAGAATGTGGGAGTTACACATAGCGTATTGTATAACGTTGTTGCATGTTACCTCGTCTGCCATACTTGACCAACAACCATAAGCGGCACCGGGGGTGCACTCCGCATTCTGAAATTTCCTCTCCATATTATTACTAATAAATCATGAAAGAGTAAGTTAATTCCCGATTAAACCACCTTTATTTGGCGACCAACCAAAATAATCTATTTTAAAGCAGTAACGAATTATTCATATCCTTTTGTTTCAGTTATCCTCTTATATCAATTAGCTCTGAATTGTTTATTTTCCCTTCTTTGAAAATTTTATTGTTTATTTATTTATATATTTATTTATTTATTTATTTACCACAGAATTCCAAATACAGCTTTGGCCATTTTACATTGGAATGTAATAACAATGGAAATAACAAAAAATAACAATGGAAATAACAATAAATAAAAATAACATAAACTAAAATACATAATTTTCCCCTTCATACTTCACGCTTGTGCATACATACATATGAGATAAAGTGAATTACATGTTATGTCTTGACATTCCATATTTTGGCCGTCTTCAGTCTTTTATTATAACGTTGGATAATTTGTACTATTTTTTTGTATATATACAAGCATATTAGATATAAAACAAATAATAATAATAATAATAAATAAATATGGAAGCTTGGTACAATGCACTGATATTTTGTTATATAATGTTTTATAGTGTTCTTATAGTGATAAAAACTGCAGTATACCATATAATACCATAAATACTACGAATAATAATAGTAAGGTTTGAATATATTCTGAGTGGTTTCTTTCTCGATAAAATATATATCGAGCTTCTTATAAAAATTACAGTATTCTTTCGAAACTTCTAGATACAAATCCTGGCACCATCTACGCCACAATCCGAAACTACGACCAATGGTGCAGCAGCGCGAGACAATACATAGTAAGTATTGTGATTCTATTTTGTATCTCTCTTATTTACCTCTCACGGTTATCCTGCGATGATGATGGACGATGAAGGAATCAAATGAACAAAGAAAGAACTGAAATACTATTTTATACGACAACGAATTAATTTTAACAGCACAAATGTAGAATAATTGAAAACTCAACGACATATGCTTCACAGTGTAAAATAATTAATCCGATACCTGTGTGAATTGTTTTCTTCCGAACACCAGAAATGGAATAGCATCTTACCTGTAATAAAAGAAAATAATGTTAGCATTTATCAATTAAGAGTTAACGCATAAAAAGTACAATCCATGTTTGAATATGGAAGAACGTACGTGCATTTCACTAACCTTGATATAAAGTCTACGTAACTCTAACATTTGTTTTCTGGATACAATGGGTTAATTGTAACGATGAAAATGAGTTGTGAATTCATAAAATGTTCATGATTAAAAGCTGGGACTCTCGAATTCACAGTGCTCTACTTTGACCATTATATTCTAAGAGTATATTTTCACAACTCTTACAGCAAATTAGTTTCGATTTTCTTACAACAGACAGATGTATCATGTAGGAGCAAAATGAGGATGCGATTATAGTGAAAAGGGATAGGAATGAGAGCTTGGGACTCATACTGATTGAGTGACTGAAATTAAAATTTTAGTTGATTGATTTGGTTTATTTTACTTTGCTTTTCTGACACTTTTGGCTAATCGCGAATATGAGGATGAATGATGATATGATGAAGAGACACAAAGAACACCTGGGACCCCTGGCATCGTAGCGCGGTGTGCTAACCACTCCGTCTGCATTAAAATGTTGGGTGGTTGATTGGCTATTTGTTCCCGTCAGAATATGCGGGGAGAAGGATAGTTCTCAACCGAAATAAGGAGACCATCTCAAATAAAACTCATTACTAAAACTGTAAAATATATGAGAACTAAAGTGAAGGTGTAAAGGGGCATTCCGCACACAAATGGACAAAACGTTAGGAGAACACACAGCTCTACATATTGGCTGTGGGTTCAGACGCCGCATGATAGCATTTACCGGGGGGTGAGGTTCACCCCTTACACATCAGATTCAAAAAGGAGTTAATGCTAGAAGAACGTGGACAAAAGGAGTGAAAAACAAAAAGTAAAGTAATTAAGGAGCTGAGAGAGGGGGGGGGGGAATAGAGAGAGAAGAGAAGAAGAGTTTCCTTTTATTTTTTGGGCAATTTTACGAACAATTAAACAATTTTCTGTAAGTTTACGAACCCTACCGATATTGTAGTAAACTACAAAAGCAGAATCTATTTTTCCGCAATCTTGCTAAATTCTATTATGCAAAATTTGATATTGTGTTTCCAGTCTTCGATTCGACCATCCTCCGAGTCTCCCTCTGGTGATTTATTTTCCTTTCTAATATGTTGTTTACTCTTTATCACTACAGTTTTTCTGATTTCGTTAACGTGTTAGTATTTTGCCTTATCCTTTCTCAGTCAGCTGTATTGCAATCTCTTTCATGTCTAAACATTCCCTCCCAACTCTGTGACCTCGAACAATAAAACTCGCGATCTCGAGACCGAAAGTTCTTCTTTCAAGTTCCAGCCTGAGCTTTCTCTTCCTTTTTTTACCTTCATAAACATAAATAAATTTACAATTAACTTTAATAATTGCAAGTATATTATTATCGTTGTTAATATTCACTGTATCATGTTATGGTCTACGTACGCTTATTCAAGTGTTCTCCCCCAAACTCTCTCTCCCTCTCTCTCTCTCTCTCTCTCTCTCTCTCTCTCTCTCTCTCTATATATATATATATATATATATATATATATGTGTATGTATATAAATCGATAATAAGGTAATATAGAAATAATAAATTTCATCTAATCATCATTCATCCTTCCTAAAGTTGTACAAAAGCGACATAAATAAGTAAATTATTAAAAAAATAACCATTTCTTTAATATTTGGGGGGAGGCTTATGTTATCAAGAAATGTACTGTGGAATGCCACAATCTCCGTAGAATACAATATTTTACGCTACATTGTTTGGAGTATTTTCAAGTTTGTCCATTACCACAACACAGCAACAAAATCTCATATTTTCACATGTATCGGTTTCTGTTTCAACAAACTGGTTCTAGCAGAGATGAATCGCGTTACGTCGGTGTACAGAAAGAAACAACCATTGCAATAACTAAAAGCTTCAACACCAATACAACTTTTGCGTACTGCATTATGTTAGAAATCAGGCGACACAATCGAATCGTATATCTTAGATATTTCTTTCTCTCATCATTGTTGCAGTATTGATTACATGTAAAAGTTGAATTCCAAACTGCATATCAAACCTACTACACTTACGGCGATTAAATGAACTGCCGTATCGTATTTGAACAAAGACAACATAAATACCATGGTTTATTTCCATTATTTACGGAACTATTTTGAAACCATTAATTCTTACATTTAACCTAGATCCTGATATGGTTCAGGCTGTCAATGACAACAAAAGTACGGACAGTACACAATTTGCGCTTTAAAAAATATGAATAAACACATTTATCAAATTAACTACCATGGTTTTAGTAACAGTAAAGGATCCTTTAGGTTCAGCAGACCGTAAATGCTACTTGTTTTTATATTTTATCAAACATATTATTTGATTCGCATAACTGCAGCAAGATCATGTTTGTGTAGTGAATAAAATATACACAATGTGGACCATAATTAACAAAAATGTCGAAAGCTCCATCTATGAACGATACGAAGAACCTCTATACGAAGAAGAACATGTTCCAAGTTGAGATTGATTAAATTAGTTTATTTTATTTTGCTTATTTGCCAATTCTGGTGAAATAGCGAAACCAGGTTGTCATGTATATGCTGGCAGCCTAATGGTAAATTCTGACTAGGCTGGGGCAAAAAGAGACTTCAATCAAAAATTCTCCGTTAAAACGTGAATTTACAATCGACCGTAATAAGACTACATGATCTGCCCTACATTTAATATGAAATTTTCTGAGCAGATACTTTAATTAGGAATGTTTACGGTACAATCACTTTATACTGAGGAATGTTGACCGCAGAGTCGGTACTTCTTACAAGGGAATGTTGACCACACAGTCACTTTTTACAGGATGGTGTTGACTACGTGGTCAGTTTTTTACAGGGGAATGTTGACTAGGCAGTCCCTTTTGCAGGAGAATGTTGATTTCGCAGTCACTTTTTACCGGGGAATGTTGATCACGCATACTATTTCCCGAGTGAGAAATTAGGGCTGGATTTATATATGTGGAGGCCCGGGGATAAACTCGGACCCCCACCCCCTTTCCTCCGAACATATAATTCCAGTAATACATTTTAGGCCAAGTTAGGTCAAATTGTTAAATACATTTTTAAAAAGTATTTTTACCATGTTTTTATAATTTTTCGGTTCCTCAGGAACAAAATTTTCCCAGGGAGATGCCCCTTTGCAAATGGAAGCCCAGGCTGTAGCACCCCCAAGCTCCCCGCTAAATCCGGGCCTGGGTGGGAGAAATATCGTATCTTGCGTCAAGCTAATGTGAATATCTACTGTCTGCGTTAGAGATTCTACTTTACATTTACAGAAAAACGCATACACACTTCATCCTTTCCTGATCTCTAATAAAGCCTGTAGCATCTCATTTTTCATCCAAGAGGTGAATTTGTTTTAGGGTGATTAGAACCCGAAAACCAATAGATCTAATACTGGATTCGAGCTTGTGCTGTTGGTCAGCGAGACCTAATACATGTGATATATGTGAATTAGTAGACTTTGACAAAAGACACCCACTGAATCATTCTCGACCGCTCATTTGTAGCGCAGGGTTACTACGGAAACTCTCCGCCCAATCACGTTTAACATCATCAATTATCTTTTTAGCAAAGATATTTAGCGCGAAAATGACAACAACAAAATGTTAACCTTTTATAGACGCTAGTCCTACTAGTTCCAAATGACCTGCCACGTTATCAGAGCCACACCGAAATGTAACAAGAGCCTGCGTCATTTCTTGGCCAAGTTAGATCAAGTAAAATTTAACTAACTAACTCTCTAGCCTTCTTAAACCAGAAGGTTTATGGCTGCAGCAACACAAGCCTTCCATCTGTCCCTGTCCTGGGCAAGATCAATCCCATCTTTCCATCCTTAACGATTTCCTTAAGGTCCTTCTCAACGTTGTCCCTCCATCTTGGTCTTGGCCTTCCTACACGTTTCCAACAAGAATCCTGTAAACTCTTCCTCCCTCTCCCATTCGTGCCACATGGCCTGCCCATCTAAGACTTCTTGATTTAATTATTCTAATACTATCTCGACATTAAAAGTAAAATTTAAGGAACTAATTATTGTTCCATCAAATACTATACTGTAGTTCTGTTTCTAAATATTAAATAAAACTGGATGTATGTATTTAACACACGTTTCAGCATGAATTTTTTAATTTCACGACGCTTTTCTACCACTTTTGACTAAACTCGACGATGAGGATGAATGGTGATAAGATGACATTGGGAAAGGGAGTCGGTGGATAGATCACTGAGGTGACTTTTTTGGTTTTATGACATACTTTAGCTACTATCTACTACACTCTCTTCTTTTTCATTGTACTTTCAATTGAAGTTTTTCATGTTATTTGCTTGTTACTTTGTTTTTTAAATTTTCTGACAGGGATTGGTTGTAAGTGCGGTCAACGAATCCGAAACATGACTGCTAAATATATTTCTGTTTTATTCAGATCTGAGGTTCTCAATAAAATAATTTTTGTATGGGAAAAAGCCTCATGTCTGCATCAATAGCAATCTATGGTTGTAATATGGTGAGTGGGCGCCGTGGCAATTTCTGCATGTAAATGGCTTTCGTGTTTCGTGCCCAAGCTACCAGATTTTGCCTTTCGACAAGTCGCCCATTCCCAGTACATCGCTTGTCAGGCTTATCAATTAAAGAGCGATTTCGTGTTGATGCTGGTCTCTCCGCACCTGAATTAATCTCGTTTACCGCCTGGATATAGCTAAACCATGTCTGTTATCTGCCTATTTTGTACGCGACGGTCTTATTTACGGCATTCATTCGTCCCAGCTACACATGGGTCTTGCAATAAAGTTCCAAAAGGCAGAAAGGACACGCATGCCGTTGCATGTTAGGGGCCAGCTTGCTTCTTTGCTTGTACATAGAATGCAGCGGTTGGCGTGTGACAGAAGAGCTAGAGTAAGGTGGGGCAAGACTGCGCAGTTTGAGTTCGTAATTTTATATTCAAGCTATGAAACTACAGACACACATGAAAAAAGCAATACACATTGCACTATCCTTTGCTAACTAACACTAAATTTCCGAAAGCTGAATGAACAATATTTCTGCATGAAACAATTACAAAACCGTGACCATGCAAATGCGTAGTCTTACCCGCACCGCGGGGTAAGACTGCGATCAAGTTCGGGTAAGAATGCGCACTTTCAACACAGAGTCACATTTGTATAAAAAGAAACAAAGATCACCTTAAAAAGTTCTTCTATCATATGGGATACATTTCTCGTGGCATTCTCACAGTAGGCACAGTGAATCCCGTCCTTCACTTGGGTTAGGAATCGCTAACACAAATCACAAATAAAGGTTCCTGTTTCATACGAGGTGCAATTTTCATGCCACTACTCGTCACATGTGGAACACTGGATCCAATCCTCTACTGGAGGATCGCTGTACTTCTCATTACAACCTGGGCAATTGTACTCTTTCTTCTGGCGTTTTCTGCTTGCTACATCTTCTTCAACGACGATGTTCCGTTTCTGTTTCCCCTGAACTTTCTTCTTACTCTTCTCAGTCAACGAGGCTTCCAAGTTGACTTTGAATGGAGATCCAGTTAACACCTGAGATTGCCTTCCCTTTCGTCGGCGGTGCTGAATATGCTCTGCACGTGGAAGTGGTGAATCTGGTTAACGGAAATGTGCCCGTATGATCCAGTATTGTTAACCCCACTTGTTGAAGACTGCTCACCTGGAGTTGGAGATGATACATTTGTCACAGTAGAGGGATGAAACTCGTCCTCAGTGAAGATGTTTGGAAAGCTGAATGAACGTGCGCAGTCGTGCCCCGTGCTGCATTCCTGAACAAATCACGTGATGCTGCCCAGCCATTGCACAAAGCAATGGAAACTAATACACAGGTGGACTCGTCATTGACACAGCTTCTTCTATCCATCAACATCGTAATATTGTATACATTCACAGTGACGTAGTACTCAAAACGTATAGTACCAAAATAAATAGCAAACACCCTCAAAATCTGTTCACTTACCTCTCTCAGCACAAGGAATTTCAAACGTATCTTCACCACTGTCCACAGCTAGCTACCATCTTGGACGAAGTAACGGTGGTGCAGTGGTGCCAACTGTGTGTGATTTTCACAACGAAAAACCGGTGCGCAGTCTTACCCCACCTTACTCTACACAATGTATGCCTTAGGCGCGTTTCCATTCCTCTGGTGCATATTCTCCTTAAGGGCGTTTCCATTTCTCTGTTGCATATTCTGCTTAGGGGCGTTTTCATTCCTCGGTTGCATATTCTGTTTAGGGGCGTTTTCATTCCTCTGTTGCACATTCTCTTTGACGCGTTTCCATTCCTCTGGTGCATATTCTCCCTAGATGCGTTTACATTCTTCTGGTGCATGTTCTCCTTAGGCACGTTTCCATTCCTCTATTGCATATTCTGCTTAGGGGCGTTTTCATTCCTCTGTTGTATATTCTCCTTAGACGCGTTTCCATTCCTCTGGTGCATATTCTCTTTATGCACGTTTCCATTCCTCTGTTGCATATTTTGCTTAGGAGAGTTACCATTCCTCTGTTGCATATTCTCCTTAGGCACGTTTCTATTCCTCTGTTGCATATTCTGCTTAGGGGAGTTTCCATTCCTCTGTTTCATATTCTCCTTAGACGCGTTTCCATTCCCCTGGTGCATATTCTCCTTAGGCACGTGTCTATTCCTCTATTGCATATTCTGCTTAGGGGCGTTTTCATTCCTCTGTTGTATATTCTCCTTAGACGTGTTTCCATTCCTCTGATGCATATTCTCTTTATGCACGTTTCCATTCCTCTCTTGCATATTTTGCTTAGGAGCTTTTCCATTCCTCTGTTGCATATTCTCCTTAGGCACGTTTCTATTCCTCTGTTGCATATTCTGCTTAGGGGAGTTTCCATTCCTCTGTTTCATATTCTCCTTAGACGCGTTTCCATTCCCCTGGTGCATATTCTCCTTAGGCACGTTTCTATTCCTCTATTGCATATTCTGCTTAGGGGCATTTTCATTCCTCTGTTGTATATTCTCCTTAGACGCGTTTCCATTCCTCTGGTGCATATTCTCGTTAGGCACGTTTTTATTCCTCTGTTGCATATTCTGCTTAGGAGCGTTTTCATTCTTCTGTTGCATATTCTCCTTAGACGCGTTTCCATTCCTCTGGCGCACATTCTCTTTAGGCACGTTTCCATTCCTCTGGTGCATATTCTGCTTAGGGGCGTTTTCATTCCTCTGGTGCACATTGTGCTTAGATGCGTTTCGAAACAGCTCGTACATGTTATACGTAAGCACACTTCTTCGATTCTTCTGCTCCATAATCTGTTTCTTTTGGAAAAATTAACTTTTTGAACTGACGTTTTTCTATCTGTATTATAGATAACAAAGGGAAAACACAATTATCGATAGGTCAATTAAAATATTTTTTCTATATTTTTTTTCACTGATTGTATTTGTAGCGTTCGAGAATAGAGTAACTGCAAAAGTAAGTTTCAATTACTTTTCAGTTTAGCAGATGCTACAACAGATTAAAAATAAGAATATATATACATGCATGTATTGTAATGTGTATTTGTGGGTGTGTACAAACATGTCGTTACGCATTGAAAAGCGTATAAATAACGAATTAAAAATATTTTAAGGGTGGAGTGGAGCAACATGTTAAATCTATTTTCGACGTAACTTCTTTACATATCTTTCAGCCAGGTAACTACTGCGTTTCCACAGATATATAATAAAATAAATCATTTGATTTATGTTTTAGAATGTTCTTGCATGTCTAATTCATCTTTCTTACCTTTCTCTTTCGTAATTTTTCATCTGCACTAACCTCCTTTACCCTCTGTACAGGGAAGTCACGCTATTCTTAAATAGCATGAAAATACGATGTTACCCAGGCCCACCTGCAGCTCTCAGGATCAGTGGTGCATTTTGCCATCATTTACTTTTGTTTATGTTTCCACGGAAACATGCGCCAGCTCTAAGGGCCAAGACCTTTTTTTGCCCCCAAGCTCCAAATCTCTCGAGACGGGCACATATATATTAGACGTAAAACATCATATATATTTTATCTTCCCCTCTCTTCCCTGGGATTTATTTGACATCGGATTGATAACGAAGCATGTAATTACAAGCGATGCTCTTTAGTCCCGCTTTCCGATACAAAAAAAGGAGTTGGGTACTTACACTTTTCTGTCTTTACTATATTTCAGGGCGCTTCACTGTTTTAAATATCTGCAAATGATTTTAGACATTTAAAAGGAATCTGACTTTATAATATTTTTTAACATTTTTTTTAAAAAGTAGCGTCCTGTCCTCATCAGGACATTCTGAGTATGTAGAGGAGGTTAGATCGTGCATTGCATGATAAGACGTAGCAGAATAGTACAAAGTGTTATCCTTAATAATAATAATAATAATAATAATAATAATAATAATAATAATAATAATAATAATAGCCCTCTTCAATTCAATACATGAGACGAGTGAATATCAGGCAGAACTATTTTTCTTTACATTCTTACATACCATACCATTAATATTACTCAAATCTCAAATGTATAGTTATTCTATTTAGTTATTTACTTTATACTCCAATACGCATCAGACACAATCCGTTCAACATAAGCATTTTTAATTCTTCAAATTTTAGCCATGAGGTTTACGTTTACGTCCCACTTAAAAACATTATTACTGAAGGAACCGTTTATTCTTTGGGCTAAATGGTGGAGAAAAAATGAAAGAGAAGTATTGCTAAAAGTGCTTCTTCACTATTTATTTAAAAAGTAACGTGCATTATTATATATCGGGACTTTTATGAGTAACTAGGAAGTAACACCGCACGATAGACAATTGAGAATTCTATTTTTAAGAGAAATTCCTCTCTATCTCGCTGTATATAATGTGAAACATGAGGTTTCTTACAAATCCGTTATAAATTATATAGGGACACATATACTAATATCTACAGTATCGCCCTCTGTACGTGAAACAATCGTAACATTAAATTAATCTTATAGATCTGTGATATACTTTTGGTTTTGTATTTTTTATTTTTGTATTTTGTATTGTGTTTATCATTTTTGATAGCCAAATAATATATTTATTAGCAAAGGGAATCCTTTTATGGGTAACTTATCTATGTCTAGACGTAACTAGCCTCAATTTAAGGCAGGAGGGTAGTACAAATGGCATTGCAGTTCTGCAGTCAATATTCAAGACTGTAGTAATTAAAACTAACTCTCTAGCCTTCTTAAACCCGAAGGTTCATGGATGCAGCAACACAGGCCTTTCATCTTTCCCTATCTTGAGCAAGTTCTATATACTCTTTTCCATCCCCACCGATTTCCCTTAGGTCCATCTCAACGTTGTCACTCCATCTTCGTCTTGGCCTTCCTACAGGCCTCTTACCATCAGGTTTCCCAACAAGAACCCTGTAAACTCCTCTTTCCTCTCCCATTCGTGCCACATGGCCTGCCCACCTAAGTCTTCTTGATTTAATTATTCTAATAATATCTGGACAGGAATACAAATTGTGCAGTTCTAAATTATGTAACCTTCTCCACTCACCTGTCTCCTCATCCCTTTTAGGCCCAAATATTTTCCTAAGGATTTTATTTTCAAATACTGTCAATTTATGTTCCTCTTTCAATGTAAGGTAACAAGTTTCACATCCATATAATATTACAGGCAAAATTACTGTTTTGTATATTTTAACTTTTAGTTTGTTAGATATTAAACGACACGACAAAAGTTTATGAAGAGAAAAGTAATTTCCTGAATTAAGCCTACTTTTTATTTCCTCTTTAATATAATTTTAATTTGTTAGTATTACTTCTAAGTAATAATTCAAGAGAGTAGTAATTAGGGAAGCTTATCGATGAAGTTGGCAACAAGTTACATCTGAGTGTGCCAACGTTTCATTTCAGTGATGGTTCGGGCACAATGCAGTTTCCAGGCGGAATCCAGAATGAACCGCGTATTTGTGAATTTGCCACCTCCGCTTGGGAAAGCTGAGAGAACCGTGGAAATTATGCATTCTCGACTTTCGACTCCTCCTCCCGTTCGAGGAGAAACGTTTAATTTGGAAACAAAGCAGCTTGCCCAAAGTTTAGGAAACAAGTTCCACTCCGCGAATCTCATTCTGATCATTCTATTGTGGAGAAGTTTGTAAGCTCCCTCTTTCAAGTTCACCGCGTTCCCTTGTGCAGCGGTTTTACCATCTCTCTCTTGCCACTCTACTTTTATCTTTCCGATTAATGTAATTATTAAGTTGGTTTAATAACATAGCTTATTTGTATAGTCACCTCCAAAAGTAGTTGCAGTTCAAATAGAACTAGCATTGACTTTCTCATCGTTGCCAATTATATAGGTAGGAATTTACATCCTTGGAGTGTATGCATAAGGAATACTTGCAGCATAATTCAGATTGCCTATATACAGGGTGGTTTTAAATGATTGAGCACATTTCAAGAATGACGTGCGGTGAGTCGATCTACCCCGCCTTCTCGTAAAAGCGACTCTCACTCGATCCACAACGTCTGCCAGCACCTTTCTTATGTTCGACTCTTCCGGTATCCTTAAATTGATGATACCAACGTTTTATGGAGTCCCGTTTAAGAGGATTACTATTGTACTCTAAGCGAAAACGTCTTTGACCAGTTATTGCAGATTTGGTTTCATGAAACCAAAGAACGCACATAGCTTTCTCTTGCACGGTAGCCATCTTGATACTGGGATACCTACCTACCTTGCCACCATGGCGCCACGTATGTTCGGTCCATGTCGATACAAACTCTTACTACTGCTCTGTCATGTGCAACAAAAGAAAGGTTGCAATAGTGTTTAATTCATATATCAAATTGCGTTCTATAATTTATAACCACCCTGTACATAATGGTTCAAACTGTCAAGATGTCACTTTTCCATTAATAAAATGAGGTATATTTGCAGCCCCGACTGTACCTTTGGAAATTTCCAGAAATTTCAATATTATTACCGAATTTACTTACAGTTATAGCCTATTAGTATGGTCGCTAAGCAACATTCACAGCTGGGTCTGCTTACAATATCTGCAATGGCGTTAAAATTTCATCAGACGCCATCTGCAATGCAGGAATAGCTATATAACTTTGGCAACTAATCCGCCCACCTGTTCCTATCGTAGGCAAGGAAAATGCGTTTTTCATGTTTCTCACTTTCCTCAGAGTTTGCCTAACTTTGTACTCCCAGGTTCAGCCTGATCTGCCAACGAGCCTTGCAGGATCAGCTTCACATTATTCACACCACCTAGCATCTTTACATTGTGATATTTCACTCGACCTCAGCTATTACTTCCAATATTAATTATGGCAGCGTGACGAGCCTTGGTCATTTTCGTCTCGTGATTGAGGAACATCGTCTCGTTCAGTCTCGAGTTTCAAATACCGGTTTCATTATCAAAAGTTTCTTAAAAAGTTTGGTTTAATCCATTGATGCACAGATAAGCTATTCAGTATTGGACTACCGTTTAAAGTGGGATCGGAAACACTATGTGGCTCCACTTGGGATCGAACCAGGATCCTTTGATTACAATTTGACAGCGTTACCACTACCTCATTGGGAAGGGTATATTCCTTAACCGATCTCGTCACGAGTTGCACGTATGGTATTGTCTCCATATCTATAACCCACACTTATTCTCGTCTGAAAATAATAACTAACTAACTAACGAACTATATAGCCTTCTTGGGCCACCCCGATGGCGCAGTGGTAGCGTCCTCGCTTTGTAATCAAGAGGTACCGGGTTCGATGCCCGGTGGAGGCACAAGTGGTTCGGAACCTACTTTAAACTGTAGGTCCAGTCCCGATTAGCCTTACTGTGCATAAAGTGGACTTAAAACAACAAATAAAAAATCTATAGCCTTCTTAAACCCAAAGGTTTATGGATACAGCAACACAAGCTTTCCATCTGTCCCTATCTTGGGCAAGATCAATCCAATCTTCTCCATCTCTCGGAAAGTCGTTCTCGTTCACACAATATTTGTTCCTTATTTAACGTCACTTTTGTACGTATTTAGGTTAATCGCTACAAAGAGAATAAATTATGAAGAAGACACAATGAAAGGCCCATGATCTGGACAGGATTCGAACTTTAGAACCTTCGAAGGCAAGAATGTGAGCTGACCATTCAACGCACTCGACCATCACCGCGGATGCCGACAAGAATATTTTCTGGACATCTCAGATAGCCAACATTCCAGTTTCGGTCAAAGGGGGAGAACATTTCAGTAGTTATTGCCCATTTATTTATTTATTTATTTATTTATTTATTTAGTCTTCATGGAGAAGTATGAAACCTTTTCTTTCTCTTAATCACGTTTCCATCCCCATTTTTAAATGAAATTTAGCACACTACGGAAATATTGAAAGAGAAAAAACAAAATAAAAATCACATACAATAATAAAAGTCTAAGCTACACGAACAGGCACACAACAACAACGACGACGACAACAACAATAACAACAACACACACACGCGAGCGCGTTCATGTATTCCTGACCAAAATTTGAAAGTTGGACTATTACGTTGATTTATGGGTTTCTAGAACTGTACGTTCAATTATGAGCACAGAATAAAGGGTTTTGTACACAAACATCTTCTGGTGTTTTAAGACCACTTTATGCACAATAAGGCTAATCGGGACTGGACCTACGGTTTAAAGTGGGATCCGAACCACTATGTGCCTCCACCGGGTATCGAACCCGGCACTCCTTGATTACAAGGCGACGACTCTATCACTGCGCATCTTCAGGGACATGATCATTCAGTTAATGCTTCCACTGCAAACAAAGACTCATCGGAAGGTGCTTTCGTAAAATGGAGGGTGGCACGTAAGTTATTGACAAAAATACGTACTAATGAAACAGATATAATCTTAATTTAAATCTTTACTTTTTTCTGTATCCTTTGTAGGTTTGTTCTAGGTATGCCATAGTCGCAGGATGCTTTTCTTGTTGATTTTGTTTATGGTATAGCGCCACAACTTGAAGATTTGCTTCTGCAGTAACAGGCCTAGATCTACCTGATGAGCGAAGAAGACCGACCCAGTCTGTTCAAATCTTTTATTCAACTTGCGAATATTTTGCCGAGTTGGACGACATGTTTACACCAGTTTTGAAATGCAAAAAATCGTACTTCCGTAGGTAACTTTTTTTCATAGCACACTTGCAAGCTAATCCAACTTAAATGCTCTCTACAAATGCTTTTCAATAGCTACCACTCACTAACAACATCAAATAGGCTAAACGCACGGCCACGAAAATAGGCGGTTGGGCAGAATTGCGCTGTTGCCACGTCGGAGCGCAACCTCGTGTGTTCGGAGGTTTAAGAGAATGAAAGATCTCGTTGTAGAGTTGGTCTTTGTAATCCATGTGATACAAACTGATAGTATTTGCTCGAAAGATCAAGGATGACACAAAACTTCCCCCGGAGAGAGGTCTGTCTGACGCTCGAACTAGGCAACGCAGCCCGGTTGACGTTGCCACACAGTGTCCCGTTCTCGCTTTGCTTTTCCCATATGTGGCACCAGCGCAATTCTGCCCAATCGCCTAATTTCATGGCCGTGTGTTTAGTGGCCAATATACTAATCAATGAAGATCTGCTACTGTCAACTCACTTATGGGGCCATCTTGTAATATCCTGCGAGAGTAACTTCCTTCTCAACAGTGTAGTAATATTGTAGGCTTATAATCAAGAGATTTTGGGTTCGATTCCGATGCTTGAATCCATCAGTTATTAGAATAGAAATTCACCTAGCTCCGCATAAAGTGTTCGAGTATCTGAAATGTCCCACACGACTTTCAACCCACGTGGACTTCGTGATGACATTCCACCGCACTGGTGGCGCGAAATCAGCCTGATTTGGTTCCGTCACGTCACCAGGCACCAAATGAGCCACTCCGGACGTATTCGGGCACGCAATGTCTTCAGGCCAGCCCAAAGCAAAGAGAGCTAGCATATTTCGACAAGACTTAAGTCAACAAAAAATGCTCTCGAAAGAACGAAAAAAAAAATTCAAAGAACAATAAAGATATGTGACTAATCTCCTCTGTATACCTTATTACACTATTAAAACGCGCTCGATCTTAATGTCGAAAGTTGACCATGATTTAGCTCGCTGCATGTTATTTATGGGTCGAGCCAAAGTTGAATCACGCAACCATGAATTTTCATGACATTGTCGATTACCGTAGTGTACCTTTCACTAATATGAATACAGAAACAACGGCTTAACATTTCTCAAAG
This sequence comes from Lepisma saccharinum, assembly GCF_977018435.1. Taxonomy (NCBI): domain Eukaryota; kingdom Metazoa; phylum Arthropoda; class Insecta; order Zygentoma; family Lepismatidae; genus Lepisma; species Lepisma saccharinum. The sequence continues at coordinate 80,929,158 of NC_139239.1, forward strand.
TCGTGCTTTCCTTCAAATCAAGGAAGTTTTCTTTGGAAACTTTCGCCCTGGAACGTGCGTGTGGTCCCAACTTAAGGGATGAGATGGAATTTTTGTTACTTTTCCCTTCATTTCCCTAACAAACATGAAGTGTCTTACAACTATGCGTACAAACACGATTTTCCCGTGCAAATTTGTGCCTCCCCGCTTTACAAACTGCATAATTCCATTGTACAGTACGTGTGGCGTAGGACGTTCATAATGTATACAGGGTGCCCAAGAATTATGCATACCATCGGTAGCTCGTACAAATCAAGGCGGTGGTCCATCTTGATCCGCATTCATACCAACATGTACCTACAAGTCTTTTCATAGACTGCACATTCCTACTCAAAGCCATCAAAGCAGAGCCAGGAGGAAATTGCAACTGTTATAGAATCATTCAAACATACCGTATTATTTATATTTCTTTCTTTGTAGTAAATTCAGATAATAGTAAAATTCAAGAGGCAAGGTAACTGTGAATTTCAGCATGCTTTTCAATAAGTCATTAACATTGGCGATATACTACTGACAAGATGTTATCTTTAATGAGAACCTATAATAATATTAACAAAAAAATGTTCCAGAACATGGAAAAGGGGGCAGAAACTAGTTCGGAGCCAGACTTGGGTAAACTTCATCTATCTACATTTTATGCTGCATAATGTATAATTTACCCCATGTCTCATATCCCCCAAATTGTTTTTCCTGGGCACGCTCTTGTTCTGGCTAATTAAATTTGCACCTCAGCCATTGATGATTTTTATAGTTCATTCAGTTTTTAATTTTTCCTTTCTTTTTTGGTATTTCTGGCTACAGAGTTTGCATGCATTCAAATCTAATTACAATGCAAAATTGCTCATGAAGTAATTTGCCTTACACGAAATAACACTATTTTTCCTATCTCTCTAATTATTTTACGTCCGCTAGAGATAAATAACAAGAGGGATTATCGCTAATCAGTATTACAAAACAATGCGCTGATAACACTTATCCACAGATTAGGTTATTATATGAAATTCATGTTCCACAAACATAATGACGGATACTGAAGCTAGGAACACTGACTTTACGACCACTTACGCTTTTTGTGATGCCTTTGATATTCATCGTTTGTTGCTTTGAAGAAGAAAGCATTAACCTCCATCAAAACGGCTTACCTTGGTATAAAACAATATGATGTAGATATCCAGATGAAATAATGTTTTGCAACCTGGAATAATGTTGAACAAATATTGAAAATCCGCTCAGTGAAACTTAAATAGAAAAGTTACTACCGTGATACGGAAGTGGTGTAATTGTAATTTCATTATATTTAATGGATTTATTCGTACATACCAAATTTATTCACTGAAAATATGTAATTGCTTTTCTTCCTCCAAAAAGAGAATGGACAGATTTGCAATAGATGAGTGTCCCTAGTACAGCAAAAACAAAATAAACAAAAAAAAGTTAAATTCATTAGTTGGTTTTGCCTCAAACTGAAGCACCAGCTTAACAGGGGCAGTTTTGTGTGTCACCTGAAATTCTGTAATTGCTTTTCCTTAATTGCATCGTCTGTCATTGCTTTGGGAAAAAATGTCAGATGCAGATGAAAGCAATCAGAATACCGGATACCTGAAAAGCCTGTGGTCTCATTCAACTTGAAGCATTTTGCTAAAACCTCCTATCAAAACATGGAAAATAATCATGATAAAATGTATGGCATGCAGTGGAATCAAGCAGGATTACAGATACTGTGAGCAATTTTGCATGAATCGATAGGAAGGGTTGGAGAAGTGTGGTGAAGGAAGAGGCGAGGTAAGGCATGTGGATGCCTTTGAAATTGATCGAGGCTTTCGTCTATAAAATAGGAGGAATCTAGTTTTTCCTGGACCGTGGCATTCAGTATCAGCGATTTTCAAAAATGGGAAATCTTTCTAATATTTGTCTTAAAACTGGCAATACCTTCCGAATTTCTTAATGTGATAGTGGATCGTGTAATCCTCAGGTACGGAAAGTTTGAATTATAAAATGTAGGATCCCATACTGAAACTACTATTCCCGTGTCAATCTCAAATCTTACTGGAATTGCTTTACATCTTATAGAAATTGTACAAATATCCGTAACTAACTGATTCATTTTTAATTCTTTACTTTGATTAGGGTGAACTATTTCAGAGTGTACGTTATTCTTACGAACAATACAATTAACATTAGTGTATATTTCTTCTAAATATGAATTGCTCATAGGAATTAAGTGAGTGTTATGCTCATTATTTTTACGAAAAGGTTTATTTCTAACAGTGGATTTCATGTTACCGCTCGTACTTCTACAAAATTTCTGAAAATGTCCTTTGAACCAACATTTAAAACATTATGCATTAAATGCTTTGCATTTACCTTAGTCATGTGAATTTCCACATCTACCACAAACGTTGATTTGTCCCTTCCGGCTAACAAATTTCGCGCTCTTCTTGAAATTTAATGATAATTGTTTACTGGTTCCTTTTTTCCAAACTCACGCATACCTTCTCCAGCGCTTTTTGGTGGTTCATAAAACATACGAATATCTTTCTCAACAAGATTCACGTTCGATCTCATACTAACTAACTAACTAACTCTCTAGCCTTCTTAAACCCGAATGTTTATGGCTACAGCAACACAGGCCTTTCATCTGTCTCTATCCTGAGCAAGATCTATCCACTCCTTTCCATCTATACAGATTTCCTTTAGGTTCATCTCAACATTGTCTATCCATCTTTGTCTTGGCCTTCCTACTAGTCTCATACCATCAGGTTTTCCAACAAGAATCCTGTAAACTCTTCTTTCCTCTCCCATTCGTGCCACACGGACTGCCCACCTAAGTCATCCTGTTTTTCGAGAATCCACACACCCACAGACAACAATCTTCTCCTCGTGATCACCTCTTAAACCGAATACTAACTGATCCCTTAACATGTCATTCAACACGGGCCTCCCCGATGGCGCAGTGGTAGCGTCGTCGCCTTGTAATCAAGGGATTCCGGGTTCGATACCCCGTGGAGACACATAGTGGTTCGGATTCCACTTTAAACTGTAGGTCCAGTCCCGATTAGCCTTACTGTGCATAAAGTGGACTTAAAACATCAAATCAATCATCAATCATCAATGTCATTCAACAATGAACCAAAATTACATATACTGGCCTAATGTTTTATTCTAACCACGAACTCTGCAACTGACGTTCTGAATACACACCTAATTTATAAAATAAACATTTCTTACCCCTGTACATCATGAACACCATTACTTCACAATCCATAACCACAAAGTCAAAGAATATAAACTGTTAGATCAAATCTGGCCTAGAATATTTATCCATCTTTATAATCTTAACCGTCTCGTTCTTGGTTCGATTTGTTAAAGGTCGGTATTGCTGCTACAACCATTTTCGTCTTCTTCTTCTTCTAAGAGAACCAACCCAACAAGCCTAACCTAACCACCATGGGTGTTTAAGTTGTGTGCGATAAGTGACTCTCTCCACAAAGCTGCCAGCCAATGACAATGCTTAAAACATTTATAGCAGCAACCTTTGTTAAATGCTGACTTAGTTTCGGTCCGAGTGAGAAACACCAAAAATTCCCGTGGAAATTGAAATTTTCTTTACACTGTTACACGCTGTGAGTCTGGAAAATATTGTAGTGGCCGAATTAATTTAATGCATTTCATTAAATAATGCCTGCTCTGCTATTGCCAATTCGTACGTTTCCTTTACATCCGTTACTTTCTTTCATTCCCTTTTCAATCTTTGGTGAAATCTTGATCCAATTTCTAAAACCTCTTTCTCCAAAGTCTTACAAAAAATCATCTCACTTTCCACACTTCTATCTAGCACTTCTTTCTTCGCAGTTAAGTCTTCAGCGTTCAACTGTCAACTCTACATTTCCGGGCTACTTGGAGAAAACCGGAAATAGACACGAGAAGAAAAGGGGGGGGATCGATTCCACTTCGCTCTCGGGGATCCCAGACGTTTCCAACGCCTCCACACAACACAGAATGCAGGATTTTTCTGTTTGCAAAACCCTATTTTCCAGCCGGGGAGAATTACTGTAGTTTCTTCCGATCATCCATCTCTTCCGTATTGGCACCTTCCCGCTGCTGGCAACGCCATTGGGAGATACCGAGCAAAGGCAGGCCCTCCATTGGCTTGTCGGCCAACGTGTCTGCACGCTGGGGAATGAGATAAATCACGTTTTTCAACAATAAGGAGCATCGGAGGAGCAAATTACATGGGTGGAGGAAACTGACTTTAGGAAAAGTCTTTAAGACCAAACGAGGAATAAGTAAAAGATAGACCTTCAAAAATTACAGAACCGATCCTATTTCATTTTGAATTCTCTTGAAGGTTTGACATATTCTCTTATAAAACCATTAAGCCTTGTTTCCATGATAACCAAAACCTCAATATGCTGACCAAGGCAGAATTTATTTTATTTTAAAACATAAACTACACGTTACGTTTCAACCTTCTAGCAAGGTCTTCTTCAGACTCTGTACCAAATACAAATGAAATAAGGTACAAAGCAGGAAGATATACCAGGCTGTCCCACGTGAAGGCACGACCAGCATGTGTAGCGAGGATTCCCGTGAAGTTAAAGTGGGCACGATGAGTAAGGACCAAATTGCACTTCGTGCAGTGCATTTTTTATGAAAAAAAGGACTAACAGCAAAAGCAGCAGCGGAGGAAATTTGTCGTGTGGAGAACGAAGAAGTGGTGAATAGATCGACAGCTTCCCATTGGTTTAAAAAATTCGCTTCACGTGATCTACGACTCGCGGACAAGCCCCGCACGTGGTGACCTCCGATGGACATTAACGAGTCTCTGCAGGATGCTGTGAATGTTACACCACAATCCAGCAGACGTGTGTTAGCAAGAGTGGTTGGGGCATCCAAATCGACAGTAACCGTCGCTTGCATGACATGGATTACACCAATAAACAGCCCCGACAAAGTCCGCAAGAGCTGACAGAGGTGCAGGCCCAGCGCAGAGTTGCAATTTGCCAGACATTGCTACAAAATCCACGTGATCTTCGTTTTTGGAGGAGAATTGTGACAGGAGACGAGAAGTGGCTGTTTCTGAAAAACCCTGATACACGTAAACAGTGGATAAAAAGAGGATAGAAGGCCATCGCCCGTGTGAAACAGGACAGATTTGGGAAAAAGCTCATGCTGAGTGTGTGGTGGAATATTGACAAGATTGTCCATTATGAGTTTGTTCCAGAAGATCATGCTGTAACAGGTGAACTGTATTCTGAACAATTACGCCGAGTGTATGCCATTCTGAACGGGAAATACCCTGCATTAACGAGGAGGAAGAGGTTACTGCTGCAAAATGACAATGCTCCCAGTCACCGGTCTCGAAGAGTGACCAACACACTAGCTGAGCTTGACGGATTTGAGTTGTTACCTCATCCCGCCTATAGTCTGGAAGTTGCACCATCGGATTACGGTTTGTTTCGCTCTCTCCCACATTTCCTGTGTGGTCGGCACTTTAAATCATATGATGAGGTAGATTCTGCCTGTCGCGAGTTTTTCAATTCTAAACCTGCCACCTGGTATCGCCATCAGATTGAACTGTTGTCGCAGAGGTGGGTGAAGGTAATTGAACATGGAGGCCTGTACTTTGCTGAATAAAGTCTGTCTTTGTTTCTGATATTCTGTGTTTCATTTTCGCCCTTGTATGGTGCAGGACTTCTGGGACAGCCTGGTATGTATATATACACACAAAAATCACTTCCCTCCAGACACAAGATTATTAGAAAGTTGTTTATCTGGAACATTCCTTCCCAGGTGTTCCAGCAGGTGACCTTCTCCTGTCAACTGTTGTTTCACCTGATAGGCAATTTAGATAAACATTTCCTTTCATCTGGAACGTGGTTGGATTTTTTACCTCATGCACTTTTTCCTTATCGTTTATTTCTTCATTCCTCTTTCTTCTTCTCTCCTCCTTCGCTATTGTCCTTTCCACTCTTTCTAACAAATTCTTCCATTCTTTGTTTATCTTCATTCCCCCATTCCAGTTCATTGTGTCTTCTTCCCCTTTCTTCTCTATTTCCTTGGCCTCCTGGACTTTTAAATAAAACTTTACGTTACTTCAGTTTTTAAGAAGCAATGTTTAACAATATTCACCAATTGTTAAAAACATATACCAATATATGTTTACCTGTCGGTCCTTTGTACATACATAGGACTCTATATTTTCGCATCAATAAACGGTCGATTTTTATTACCATTGAAATACTTTTTATGTACGGCTCTGCTTGACTCAACCTATTTCCTTTAAGCCTATGAAGAACCGTATATTGTGATTTCAGTGATCTCCGATAATTTTAAGCGTACCAAAACAGCTTGTCCCTCCATTGACATAGCTTCATTTCCGAGTAATAATGTACAGACATTGCAGACATTATAACTATTTCCCCTAATTTTTCTTTTTGCGTTTGGCCCCTCGCAAGGTTACTCATAATCCCCTTTGAAGCTGGTTCTGATAGTAATTGAATATATATTCGTTTGGACTTGTTTGTCATGCGGACACATAAATTAAAAAATACAGCTCGCTATACATAACCAGGCCTGTATTTGAACCCCATAACGACCATTAAAATGCTATTTAAACACTATTTAAAGAACAAGGTTCTGTTAGATGTGACCTATTTCCCAAGATAAAGATCGGAAAGAACAAGATTATGTTGCACCAATGATTTGGAATTTTTGTTACTTTACATTGTTATTCTCTCTCCAAGTTAATCGGAACGATGAGGATGAGTGATGAAGTGATTCGGGTTTCGAATCTAAGACCCCTTGTGCTTGATAACTCGCGCTCTGTTGACATCAACATCACGAAGTTTGCCTTAACTCTCCAATGTTAAACTATACAAACCAATTAATCTTTCTGTACCTCTACTTTGCGAACATTACCCGACCTCCATGGTTAGCATAACGCGCTACGACGGCAGGGGTCTCCGTTTAGAATCACGGCGGGCATGGGTGTTCTTTGTGTGCGTCCCTTCGACATCATATCATCACTCATCCTCATCATCGCGATTAGCCAAAAGTGGCAGAAAAGCGAAGTAAAATACACCAAATCAATCAATCAATCATTTTCTATTGTCCTAAACCTTTTCTTTTAAACTTCTAGAAAAGATAGGAATGAGATATCCATCTACGCGAGGAGTTACGCATTCTCATGTCTGCTTATGGATGTTGCTGTTTCATCTTCCTCCAGGCATTCTCCTCGCGGCTGCTGGAAAGCAAATCCTCCAGGAAAGACATCGCCATTCCAGACTGGAGCCCTGCAGGGAGACATCTGGCGGGAGGTTTTTCCGTTAAGTGAACAGCGTTGCAATTCGTTATCAGTAGTTTCCGCATGGGAGTCCGAATACAGGGAAATGTTCTCCGGAATGGATCAAGCAGGAGATCCCCCAGAAAGCTGGCTCCTGATTCTCTCTCGATTTGGGGAGGAAAGACAAGCAGCGGGGAAAGACACAATAAGGGGGATTGGGAGAAAACTGCGGCCCTGGGAACAACATTACAGTTCTTCTCTCCCTCTTTCTCCAATTTTATCTCCCTTTATCTCTCTCTCAAACACTCAAATTCCCTTATGTTTTTGCCTTTTTGGAGTTTTTCCAAAGGAAACTTGTGACCAGTGGCGTTTACCAGTGTCTTACCCGATGGCAGGGGGGGGCACACAGTGGTTCCGATTCCACTCTAAGCTGAAGGCCAAGTATCGATCTGTGCATAAAGTGAACTTAAAACAAAAACTCAAACTTCCTTAAAAATGATTATGTGTATATCTTTATTTCAGTGCACACCTTTTCACCTTTACTTATGAACCCAATATGCTATGGTAAATTCAATACAATTTTATGTTGTTTCATTTCATTTTAATTATACTACCTGAAGCAATGTATATAAATACCGCTCATGGAAACCTTCAACAACGACTGGGATCGTCCTGCTCACCACACGCCAACCAATGCTGAGTCATGTGTGAGTGAGACCGGGCAGTTGGTAGGTAGGCCACGGCCCTGAAGGGTTATTGCGCCACGGGTTATTATTATTATTATTCTATCATAATGTACATATATAAATATTTTATGAATTAAGTGTCACGCTTCGGATGAACATTACTTTTGAATATTGTTATTATAAACGGATTTTGAGTTATATATAGGAGCCGATATATTCTGGAGGCAACTTACCAGTACTGAAAACAAGGAAAGAAAAGGAAATGAAACCTCTCTTGATCTAAATTTGTAGGACAAACACTGACCGACTTTTCTGTATTTTAAGTATTTTTGTTATGTGTGTATTCATGCTGTACGTGCATTTTTTACGTTTCTTGCAGCATATATGTGTATTTTTGTGTTTTGTCTTTTTGTGTTTTTCTTTTTGTGTTTTTTCTTCTTTCTTTTTTGTGTTTTTTTAATTTTCTTTGGTATTTTGATGTTTTATATTTCGCAAACTGTTAGATATTTCAACTAAACTTGTAAAATGTGAAGTAGAGATGGTTAAGTGTAAGAAAAGGCTTGTGCCTTAACTTCGCCATCCAAAAGAAGAAGTAAATAAATAAATAAATAAATAAATAAATATTCTATTCATTCATCCAGTTTGTGTCGAACCAGTCAACACATGCTTTTCAAAAGCACAAAACTGTTCAATCTGTATTGTATTAATCTATGTTGTACTAATTAAGTGTTGAAATCTTTTCTTTAAAAATGTTAAAATGTGTTATTGTTAATATCTCAATAGGTAAAGGATTGTTTAACATAATTCTTGCAGAAATGCTGAAACTATGGATATGTAAACAATCATGTAGTTACCTTGGTAAAATGAAGAAAAAAAAATTATATAAAAGAGCTAGACCTTTGTAAGCCACGGGGACCTTTTCCTGGTTGCTGAAAGGCTGATGGTTCAGGGGACGTTGGGGAAATATCTTGCCTTGTTCTTCGTTTCGGCTGGTGTGCTTGTACTCCATTTGGCAGATATTTCACAACCCATCAAAAAGACCAGGGTTATAAACTTCGGTACAACTAATAGGTTTAGGCCTACAAGTTGTATCGGGTGAACTGTCTGTTTGAAAAAGTGTTTGTATATCATCGGAAGTTTAAATAAATCTCCTAGTAAGAGATCTGGATGATCTTTTATTCCTAACCAATATAGGATAATTAAAAATAAATCCTGCACCACAGACCACGCAAGGGCTTGGTCCTACTAACCCTAAGAAGCCTTGAGAAGTCCGATAAAAGGGTTGTAACCAGACTAACATAAAGCCCTAAAGGCAGAAGGTGCGTGTCAAGTTCTCTAACATTTGAAAACTTTAATTGCAACAATCTGATACTGCTTGGAAAACATTTAATTTCCTTAAATATGCCCCTGGGACGCTCTAAAGCACTTAAGGAAAGGCTTAAAAGGAAACAGACGGTAAATGAGCAGCAAGAGCTGGTTGTGCGCACAATTTAAAACGAACATTAGTGCAAGAAATATATAATATAATTGATATGTAACATAACAATTTATATAATTTGATACTGTCACTCTTTTAGTTTTATCCAGTGGTCTTTAAGTAGCATATTTTTTTCTGTCTGGTTTGATTAATTTTGTACTCAATAGTAATTGCCAAATGATAATGTTTTTATTTCAAATGAAATTAAATATAACCTTTGTTGGTTAATTGTACATTAATATAAAATAAATTTAATAATGTAAATCATAAATATCAATAATGAACAAATGAAGATAGAGACTGAATAACAGGTCAGGCAAGCGGCCCGGCATCAGCGCTTTCCCGGTGAACGGGTCCGCGACAGTCGCTTATATTAAACCTCGTAAAAAAAGTTTAGAGTAACAGGGTCAGTTCTGAATAAAAGTGGAAAGAAAACTGGGGAAATAAAGTATACAAAGACAACCCGCGCACCATGTGTGACTTAAAAGAGAGTACTGTACGAAAAATCGGGAGAATTACAGTAGACGAACTTGCACGTGTAAATGCAAATTTCCTTCGGAGATGCCATGAATGTGTTGCAGCAGAGGGACATCATTTTCAACACCTTCTGGAGTCAAGATTAGTACACAATATGAAAATTGTAATTTTAATAGCCGACTCTAGCGACTGTCGCTGACCCGTTCACCGGGAAAGACAAGCACTGATGCCGGGCAGCTTGCCGCCGAGTCTCGAAGCGAATGTCAGGGAATACTCTGTATATATATATATATCTTCCTTTAACTGAGGAAATTGGACATTTCTTTATTGGTTGCAAAAAATAAAATGTATCTGAGCGTTTGTTGAGACACAAAATTCTGTTGATGTTCTGGTCGACATCTAGATACATTTGAAATTAAACAGGACTAGGAATACACATTTGAGAAATGGAGAATTTAAAGTTTTAGCCTTATGTTTTCTCAAGGGGACATGTTTTTTTTTTATGATGATAATAAATGCAGTACTTATTGTTTGGGGTTTGATCATTAGTGGACAAAGATTTGTAAAGAAAATTTTAGAATTATATGGGAAATTCTGTTTTACCGCGACCCAGTTTACCAAAACCTGAAAGATATCATTTAATTATACCGCAGTTTTACAGTAATATGAGACATGTGTAATGTTAGTTGAGTAGAGAGAAAATATATATGTACCACTCATTGGGCGAGGCTTTTATAACACACGCAAAGGATGATGGAGGTAAGAATGTAAAAATCAATATTGTTAATTTACGCATATTGAAAAGAATTGAACGTGTGCTGTTGGAAGACGCGATTTGAAGCGTGCATAGAGCTTAGATCTTTGGTAACACCGTACCTATAGCCATGACACAGAAACCGCACCTAATGGGAGTGGGTTTTGTTGTACGTTCCTCTTTCTTTATTGTGGGCGTGAAGCACAAAGAGCCTTGTCGACAGGGCCTTAGAGGTTTTGGTTATGCCAATGTATTCTCTTGCAGAAATCGGTCTCCCAGAATGTAACTACGCGACGTGGCATCCTAGACTTCAAGAACAACGCTAAAGGTTACATAGATTGACTTTGTGCTAAGGCGGAAAAGAAGGGAATTATATTCCATGAGCAGTGCCCAAACAATTTTCAGTTGCCCTTATATCCCAGGCACGTGTGTGATTGTAGGCACATAACAGGGAAAGTTTAGGAGCCAGTGGAATATAATAAATGGTGTAGTTATTTAACGTGTGTTTTGGGTTAGGAGTGCAGTGTGTTGGCTCTTACACCAGGGTGGCCATTCTATGACCATGATAAAATTCAAGTATAATTCCCGACTTTCAGCACGAGCTTTCCAAAACTTCGAGGGTACAAGCAGATATTTTCTGTGTTTCAACCTGACGTATTACCATCTCTAATCCCCCCCACGTACAAATATAGTAACAACATTAAGGATCTGTGTGATTCCAATGCGTCGAAAAATTCTAATTAAATTCAGTTAAACGGCATATAGCTATATTTAAGCTATAAAATTTAAGGTGCGGGGTTTCCATTAGCCATTTCACATATTTAGACCATTTCACATATTTAGACTCAAAATACATCTACAAACACACGTCACAAATGCCTTTGGATATACTAAGCTACGAGAAACTGTTATTTGTATAAGAATTTCAAACTAAAATTTACCTAATCAACTTCAAGATATCTTATCTTGCAATAATCTTCCGCCTTTCAAGTAGCTTGTTCCGCAAAGGACACTAACAAAGTAAACAATTTGAATTATTTTTTATTTTCCAGACAGCTGTGTTTTTCCTTCTTCGATAAAAATAAAAGCTAAACTGTGAAAAAGTTCCAATTTTTCACGTCTACGGTGGAAAATTCATGGGGAATGCACGCATAATTTCCGGAGCCAATAATCCATGCATAATTCCCGAAATTCAAGAAATTCCCGGTGAGTAGCCACCCTGTGCATACATTAGAAGCACGTGTGATAACCAACTAAGGTAAGTTACCGCAATAAGGCCCGGACCACAATAAAGCCCACTGACTGTTTCTCTGAAACTATGAAGAGCGACTGACAGATGGCAACATTGTACGAGAGCTGAAAGTACTCAAGGAAGAACATTACCCGTAATTCCCGCGAAGTATGAGTCGTCGCGGAACTGGAGCAGTCCGAAGTTTTGTTGCTGTTGCAAAAGAGTGAGATATAACTTTCAAACCACATATTTCGTCTTATACTTATATGTTTATGTATTGTAGACAGTAGGATAATAATTGGTCTGCATGTAACATTAACCGTGTCCATTACATCAACAAAGTGTTTAACGTTGTACTTTTATTGTACTGAGCTGCAATATTACGAAACTGAGCTGCAATATTACGAAACGGCATGCATGTCGTGCCATGTTACACAACAAGGCCCAAGAGCTTGTGTGGTATGCGGGACATGGTGTCATGAGTAGTGTGCTGGGATACTACCTCAGGACGAGGACATTTTCACTTGCCCTCGCTGTTAGATTGACTGAAACTGAATTGTAAGCTTAGACTTTTATTTCGTAAGTGGTTAATAATCTGATGAATCTGATCTTATTGCTTTTTTTGTGATTTGAAGCATAGTTTTGTAACAATTTACCATCGAACTTTGAGTGTTGCCACGCGGGCCTTATTGTGAAATAGGGTACATAATAAGGCCCATTGCAAACATTTTTTCATCACATTTTATTTTGTATTTGGAGGAATTGTACGACTGCTATATATTGATAGTCTGTAACCAACATGATAAAGTTTCATGTCCTGTAACAATAATTGTCGATACTTCTAAATTGAGGCAAAAAATTTTAGGTGGGCCTTATTGCGGTAACTTACCTTACGTTTTATTATTAAAGATTACCTTACATGAGAACAAGTTGTGAACATAACTTCAATTTCCAAAGAATGCATTGTGAAAGAAAACTTATATCTTTGAAAACGTCAAGCCATAAAACAAATGCGTAAAAGGGGAACGAAATGAACTTTACATAATGGCTTTCTTTCGAGGCGAGCTTAACGACATCGTCTCGCGTAACAACCCTCTTTCCGTGTTATCTTTCCACTCTAGAATTCTCATTCTAATATATTCCAAATTTAAACCTTAATTTCCAGTGTTTATAGCTTGCCTTAGTCGACGCCGACTTTTTAAGCTGAAAAAACTCAATTCGAAATAGTTCTTTGAAATCGTCTTAAAAGAAAGTAGTAAAATTCATACATTCTCCATTTCCGGGTAGAAGAAAGTGTTTCAATATGAAGTAATAACTCTTCGTAAACATCTCCTTTACTTTTCTTTGGAAAAAGTAAGAAGTAGCTTAACCTTATCTCATATTTATATTTCTGAACTTTACGCTTTTATATTTTGTGCAAGATACATATATACGAATATTATGAATTTACAAGGCGCTACAAAAATTACTGAATTCTTTCTGAAATCAATGAAAGCGATACTATAATGATTATATGTGGATATTATAAAGACAGTCATGTTTATTTTGTACTATATAACCCTTTCTTGCCGGCCCCCGTGGCGGAATTGTTAGCACATCGCGGTACGACGACAGGGGTCCCGGGTTCGAATCCTGACCTGGGCATGGATGTTTGTGAGTGTCCATTAATCAATTTTATCATGTCATCACTCATCTATATCTTCGCACATTAGCCAAAAGTGACACAAAAGGCGAAGTAAAATAAATCAAATCAAATAACCCTTTCTTTGGGGCCTCCCCGATGGCGCACTGGTAACGTTGTCGCCTTGTAATCAAGGGGTTTCGGGTTCGATACACGTTGGAGGCACATAGTGGTTCGGATCCCACTTTAAACTACAGTTTAGCAGTTGCAACGTGCTTACTGTGCTATCCGATGGAGCTATCGCCGTGTAATGGAGGGTCACCAGATCTGACACCTCGTGGATGCACAGTGTTTAGGTTCCCTCTTTACACTGTCGGCGCAATTCCGACTACTATTACTCCTGAACATGAATAGCTAAGGAATCCCACAGGAAGAGTAAGCAATATTGTGCTTCATGTACTCTGTTGATCCCTTAATTGCTCTCTCAAGATATCCTTCCCCCTACCTCAAGACACCCACACAACATATAATTCCCTTATATCTGACACTATTATCACACTTTATACATAAGGTACAATCCAAACTCTTAACCCTGTTATTTGATTAACTTCTCTCTGCCTTCATTACGTTTAATCAAACAACTTTCACTCTCTCTTCACACGCTTACACATAAACAAAACTACACACACATATACTCACCAAACAACAATAAAACATGCGAACACGTCCACACAACGTCACATTTTACCCACTCAACTCCTAACACTATCTCAGTCAAACAGACGCACTACACACACAAGAAAACGACCACAAACGAAGCACCATATAAACAAACTTTATTAACCGGTCTTGTTCTGGATTACCGAACAAACCCGGTATCATATCCTGCTGATTACATTGTAACAGGACTGAATCGATATGTATTTTGAATCGAATAAATTCACGAGGAAAAGAAATCTGGGTAACCGATATTCCGTGGAGGTGGTCATATTCCAGGTGTCCCCCTCTTTTTTATGTTGATTCCTTAGTATGAGCGGGAGTAAAACTTGATAGCTCACAAAAGTATGACACCGAGAAACCCAAGTGAAAGTTTGTTGCATTGTGGCTTATGGGTTACCCAGATGTTTCCCTGTGTTTCTGGCTATCAGCGGCTACCGAAGGAACCTCATTCACTATTGTACAGCAACTTTAGACTGTGCAGCATCTGCATCTAATGTTAACTCAATTTTGTATGCAGTGTGGGTTATGAAGTTATACTCCCGAGCAGCTCGTATTATTAATATAATTAATTTATAGACTCAGATGGACAAGTCTGTGTATGTCGCATTGTGAAGAAGGAAGACTCCCTCTGTACTTGTAGGGAAGAAGGATAACATCAGATTGGACAGGGATAATGCAAACCGTTCAGGACAAGGACAAATGGAAGGCTCCTGTTCCTGCGGGAATGAGGATTGGACGAAGTTAGTTAGTGCCACCAAATTTCCCGTGAGTCTGTGCTTTCCTCGTTCGGCAGCTGTCCCGAGTAGCACGTGGACAGGACTTGCAACGTGTGGAGAATTTAACAACACAAAGCTCGTTACCCCAACAGAAGCTTTCGCGTCTTATGAACTGACCAACCCTTCAGCCAAGCTAGCTTCAGCGAAATCAAATTTCGACCCTTTCCATTCGCCCTCTTCTGCTACACAGATGGAATTTTCGTAAACCTCTTCATCCCCTCCCTCTTCCTTCCCCCATCACTCAGCATCCCTTGGGGGCACCTTTGAGTGGGCGCAGAAGAGTCTCTTGTTAGCTTAAGTTTTCACTAACACAATGCACTGCAGGTGGCATCTCAATCAACGGTTTCCGTTTGTTGCTGGAGTGTAGTTAGTGTTAGAGTTCAAGTTTTTTTTTAAGTCCACTTTTATGCACATAGGCTAATTGGGACTGGACCTACGGCTTAAAGAGGGATGCGAACCACTATGTGTTTCCACCGGGTATCGAACCCGGGACTCCATGATTACAAGGCGACGACGTTACCCTTACGTCATCGAGGGATGCCCATATTGTCATGTGCTTTAGTTTGATACTATTATTATGACTACTAATTTAGTGCTTTAGGATTAGCTTCATGTCTTCCATCAATAAAATATTGAATAACAATGGACTTTGTGGCCGTACAGGCTAGCTGTTTCCCCCCTGGGCCGCTTGGTTGAAGCCGAACAATAGGGTGATGAGGACCAAGCCATCCTAGATTCGATGCCCGGCCGTACCTGCACGGTACACATAAACAAATGAAATGAGTTACTGAGATGATGGAAAAGGAGGGGATTGTACATGAAATTATAAAGAAATTCTGATTGTTGAACTGCAATATGTGGATATGTATTCACACTAAGGTTTACTGCATGTGTCTGTCTATTGTGAGAATGTCAAGTTCACCACTTAACTTTAATTTCCGTCACACTTATTCAGATGTGCTGGTGCTGTTCACCAATGCATCCATCGTCGGCAGTTAGGGAACCTGATTGATACCATACCACCTGTCCGTGGTGTCGGCCACAGCGGTATGGAACTCGGACCGACGATCATCTTCTCCCACTGACCTCTTTATACAATCTGCTGCTTCCTGGGGTGTCAATTGCACTGCCCTCCGGTAACGGCTCCTACACATGCATCAGGCAGCGGGAGCACACGTCACAATTCACATCTGTCTTCTGGACACTGACTAGTTACATATGAATGGCTTATTGCAGAAAGGGACCTGAGTCACATTTTTGAGGTATCGGAGTTAATTTTTTCATCTCCACTGTGTCTAGCAGCATACTGCAGGGGTGTGCATTGAGGGTTGCAAAATTAACTATTCATTATGTTGAATATTTGAGCCAACAACGGCACATTTCTTTCTTACACTATTAATATTATACGATTTTTCATTGTTTTTCTCAGATTTGTGCAAAAGTGACTCAGGTCCCTTTCTGCAATAAGCCATTCATATATACTTTTATATGTAAAAAGATGTATGTTTACTTCGTGACGAAAACTATCCCGTTCATCATCACTCAAATGTCATGTGCAATACTCTGACTTCTTACAGACTTTTCTGTACAACTTCTACACACAGACTTCCAGCGCAACTTCTCAACAGCAAACTTTTCGCCACAACTTCAAGAAACAGACTGAATTCATTGCCCGCCAAAAGTCACAGTTCGGTTTGGAATTTGAAAAGGTTCAGTTTCTATTGGCTGACGTGGAGGAGAATTGGTTGCGGGGAAGAATGGAAAATTTCGAGACGTTGGGAGGACAAAGGGGAAGGGGTTTCTGAAGACAGAGTGGACAAAATTAGCGCTCCACTTTTGTGGGCTCTCAAAAGGGGCAACGCAAATGACCTATGCTTGGCTACGCTGTGAAACGGACGTGGATTTGGTGTGTTGTAATAAATAATAACAAATGTAGAAGAAAATGATATATAGATTGAAAATAATGTGCACGTATGGAAATACGGGTACAACGTCTAACTAAATTGCCTTTAGAATTGTCACATTCTAATTTTCTCTCTCAATCTTCCTAAGAGAGTTTTCAAACCACGAGTATCATACAAGTGGCCTGGTGCGGGACACCCAGCTTGCAACAAAGACCAAAACTAAATTCTAAAAGCTCTAAAACTGGCTCTCCTAATTTAACAATTTCTGACCTACAATTCAGCTTAGGTCTAATAATGAATATGCTGTTAGGTTACACAGAGAAAAATGTTTGTTTGGATTAACCAAAAACTTTCAGCTTGGTGTATAATTTCTTAAACATGCAATTATCACGACTGTTCAGTGGTCCTGCCATAAGAAAATTCAAGGAAATTTGAAAATATTGTTACTTTTCGAATACTTCTGCAAACTGAATGTAAACAATAAGCACCAAGCTGTAGGTACGCCGTGTGGCAGCCTTGTCTGTAATCGACTGTGTTGCTGATTGTCAGGTCGGGGAGCGGGGTCAGCTGACATCTGAATTTATTCCGTTCCTTTGAACCATAGTATTGCAACTATACACTTGAACGTTTAGCTTTAGCTTCAATACTATCATAGCGTTGAATGTCATATGTAATACTACAACATAATTTCGCCGACCAGTGTGGCGGAGTGATTAGCACAGCGCGCTGTAACGCCAGGAGTACCGGATTCGAATCCCGGCAAGGACATGGGTGTTCTTTCTAAGTTTCGCTTCATCAATTTCATCATATAATCACCCATCCTCGTCGTGGCGATTAACCAAAAGTGGAAGAAAGGCGACGTCAAATAGCCTAATTCAATCAATCCAACAGCATTTCGGATCTTTTCTTTGTTTCATATTTTCTGATCTGGTCCCTCCTTAAAAAAATCCTGGGTACAGGACTGCAATCTATGCTCTATTCCGGGTATCTCTGGAGCGAGCGAGCGAAAACAAGTCTCTGCACAAGTAGTGACGCGAGACGGCTTCTCCAGTGAACACGTGAGAGGGAACGGGATTGCGTGGAAGGGGGGAAAGCGACTGCACCAGCCTTCGCAGGCAGCAGCGTGTACTGCTTCACTCTGCTCACTCAATTTCACCCCTTCTCTGCCGCTATGCGAGGCCTTGCTCCACAGATTCCGGGGACAGTGTATAGTATTGGCGTGGGTGGTGTTACATGGCCTTGATATTTACGCTTCAACTCCGGACATGTCTGCAGATGTTTCTAGGATGGAATAATCAATGCTTCCGCCTTGGTTCTCAAATGTTCTTGCACGATTTTCTTCAGCCATTTATTGAAGTTGCCTTCAGGGAAGATAATATTGCATGAAAAAACCTCCAACAAATCTCGAACACGAGACCCAGCTCGCCGTCTCCTGTCGCAGCCAGTCTTCGCAACAGACGACGCCTCACCCTTTGAGCAGACCCGTGACCTGGAAACCGACAACAACAGAAGATTGATTTCCGTCACAGGCAGCCACTGTCATCCCTCCCAAAGCTCTACCTTATGAGGCTCCTGGAAAAAGTTTCCGTTGGGAAGGGAGTCTGACGTGGAACAGAACGATAACCGTGCTTATAACTTCCGCCCTGTTACGCTTGGATTCGCAGCCTTCCAAACCGTAAACAAAATCTATCTTTCTTTCGTCCGTTACCGATACGAAAGCCCGCATTGGCAGAAGCGACACTGCAGCCACAAAATGGTGCTGTTCAAGGGGTTCCTGTGCAGGGTGGCGCAGGGAAACGGGAAAATTTCAATTGACGTAAATGCACGAATAAACACAGGAAAAAATACTTTTAATGCATGGAAATGCATGTACAGAGTATGCATGATTGAAATATATTTACAATGGCATTAACTATGGCACTTACATGTCACTTTATTTCTTGAAGATGACATCGAAAAGATCTGTTCCATCTCGGCATACACATTCTGATAGTCTGCTGTAGAATCTCTGGAACACACCATCGCTTTACAAAAAGTGGCGGCGATTAGGAGGAGATCCCCCGAATTTTTGCAATACTTTTGCCCCTGCAGTATGGCCTCTCGATGCTAAGCATTGCCTAACAAGCCACATCTTGCACACCCATTCGCTGGTATTATTATAATATATATATATATATTTTACAAAACACGAAGTGCTTCCTGCACTTTTGTGTTCACGATTGTTTCGTTTTATAACGAACAAAAAAAATGACAAGAATGGTCAAGATTTTTGTTCGCGAGGTTACAGACACTTACTCAGGGCAGACAGAACCTTCTTCCTAACACATCTTGCTTTTACACTACGGATGGCCAAAAATATCCGGATCCAAGAAAATTTCAAATCTCAATTCGGAAATGTTACTACCGAATTTCGCAGAGAGAAATTTATATCAATCTTTCCATTTTTGAAGTAGAATTTATTAACAAAGCTGTTGATGTGCTGTATTTTAAGTTTTGTCTTCCTCATTAGACGATCATATACTCTATAGTTAAAAATCCAGATTTGCCCATCCCTACTTCACAGGTCTTGCAAGAACGCTGATATCACTGACCTGCTCACGTGTAACTGAAATTATGACAATTATCAATGTAAGAACGGCGCCTTTCTTCAGCCGCTTCATTGGTGTAAGCCCTAGTAATTCGGATTGCAAATCACGTTCCTAACATTCCAGTAAAAAATATTAGCAACCTGAAATGTTGTCATTTTCGATAGCCTTTTCTCTGCCACTTTTTCGGAACTTACATCGGACGGAAATATATGGTAAAAGTATTAGTATTTTTCGTTTACTTGAGATAGTGTGGACATGCACTTACAGCACATATCATCACTCGGACACTAGAATATGAATCGCATTAAAAAACAAGTGGAAATACAGGAATACAAGAGCAAGGAAAGAACACAGAAACACGTTCCCCTTGCTAAAACTAAAGGATACCAAACTCTCCCCAGCGATCTTTCATTCCTATGACGTCACAATTTTACAACCGCCTCGACTTGCCAAAAAGGAGCCTTATGATCAGACCTTCTGAGGCAAGCGGCAAACAACGTCGACGGACCTTGGTTTCCATCCACCTGCCAGTTTGATTCAAGTTCACGGAAACACCCTGTATAGGAAAGACCGAACACTGCGACAGATGTAAAAGGCGCCCAATTATATTGTTTTATATCGTCTTTGCTAATTTAAAACATAACATCCGCTCCACTAAACTAAACTCCCTAGCGCAAGAGAGCCAGAGCCAGCCAATCGGTTTTTCATCGGGCGACGCATTGTCAGGGAATCTAATCCCATCGTCACTTTTATTTTCAATTTGGGGGCTGGAGTCGTCTTTCAAGTAGCCCCCAATTGTCCTCTCGATGCTGGGTAAAACAGAAAATTTTTGAAGCTTTCACCAGGAATTGAACCCGTGACCGCTCGCAACAAAGGTAAGAGCACTACGCGGGGTGCAATATCATCTGTATTCATTAATTTATGTGAAAGTTTTGGCATTATTTCTCATCTTTACCGACTGATTTGCTATAGGTGTGTGAAATTATTAGTAGAAGAGAAACAATTTGTGTAAATTACTGGATTTGCTAGAATGATTAGTTATATGAATTTACGTAATTCTCGGTAAATTCCATTTATATAATCACCTGTCGAAGTTGTCAATTCTCGCGCTCAAAGACAAGCACGGATTTATAAAGATGTGGCATTAATTTAGTTTTCACAGAGTAGATTAAATTGCAGCCCATTTACGTCAAATCCGAGGACTAGAACTAATCACGATGTTATCAATGAGCTTACAATTTCTGCTGTATTCTGAAGCGGTGAAAAATCGTGCGACGTTTATGGGTCATCGCAATATAGAAGTTTTAATAGTTACAGATTGAGATAGAGAGAGAAAGAACGGAGGAAAAGTAAAGAACGAAGGAAAAATAAAAGAAGGAGAATCTGTGAGCCTGAGAGAGGAAGAAAGTAAAATAAAAAACGAGAGAGTGAGAGAAAGGATGAAAGAGAGAGAGAGAGAGAGAAAGAAAGAAAAGAACGAGAGAGAGCGTACGAATGTGAAAAAGAGAAAAAGAAAAAGAAAATAACTAGAGAAGGAGAAACAGAATAAAATGGGAGAAAGAGAAATAAAATAATCTAAAAGAGAGAGAGAGAGAGAGAGAAAAGAAACGAAAAAGAGAGGGGGATAAGAGACAAAATTGGAAGTATCTTGAACGAAGGAAAAGTAAGAAAAGGTAAGAGCAAGACAGAAAACGGAAGAGAAAAGATAGTAAAGAAATAGGAAGAGAGAGAAAGAGAGAAAGAGAGAGAGAGAGAGAGAGAGAGAGAAAGAGAGAGAGAGAGAGAAAAAAAGAGAGAGAGAGAGAGACAGAGAGTAAGAACGAATAATTATTTTCTAAGACCTCAGAGGAATGCGAAAATGTAGAGAAAGAAAGATATTAAAACGAAACAGGTAAAATGAATACAAACACAACGAAGAAATTAATAATATAAAAAGTAAGTAATTTTTCCATATTTGAGGGAGCGGACCAAATCCTCTCTGTGTGTTCTCATGACGTTATCATACGAACTCAGCCTGCAAAGAGGCAGGCGGAAAGCAAAAGGTCACTGGAAATAACAGATTTTAAAAGGAAACAGAACGCAGATTTTTATCTTAGCAGTAACTGTAGACGCAACAGATTTGATTTCCTCTTCATGAATTTCCCTGACTGTTCTTGGCGGTAAAGAGAACCAGAAGAGAACTCTACGTGATGTTGAAAACACCTTCGTATCGTTGGTCTGCATATCAGTACTCATAATAATTATTTTTCTTCGTTTGCCAAAGGTTTACAGAACACCCTGCACCTGAAACTGTTCGCTTAACCCCCCCCCCCCCCCGACAGTGGATGTCGCACCGCAACAGAAATCTTCTATTTTTCCCGGGCATGTCATGGCTTTCGTTCCAATATGCCTCACGTCATCGCCATGTCTCCGTCAGGTCACTGATTTCATTGATTGACGTAATCGCTGACAGTTTCGCAAATGACTTTCGACCAATCAATTAAACTCACCTACTGCCTCCTCCGAGCTTCGATTCGGCTCGGTGGAACGCAATTTCCAGTGTAACGTCAGTCCTGGAATAGGACTGGGCATTGGTGTGATTCTTGCCCATTGGGCTGGTAAAGTTTTCGTTCAAATTTGTCGGGGGAAGCAGTTCGCTCCCCACGTTTGGGTGATTTATTTGCTTCCAATCAGAGGCCAGCAGACATTGCAGATCATGGTTTTGCAATTCAACTGATGTGAATGCGCAGACAGACGGTGCGAAATGCTGTGGCTTAATATGGAAACGTTGTTAACACTGTTTTCCCATTTGTAATCAGCGGGACGTTTTCATGGCTTCGTAATTTAGAGATGAATTTGTATTCTGAACACACTGCATTCGAATGTTTAAAAAAGGAGATGGGAAGGACGAAAAATAAACAACGCCAATGGAAGAAACTGACCGTGGTCTTACTTGAATTTATCATACGTGGCAGCATGGGCGTATTTAAGGGGGGTTCAACGGGTCCAAACCCCCCTTTTGGTTCAGTAAAATTACCAGATTACTTGTTCTATCCGCTTGTTCATAAAAATGTCTTCGTAATTCCTTTATTCTCCTAAATTCGAGACGTATAGGACGCGATACGGATCGGAAGGAAATTACGAAATTCCACACACCAGATGGGACTGCAAACAAAATGTCTGCAATTTCCTGATAGTTTCGGAATTTCTGCGATAAGAAACTACATTGTGACTGTCAAATCAGTTATAAATTTTTGCCCTCGAGTCTTCTTAAAGGAATTTAGTTTTTAAAAACGCAGTGCAAGAAAAAGAGGTAAACATCGTAACATTCTCAAGTTGTTTGACACAAGATGAACAGAAAAGTATCAATACTAAGTAGCGTAATTCCCAACATCTTCCGTGACAAAGGTGCGTAAGTGCATAACTTGTAATCGCCAAATATTTTAATTAATACACATCTAAGCGCTTGACTTCAGTTATGAACACCCGATTTCGCCGGCAAGCTGCATGATTCCAGACGCTACTTCGGCAGCGTTTTAGTGGCACAATAACAAATGAATTTATCTAGAACACGGTAACATTAATTCAGTGTCCAAGCTGTTTGCACACAAGACATGAGTTTAAAACACTGCTAAGCTATTACGTGACAAATCAGTTTACTTTTCCACCTTGTATGTGGCCGACGTGCCTGTATGTATAGCTCACACTGAGTAAGTGCTAATATGTCACGCTGCATTCTGCAAACATTAGCCTTGGGCACCGCATTCAGAGTTGCAAACGAGCGAGTTGACAGCTGCCCTGTCACAGCTCATCTGCAGCGAGAAGTGCAAATCGGTTTCAACAACTTGACGAGCGCATTCCTCACATTTGCTTTCGGCGTTAGAGACCGACCTTTACAGGAAATAATTACCACGAAGCAGCCAACTGGCGTTTTCGATATTCATCTTGCTAATATTATGCAGTTCCCAGCGGGAGATGAAGTGAAAATTAGTTACCGAAGTGGGTCGGAGTAAGCTACTAGGATTCTCCACCACCCTCAAAAATCCTTGTACATTATACCAGAACCATCTTAATTTCCGGCGTAAACACTCCCCTTTCACCTATGCTATTGCGTCAGCGGGAGAAGTAGGCGACGTGATTGTTACTTGCCGGCTTGCTTGACCTACATGACACGGCAGGCGCTCGAAACAGCCAATGAGACACACATGTTCTTGAAGTCTGCCCACGCTCTTATGCTATTCGAAGCCGGGAATAACGCCGGCCGTACTTTAACTGCAAACCAGTTTGAAGCAGTGTGACACACGTTATAATACATGCTGAAAATTGATATTATCCTGTACACTCACATGTAAAAAAAATGTTTTTATCACATCTTGTGGTTTATCCTCTTGCTCAACGATTCCAGTGCACTGACACAGCGCTAGAGAGGAGGATGCAAACATATACAATTGATTGATTGATTGAGTTGGTGCTTTAAGTCCACCTTATGCGCAGAAAGACTAATCGGGACTGGACCTAGAGTTTAAAGTGGAATCCGAACCACTATACGGCCTCCACCGGGTATCGAACCCGGAACCCCAAGGCGACGACGCTACCATTGCGCCATTGGGGAGGTCCTAGACATGCAAAAATATATGTAATATGTGTATATTTATATTTAAATATAATATATAGCTATATTCTATATATAGCTATATAAAATGTATATATTCTTTTAAGGCAAGTATACATTATTGTATTGGGTATATTAACTGTGATTGCTCCCCAGAAAGTATTTCCGCCTCCTTCTGCCTACCCAGTATCTTCTTTCTGTCGCCATCACTGTATTTACGTAAGAATATAATCATCAATTTTCACACTTTAAACCGAAAATAACTCTTCATTGCTTATCTGCGCTGTATCGCATTTCAGTTATTTATCTCTCGTTTCGTGCATCAACCCTTCAATTACCACAATTACAATAAATAATTATAAGTTATCGCGTGGCTATTTCTGAGTCTATTCAATAAAACATTTGCATTTATAGGTCCTTTACAATTATAAAACCAAGGTTGTCTCCCCTTATTTTCTGATTAATTATTTGTCAGTCTTCTCAAATTTTCTTTCTTTACTCTCGGCAAACTATGATTTGAAATAAGGATTTTATTGGCTTCACTGAAACGGGTTCACAGATAACTAGGTTCAGGTGAGAAGTTACAGTTTTGCGATGCAATATCCTTTAAAGCGCACACATCAAAAATTCCTGGCAAGTGATACGGATTGTATACATACGAGGAAGTTAAATGGGGTAAAGTAAAACACGAGGCTTAGACTGAAGGGTCGTTTCGAGGATTAACTTTGGGAGGACAAGGTCTCAACCAATCATATTGTTGTATACTCTGTTGCCATACGGGGCCTCCGAGATTCTATTCGATATAATTTGCCCGTTTTCTAATGTTATGGAGCCTTTGGAATGTTTGTGGAAGTGAGTGCAACATTCTGAACGAATATAAGAAAGAACGATTCAGTCAGAAAAATACACTTTACGCTTTTATAGCGAGTTATGATAAATGTTGCAAATAAATGATGCCGGACTAATCCTGTGACGTCACGAAAGCTGGTGTGAGGCCAGCAGTATCTTAGTGGCCTCGTGCCATACCAGTAACCAACTGTATTCATGTTCAACAATCAGATAATAACAAGTAGTTTTACAAATAATATTGATTAAATAACGTCCTATTGGCATAATAACATGAATCCATTTTCTTTGATAAATGCGAACAACAGATAAATTTAAGGTCAACGTCCAGATCAATCATTCCCAAACTTCTTCGTTCACGGCACCCTTGGGAATTAGATTGAAAACTTGGGGTATTCTTGTTAGAATTTTTTCTCCATTTTTAATCTTAAATCGAAGTGAAACATATTATCAGGAGCAAATTACTTCATATATTGAAATATATTCAAAGGAACATTTTTTTAATAATAAGAAAAATAATATTTTCTTTTCATTTTTAGTTTTATGTTATTCCTACAAAATCTTGTAGTAGCCCCAGTCCGACCAGTTGGAAATCACTAGTCCAGAGAGTTACATACAGGACAGTAGCTTTACAGTTTGGCACCAAATACGTCATTTGCTACTAATTACGTCACTGCTTACAACATGTATATGTTTGATCAACGCCTTAGCAAACACCGGATGATAAATTTTTGCGGACCTCGTGCCAGGAAGCACGGGCCGGACTTCCTGTCACCTCCGCACGCAGACAGTTCAAGTAGCTAATGCATCTTAATTGAAAGGCAAATTTCTGTAACTGGAACATGGCTGACACTAATTGGACACAGCACGCCTTACCTCATCACGCTATGTATTGTACGGGAGGGACTCAAGGATTCAATGACGCAAGTAAAATAAGCAGCCGATTTCACTTATAAACGCCCTCAACCATTATGTGGGAGTTTGTGACGTAGTGTGACGTTTCTCCGTTCAGCAAAAGTTGGCATCGCGATTTTGCAAAACAGTTTTCCAATTAAAATGTCTTAAAAATGGTTATAAAAAAAAGCACGAACGAGTCGGAGTGGTTAGCATAGTGCGCTACGACAGCAGAGGTCCCCGGTTTGAATCCCGGCATGGGCATAAACGTTCTTTGTGAATGTCAATTTTATCATCCACCACTCATACTCATCGTCGCGATTTGCCAAAAGTTGCAGAAAAGCGGCGCTAAGTAAAAAAACTCAAATTAAATCCGGGAGAATAACCCCCTTATGGACAAAAATTGACTGACATCCTCTTTCAATCAACAAAATCCATTTCAATCACTTGCTAATAAGTTCCATTTGCTAATAAGTTCCATTTGGAAGAGAAGAATGGTTGCGGGGTCATTGAAGATGTTATACAACATATGTGTGTGTTTGTGTGTGTGTGAGTGTGAGTGTGACAGAGATTTCTGTGCAAACCCAAACTTCCAGATCTCATCTGATTGGTTTAAAGAGGACAAGAAATCAAAGTGTGAAACATTTTCAAGTCGGGGGAGAACGTGATGAATAAAGTAGACCCATCAGTAATTGTATCCATAATGGCGGGCAGAAATTTCCAAGTTATGATCGATATTTACAAAATTACATATCAAAATACACCCTACAAAACCTATGCCGGAAAGTCACTGAAACACGAAGAAAATACCTGTAACTGATAAAGTGTTTATTACGAAATACAACTTCGATAAATCGCATTTTTGCATGCTGTTTGTCATTTGGCCAGAGTGTAGTACTTATTATCCTTCAAAATAATGGAATATTTGAAAATGCAGTAGATTTTGGAAAATCTTAATGATCTGCAGAAATAAATATGATAAGCTGTAAAATAATAATGGAGTAAATAATTACAATATTTTCTATGTTGGAATAAGCTAAAATAAATAAATTGTTTTACAAGAAATCTGAACAAAATTGAAATTTTTTTCAAGAAAAGACACGATAGGAATGGTTGGGCGGTACCAAAATAGAACGTTCTCAATGGGTTTTACTGTATATGTTTTCCCCTCGTCCGTTATACATGTCATAATGTAGTTATAAAGGAGCCAACAGCAACTATGATCAATCATAAAATACAACTATGGCTCCCACATGAGATGATGAAATTCGATTACTTGGTACCGAAAGCACACCAGACGTCAATGCACAATTCGAGAATGGTGGGAGGTTTTTCCGTGGATATGGGACTCGGTCGCTAGGGTTACATAACACTGCAGCCTAAAGAGGAAAAGTCAATACTCCCGAACGTACAGAGGCTTCTGCGGAAGACTTGCGCATGGCAGGTGCGGCGGAAGGGGCGAGGGGGCAAAAATGTGGCCCCCCACCGAAACTCAATTTGCTTGCTCTGTTTCAACTTCGAACAAATCAATTCCTCTTGGGTTTCGGGGGAACACAATGGCTTCCACGCAAACACTCCAGACTCACGGTTCTGGAAAATTTGCTAACAATGATCCTGTTTGCTCGGTACGTTTGGAGGAAGCTGGAGTCTGGACTGGAAGCTGCTCCCGTTTCCGTTTCGGACCGCACTATCTCTTGCTCTCTCCTCACGCCCGAAAGGAATTTCCAGCAAGGGCCGGCAATTGTCGCATCAGCTGTAACGCTTACGTAACGCTCGTAAGAATGAAATTTGAAAATATAGATTGTGGATTCACGTCGAGTACCCTTAATACATGTGCTACCTCATAGCCAGTGCTGACCACTCGATAGTGTAGTGCAGTGGTTCTCAAACTGTGGTACGCGTACCCCCAGGGGTACATGAACGACTTGAAAGGGGTACGCGATCAGTTCGGAAGAGAAACGTCGAGAATAACCACATGACAACATTTTTGCTGCAGGTGTGTAGAGCAGACTTCATTGTTTCAGACTTCGTAGCTTTAACGCTCAACAGCAAAATAAGGCTGATTTTGTCACTGACACTCTTGTCTTTGTTTCATATGTTTTGAAATAAAATACTCGTTCGAAATCTCTTGTTCTTCATGTAGCTGACCGCGAAATAAAGTTTTTGGTTCCTTTCTCCATTACATACTTATGTGATAGTGGTTTTTCATCCATGGTGTACCGAAAAGACAAGTACCGAAATATACTAAATTTGGAGCCGAATCTCTGCTTGAAAGTTTCAAGTGCACAACGAGACATCAAGAAACTGTGTCAGGCTATTAGGCACATCCATCTCACTAAAACCTCTGAGGATTTATAATAAAAACTCCAAAATTGTGCTTTACAGTTTGTTTGCAAACTTATTTCTGTTCTTTGCTTTATTTCAATAACTTTGGAAAAAATGTATGAGAATTTAAGTCCTTTATATCTTAGCATACATGTGCTTCACATTTTTATTTTTGTAACTAATCATAAAGATTGTAAACGTAGGAACACCCAATAAAATAACAAACGTAGGATTCTAATGTTTATTTCTTTACCATCTATCCACACACACAGCCCGAATGCTATTTTGCTCTATTGCAGATACACGCCTCCAACATATCAACCCCCCCCCCCCCCACATCCCCGTTAATCAGGAATCTAAAAAAAATCCCAAAACCCAGTATTCGGAGAAAACGTATGGCAGGCATACATTAGACTTTAGTTACGACTGAAGGGTACAATGAGAAAAATTTTTTATAACCATTGGTGTAGTGGTAACGTAGCTGCCTTGTAATAAAGGGATCCCGAGTTCGATACCCGGTGGAGGCACATTGCACGGTGGTTCGGATCACACTTTAAATTGTAGGCACAGTCCCGATTAGCCTCTATATGTGCTCAAAGTGAACTTAAAACATAAATTAATTCATTCATAGCATAGCCAGTGTTGTAGTCCCAAAATTTTCACACGGTATACGATATGTTTCGTGAAATATTAATTGGATACCATGTTTGTATGAACTTTGGATTATATGTTCATTAAATATATGTATGAAATAAATTAACTTCTACAAAAAAAGTCATTGATGGTAGAATTGGCATAAAAGAGGCAAACTGCAATCGATAAGGCATTTTTTTTTAAATAAAAAAAACATGAGCACGTATTTTAATGATTGCATTTAAACATGTGTTTACATGTAAAGTACAGCATGTTATTGTACTATATTTTCTTGTTGACATTGCTTTTGTGCATTATCAGTTTGTATACCGGTAAAAATTTTAATAATACTGCTAATTACACTAAAAGTAAAAATCTTGAAAAATACTTATGTAAAAAAAAAATAACAGAAAAACCAACAATTCTCTTTTTATCGTTCTCTGGGTTTAAAACTGAAATACAACGGACCTCAATTGTCGCGTTTAACGATAAGGGCCTTTATAGTCCGCCGACAATTGTTTCGAGAAAAACAAAGAAGAACATTATTTAGGGAGATTTCAAGCTGAAACGACACGTGTCGCTTGAGGATTATAAGTTAATTTGATTACATAAATTATATAAATAAATATAAAAGAGACGAAAGTACAAGGTATACGCTTGGTAGAAGAGAGTATACGCTAATGAGTTACCACCCACTCATAGCTCTCTCATAACGGCCTGGGTCTAATCCAAAAAAGGTCCTGTATCATAAGGACCATTGATGAAACTGCTTGTATAAGATGCAGAACCCAGTCTAGATAGCCTGAAAGACTGAAAGTTGATCAGTGTTGAAAGGTGACACCCTCTCTATAATTCTGAACCAATCATTTTGCCGAGTCCTGTGGCGTAACACACTACGAAGCTACACGTCTCACGTTCGATCCCTTGTTAAGGAATGGATGTATCATTGTTCTTGTCCTCTAAAATAGTTCTTCGAAGTCCACTTTATGCACAAATAGGCTACTGGAGACTGGACCTACGTTTAAAGTGAGATCCGAATCACTGCGCAATGTACTTCCACCGGGAGTCAAACCTTGGACCCCTTGATTACAAGTCCACAGCCTTAGCACTATGCCATCGGGACGCCCAGAGTATTTGCTCCATCGTCCATTTTCATTAATACGTCCTCATCGTCGCGATTGACCAAATAAACAGAAAAGCGACTAAATACAACCAAAATGTAAAGAAAGAACATATAACTTTTGTAAGTTGGAAATAGTTCACTAAAATTGAAACCCTACGCAATTGTATGCGAGTTGTAACATTTTGTGTAAAAATGTGAAAACTCGTTAGATATACAGTTATAAGTAAAGTTGGCCACGAAACAAAAGACCAGCAAAATTCACTTTGATGGAAAAGGATTTGAGGTTTTCACACATCCACATAGCGAAAATTTAAATTTGAACGATTTGACGCTCACGTTACAAATTCATATTATTTGGTATGAGCAAGCATTCGGTTGTTAATGCCAACATTCTGAGCTTAACATGAAATTTACAACGAAAATATGCAAAAGATCATCGCATAAGGATCTGGGACAATATATTGCACAGCGTTGATCATCAGATTCTACGTGCGTATCCTCTTTTTGTATATTGTGCATGCGTCTTTATTAACATCCTTTGTCGAACCAAATCCGGTTCCTAAATCCTGCGGTGTTTAATCCTCGGGATATGCGGTGGAGGTTCCCTCCTCCGAGCTGACTGCCAGCCCGAAAATCGAAGCCAGGCGCACAGAGGCTGCGTCGCGCGACCTTTGACCTTTCGAGACCTCGACGGAGCGGGTCAACAAATTTAGCGTGGAGTGGATGGAATAAAAATTCAAATGGAGGCAAGAGGTTCTTTTTAAAAAAAGAGGGGGGAGATCGAGGGGGGAAAGGGGGCAACTGGACAAAATGGGAGATGAAACTTCAAACAAGTATTGATTTGGTCGTAGCAGACGGGCAGCCCTGTTGTAGAAACGCAGAGAAATTATACACCAGCAAGGGTTGTTATACTATTTATTTTCTGGATGCTTTACTGCCATCGGTGTGTTTTGAATTTGGAAACGGGTGTGCACGCTATGTACGTTTGTTAATTGACGTCACTCTTGCAGCATTAGATTGTTCACGACGATCAAACTAAATTATGACAGACCAAACACCATGAACACATTGCTGAGACTCGAATTAATTACATTTGTCCATTTTTTTATTATCTTTTAAAATATGTGGTATTTAATTTTTACTATATTTTCATGTGCCGGGTGCATTTTAAGGAAAGTTTTAGTACAGGTCATGACGAAGATTAATACACAAAGCTAAAACGGTGTTGTTCCCAGTCTTCCTCAAATCCACAAAATTACTACAATTTTTTCAGGTATAAACTAGTTAGATGGACGGGCTATTTATTTATTCCTTGTTTTGGATGGCGAAGTTAAGGCACAAGCCTTTTCTTCCACTTAACCATCTCTACTTTAAATTTTATAAATTAATTCTTATAGCTAACCGTTTGTGAAATATATAAAAACTAAAAAACATTAAGATACTAAAAATGAAATATATAAAAACTAAGAACATTAAGTTACCAAAAAAAAAAAACACAAGAAAAATAAAATAAAAACACGCAAAAAACAAAAAAGAAAAACAAAAAATACATACACACTAAGAAAAGTAAAAAAACAAACACATAAAACATAAACACACACATAACAAACATACTCAAATTACAGAAAAAGTCGGTGGGTGCTGGTCCTATAATTTTACATGAAGGTTTAATTTTATTTCCCTGTTTTCAATACTTCTAAGTTGACTCCAGAAGATGATTTCTGAATTTTGATTTGAATTGGCCGAGAGAAGAAGAGTTTCTTATGACATTGGGGAGATCGTTCCATGCTCTGGTAGCAGTGACAGTGAAGGCATTTCCATAAAACGTTGTCTTGTGGGAGGGAAGGGTCAGCAGAGAGTTGTGTCTCGAACGGGTGGCAAAGGTGTGTGCTGCACTTAGGGGTTGAAATCGAGACAGTAGGTAGGAGGGCTCTCGTGAGTTTACTATTTTGTAGAGTGCTGTAAGAGCGTGGAAGCGGCGGCGAGTGGAAAGATACAGGGTCTGATGAAGACCTTGCTAGAAGGTTGAAACGTTACGTTTAGTTTATGTTTTTAATAAAATAAATTACTGCCTTGGTCAGCATATTTAGTTTTTCACATTTAGTTTTCCATTCTCCTGTTTCTTCATCTCTTTTAAGTCAAAATATTCTCCTAAGTTCTTAACTTCCAAAAACTCTAAATTTATGTTCTTATTTTGAAGTATAAGACCAAGTTTCACAACCGTATAATTATAATACTAACGGCACAGAAAATATACAAATATAATTGATTGATTGATTTGTTTTATTTTACTTCGCTGTTTGTGCCACTTTTGGCTAATTTGCGAAGATGAGGATGAGTGATGATATGATGAAATTAATGAATGGCCGCTCACAAACATCCATTCCCAGGTCAGGATTCGATGCCGGGACTCCTAGCGTTGTAGCGCGACGTGATACAAATATAATATTCAGACATTTGCCTATAATGAGGTGTATTATTAATTAAATTAAAACTGTGTTGTTGTTTTTTTTTTTAAAAGTTTGCCATCTGGTAACCCTACGACTGATGATATAGAAAGTAAGTTGACCAAAAGTAAGAATTAAACACACTGAAAGTGCATACACCGATTACGGAGGGAGGCGAAAAAAAAAAAAGATTAAAGCTACACAGAGAGTGGTTCCTGGAGGTGTCTACACCATATTATGGTTGTAGAACTTTTCAACATCAAAACTACTATCACTCCGTTTGAATTTCGAGAAATGTGTACATATGGACGATTTACGATTGTTTTAACTAAGTAATAAAGGGATCCCGGGTTCGATTCCCGGTAGTAGAAGCACATTGAACAGTGGTTTGGATCCAACTTTAAACTGTACGTCCAATCTCGATTAGCGCATCTGTGCATAAAGTGGACTTAAAACAATAATTCAATCAATCTTAATTAACACTAAACGTTTCATTTCTTTATTTTGACCGGGTAAAATACATGTTGTCCCGCATCGTGGTCTAAGGCGTCATGCTTTGGGCTCCGGCTACGGAACAAGTGTAGGCTCAAGTATTCTGGGGAAAGTGTAACAACTTCTCTCTTAGAATTTCAACCTGTGTATAGGACCGGTGGCCATCCATCATCGTGAGGAAATTGGGGAGCTACGAATGAGTAGCGTAACCCGGTCATGGACAATCATGGTTGGATCATCTCCCACCTCGGCAGGTGGGAGAGGGGCCGGCAGTCTGTAGGTTGGCCCTGGCCCTCAAGGGCTGTTGCGCTACGGGTTATTTATAAAATACATATTCTCAAATGCTGTTTTCTAAAACAATTATTCGTACATGTTTGTTAGTTTCAATCATTTTTATATGAAAAGGAGGGTTTCATGAAGTGATCTGTGTTGAAAAAGTAGATGTTTGTTCACGATTAGAAGTCATTCCGATTAAACGTTAAGTATCCCGTCCTGCCCCAAGTTCCCCTACGTACTGATAAACGCACTCCAAAACGTCCATGGGGAGGAAAAATGATTCCATATTCTCATTTGAAATCCTTGCACTATGTGGCGGAGAACGAGACGGGTGCCTACAAGTCGCAACCGCACCAAGAACGTGACAGGTGCATAGAAATCGATACTTGGCACCAAGAAACCGACCTCCGTGGCGGAATGGTTTGTACAGCGGACTACGACGCGAGGGCTCTCGGGTTCAAACCCCGGCTTGGAAATGGGTGTTCTTTCCGAGTCTCCCTTCATCATTTCTTCATTCATCCCTATCTTATGATTAGCCATAAGTGACAGAAAAGCGAAGTAAAATATTCTAAATGAATACAAATGAAGAGGCACCAAGAACGAGACGGGTGTTTGCAAATCGTGACGGGTTTTACAAATCGCGTCCAACGGGACACGTCTCGCACATGAGAAGAGAGAACCAAGGGTCTCCGAGAACAGGCCAGTCGCTGCATTTGCAAATAGAGCGACCATAATATTTTTGCCCGAAAACCGGACATCCCAAGTAGGTTAGTTTACCCCACCCCCTCCTTGAAAAACGGTTAGGCTTAATTATAACATTATTATAATTGTCATTATTCAGTAAAGTATGGATCACACTAATAATAGCCTACATCATACTCATGAATGAAATAAAAGCATGGACGTATATCTAGTTCACGTAAGGGGAGGGGGGTCCAATTTTTTGTATGATTAGGGTTGCTTTATTCCATAAGTGAAAATGCGGGGCACTGCTGACCGGAAGCTTGTTGGGGAGCGGAGGGGATGGTTGCTGGACCCGATAAAGTTGTGTGTAAGTAGTTACGAAGTCACGCTACAGTATTGATACTTTTCTGTTAATCTTGTGTCAAATAACTTGAGAATGTTAACGATGTTTACCTGGTTTTCTTGCACTGCGTTTTTATAAACCATATTTCTTTAAGAAGACTCGAGGGGGAAATATGATAACTTATTTGACAGTGCCAATGTAGTTTCTTATCGCGGAAATTCCGAAACTTTCAGGAAATTGTAGACACTTGGTCTGCATTCCCATCTTGTGTGTGGAATTACGAAATTTTCTTCCCATCCATATCTCGTCATATACGTCTCGAATTTAGGAAAATAAAATAAGTCCGAATTAATTTTCATTAACAAGCAGATAGAACAGGTAATCTGGTAATTTTAATGAACCAAAAGGGGGGTTTGAACCCGTTGAATCCCTCCCTCAAATACGCACATGAATAAAAGGTAATAATTATTACAACTCGGTATGGCTTACATAGTGTTTTTGTTCTCTTCCGATTAACCTTCGATGTTAGTCCTACATTCAAGTATTTATCAGAACAGCCATTCTTCTTGAGAATGGCATTATTCCATGACTGTTTAATCTTCCAGACCATGCTTATTCACTGCTCTACAAACACACAAAACAATACAAACCGTGATGTGAGCCAACAGTAAACTGGTGTCTGCAAGAACATTCTCGACGACAATGAAACATTTTGATTGTTATGAAGTGTTTGAAACATAGTTCAGCAGTTTTAACGTGACGCTAGTTTAAAAATTGCATCAACATTTTTTTAGAATAACATGTCTAAAATTTAGACTTGATTTTCAAGCTGACTCCTAGACTTGTAAAAAACGGGACAAATAGTGATCATTTAATAACATCAACGGGACGACCGGAACAAGCCTCTGAAACGGGACTGTCCCGGTCAAAACGGAATGTATGGTCGTCACCCTATTTGTAAATGAAACGGCCAATCGCGTGTGGCAATACAACATCCACCTATGCGTGAGTCATTGCACTTATAGGATCGCATAGGAAGGAATGCATGGGTCAATACGTCAGTAACATGGGTCAATACAGCTCTAACCTCGGCGTTGGGTTTTGCAGTGATCTCCCTGTCCACTGGAATTTTATTCAAACTTTGAATTTCTTTCATTGGACAAACTTGTAAATGTATTTTTGGTATATAACATCGTTTTTCTGCACTTTTGACTAATGACCACACTCAGGATGAATGATGATTGTATGGAATTGGTGGACAATCACAAAGAAAATCTCATGCTCAGTCTGAGATTCAAATCTGGGAACTTCGGTGGCTAGATTGAAACTTGACCACTTAATGTGCTCAGCCATTGAGTCGCCTGCACATAGCTTATGTTCTGATCACCTTTTGGCACACACAGATAATTCCACGCAGATAAAACAGCAAGAGCAAAAAATCAGGCGAAACCAGGGCTGGCTTGGTAGCTCAGTTGGCAACTTGTTGTTGCCATCCATTTCTTATTGTCTAGGGACGAAGAGGAGAAGTGTCCAGTGACATTTTGGACACTATGATTCGTGTGCTCACATAAAGGTACAGATTTCCATGAATAATTCTTAATATATACATATAACAAGCAGGAATGATACGATTAACTGAGAACACGAGAAAAACACTATTTGCAAACTTCTTAACGGTTATTACTGAAGGTTAACTTGAATCTACTATTGTAACAAAACAAATATACAATACTTGTCAACTATGAGATAAGTGTGTATTGAATTGTGGAAAAGAACGTCAAGTGCCTGAACACAACATGGTTTATTTGCTGTTTCCAAGTAGTAGTTACATGGTGAATGCACTAGATGATGTTAGCATATCATCAGGGTGTCCGAATGGCGTGATTGAACCTGTTGACGACACCTATAGTCAGTGCTCGAAATGGAAATTGTTAGCTGGAAGGATGCTCTGGGATGAAAATCAGAAGGTGGGGGATTTATAGCTTGGCCCAAAATTTGAAAGAAATCCAGTATATTAGGGTAAAGAAAGTCCCCCCTTCCACAGTTGGTTGTTAAAGGACCTAAGGGGGGCTAAGGAGCAAGATGTATCCAGTAACATTTTCACAAATCTGCTGTAATTCTAATTGTCCATTTGGATATTAATAGGAACAAAAATTGAACTTTTACATAACACAACAATCTGCTGGCACATCACTATCACTTAAGAATTAAAAATGGAAGACCAAATCCATCAAGGAATGTGCAGAAAATACCAAAAAGCTAAGTGCATGCACATTACAATCACAAATTAAAATATTTTATCAGAATTGAATAATGTATGATTGTATCACTGAACACAAAATTATTTCCAATAGTCTAAAACACTTTGCTTTCTGTGTATAAAGGATAGATGGTTTATTTCTAGAATGTACTAATAAATGTCTAAGTTTTTCTTTTAAATGCGGCAAATGCCTTTTTTAAAATGAAAATATTAACACAATCACATCTCCCTCTAGATGAAGATTTTAGTGTGAAAGACTGAAATATCGAGTACTATATTCACATGCGTATGAGACTGACTAGTTAGCACTGCACAATAAATGCATCAGTTAAACTTTACACTTTTACCAGCTAAACACAGAAACTAAAGAAACTTGAATTTCTAACTTCTAGTTAGTAATTTTTCTTGCAGTAGAATGAAAGTCATAGCAGAAGATGTGTAAAAATATATTTTACAAAAATATAAAAAAGCTGGTTCAGAGCTGTTTTCTTTCAAGAAATAATATTTTACATGGATGTGTCGGATGCATTTTTTTCTGTTGTTGGTTGGAGGGAGATGGAGATGAGAAATATTCGCTATTCCCCGACATGGTAAAACCTCAAATTCTACACAATATTTCCCAATGAAGTGGTGAATATTTTTGCATTTCTGGAATAAAAACTGATATTTCATGGAAATTTTCCACACTTAAAATGCAGAAAACGTCGAGAATTTGAACACTTTTAATAAGCAATCACTCAGAATTGTAAATTGTTTCGACTTTGTGTATGACGTATTTACATGTAATTGCAACGTTGATAGGATCATGGAGATTTTTAAGAAGCTGATCAGTTATTGACCTAAGTGTACATCAGGTAATTTTGTGTATTAAATGTGCTTCATTCTCGAAGATTTCTGCGCTGTAAGAGTGAATATTTTTTGGAAAGGGCAGGTTTTTTATCTCCAGAAGTGCGAAAGCAGTGTTAAATTCAAGATTTTTATGTGCCAGGAGCCAGCAAACCCATATTGCTGATTCCTGCCACAATTTGGTTATTGTGAGTGCTAATGATATGACAGAGGTATGTTCTTCAACGCCTCTCTGATATTAATTCTAACTTTTAGAAAAAAAATAATGCACGCAGTTTTACACTTGTCAATTGTACCTATTCTACATTGATTGATAATTCTATGATACTCAAAAATTTACTACGAGTTGTTTGTAAGAGAGAAATGTACTTTCAAATTTTCATTTGAAGAAAGATCATCCACCTCACATCCCCACATAGCCAAAGCATCCCGGGACGCAATTAAAAGTGAATTAGCTGGAGGGGGGGGATGCATTTGATAATTTGTTTTAGCTGGGGTATGCCACTTCCCCTCATCTCCCCCACTTCGAGCACTGCCTATAGTGTACGGAACGTGAGGACAAAGATGCGAAATAGCTGAACCTCGTCATTGTGTTCTAAGTTATCTAATATTGCATAGGTAAGTTATTACTTACTACATCTCTTCCACGTGATAGGTGTTTACATCTCTAGTCCATATTATGGCAGCTCATGTCATGAACTTTACAAGAATGTACTTAGTTCAGACATTAGTCTAAAGTTCTGTTTATAACGAAGGAAAAACGAACACCATATAAGGTAGAATCAATATGGCCAACATAGTAAGATATCGTGAAAGCCACGCGCAAATATGACATTTGTTACTCTTGCATTAAGGTAGAGTGTGTAGGACTCATTAAGGATGATAAAATACCTTTCATCTGCAAGAAACTAAAAAATTGCACATGCTAAAAAATTGGACCTAGATTGAATTCCCAGAAAACAATGCAATATACATTTACCTCACGAAATTTGCTTTCTCTGGAGGTATTTATGTGTGTGAGTGTGTGTGGTGTGGGGGGGGGGGTCCATGTAGAAACTGTATTGTTCTTATCTTTAATTTTACTCTTCAGTTGCATTTTTCATTGTGTTAGTAAATAATAATAATAATAATAATGACCACTGTAATTAATTATTAGTTTACGGCTTGACTCCTCGTAAGCAAACTCTATTCCTTTCATTTTATTTTCATTTTTATTTTACTTTTATTACTTTATTTTTCATCTATCTTTTTTCATTTTTTAAATTGTATACAATTAACTGTAAAGAAAACAATTGACCACTATAATTAATGGTTAAGTGGAAGAGAAGACATTAATGCCTTAACTTCGCCATGTAAATAAAGTCGTAAAAATAAAAATAAATAAATAAAAATGCACCTTCCACGTGACACATTGCATTGGCATAAAAATTGCATGGGCTCTTTTTTTTTTTTTTTTTTTTTTTTTTTTTACAAAATCCTTCATGATAATAATTTTTACAAAATGTCCGAAAGTCAATTTTATAATGTGGTGGTGGTTGCTGTTCATATCGAAGCAAGTACTGTGTTTATTTCGTTAAGCTTGCAGTGACATACATTTATTCGAAACTGAGATCACTTACGTGTTAAACGAGACTGATATTTTCTGTTATGTGCGCTGTGTGCAGTAGTTACACTCTGTCCAAACAGACCGCATATCACGAGTCAGGAACATGTGTTTAGAAATACCTATATTTCGGGGAGGTCCAAGCCAAGTATCTCAGAAGTAATGATACAAATGTTTATTGTTAAAATAATTATATTATAATGAAATTAAATTAAAATACCTAAAATTAATTATAATATGTAAATTAATATTGTACTATTATTATCACATGGATAAGTAAAACGACGATATAAGAATAGAGATATAACAGCACGTATACATAATCTAGTTTACGTGTAGTTAAGAACGCCAAAATTTGTATAAAAACAACTGCTCTAGCAAAGAAATTAATGTCAAATAGATAAATAGTTGAATATTTATTGAATAACAAAAAAGAGATCCGATCCAGTTGACGAAAACCAAAATTCCTAATTAAAATTTTATGCATATGATTATAAGTAGGTGTGTGTATAAATAGTCTTTGGCACCAGAGGCGGCTCCTTGCGAGCCAAATGGGAGCGGGGGCTTTGAAACTACAAGTCTCTCTTAAGGTAGCAATGCGAGTTTAAATGACAAATTTTTAATTTATTTAACAGCTAACGTGATAAGAAATTGTGACGTTCGTTTTCATCATATAATGTTTTACACGTTTCAACAGTAATATAAAAATCATGAAAGATCAAAGATGAATTGAATGCTAGCAGCTTGACCGTTGTGTTTTCTAACAGAGGTAAAGAAATACAGATGGGAAGTTGTCAGACAACTTTCCCACATTCTCAGGATTTGACTGATTGATTGATTTCCTTTATTTTACTTCGCTTTTTGTGCCACTTTTCGCTAATTTGCGAAGATGGGGATGAGTGATGATATGATAAAATTTATGAATAGATACTCACAAACATCCATGCCCAGGCCAGGATTCGAACCCGGGACCCCTGGTCTCGTAGAGCGATGTGCTAACCACTCCGCCACGGGGGCCGGCCCACATTCTCAGGAATTTTTAGTAACGTGCTAATCAAAACATGTATTTTAGATCTATTAATATACGATGTAGACTACATCATTCTAATTCAAATGTACACAAATGAATACACAGAAAAATAAAAACAACACATATGTGTGATAACTTTGTAAGTAACAAGAATCTGAAGCCGACCTCCCTGGCAGAGTGGATAGTACAGCGTGCTACGACGCCAGGGGGTACTGGGTTGGAATACCTGCTTCGACATGGGTGTTCTTTGTGAGTGCCCCTTCAATTTCACCATATCATCACTCATCTTCATATTCGCGATTAGCCGAAAGTGGCAGAAAAACGAAACTAATTAAGGAAAATCAATCAAGAGCTGTATTTTTTTCAGTTATCGATAATTTATTTTTCCTCATTGAAAATTACATTAATTAGTGCTCCACGCTTATGTCATTGAACGACGTACTGGCCCAGCCAATCAACATGTCACTGGAAATTTTCAGGAATTTATGAAAATAAAATTGTATGCATAATGATGAATATGATTGTACACCTAAGTATCGAATCAAGGACCACTGGTTTCTGAGCACGTTGTACTAATCCTGGATCGTGAAGATCTGTAGTATAATATAATAATAATTATCCATACTTCCCATTAATACATTATGTTGATAGTTAGATCATGATTTTGAATTATTACCATACTATGTAATGTGTTTTTCAATATGTAATTTAATATATTTTCAATCCAACGTTTGAATGTGTACAGCTTAATTTATTTTTACTTCAATATTTAAACTTTCTGTCATTGGAAAATAAATCACTCTCTCGATCACGTAAAACAATGTGGATATCAAATCAGCTACATATGCTTTGAAAGTCTGGAGCCACCCGTGTCTTTTTATACACACAGGCAGAGGCAGAGGAAATTCTCAATGCAGAATGCTACAAAGCGTAGGCTTTGCTAACAAGCTAATCCGAAACAGCAGGAACTGCTTTGGCACCAAAACCACAAAACATGCCACCCGCTACGGGCCGTTTGTGACGTTTGGTTTGTACTGCAGCAACTCTCTTTGTAGGCGACCAGTTCCGCGGTGACTAAATTAATTACGATACGATAACCCAGATATTAGGCAGCGAAATGCGGTAGTCGCAAAAGTATCAGGGAAAAACAACAACAAAATGAATCAAAATTATCGACAGCTGCGGTGTTAGTGATTGAATGCTACGCCTCTATTTTTTCCCCCCTTAACAGATTCCGTTTTCGCCGCAACTTTCTGGTCGGCCGTGATAAATTTATCTTCGTTATCCCATGTTGGCATCTATCACCGCTTGGCAATGTTGTTCATGAAATTAATATCCAAGCCATTTCTTCAAATGAAGTGACGTTGCAGGCAAATGATGCATAGTTTCTCTTGAAAGTTTATGCATTGTTTATATTGATATGTGTACAATAAATAAATTAATATCGTAAACAGTACAACCTTGTTAATCCGACATTCACTTAATGCGAAAAATTCAAGGAGGAAAAAAAACATTCACGTGCTCAAATCAATGAAAGAATGAATTGATATAGTCTAAATACTCACGAACTATTATCGATTGTGACAAAATGTTGTATGTGCTTTAAGATGTAACATATACTACCTATTGCGGTACAAACTAATTTCATGCCTGTAAAGTCGTCGCGTATGATCGATGGTATGATGAATTCGAACTCGATTCTAACTCAGGATCCCTGGCGTCGTAGCGAGCTGCGAAAACCACATATTTTCTGTTTTAGAAAAACTCCTTAGCGGCAGTATTCCCCACCTCAACATCAAATCGATTTAACTCAAATTCTTTACTTTTTCATTCAGGCCTTCAGGACAGACAAACACAAACATCCATGTCTTACCCGGGCTTGGAACCCGATGCCACTGGTGTCGCAGCGAGCTGTGATAACCACTCCGTCACGTAGTTCGTTTGTAACCAAGGTATCGAACCTGCTTCCGTCTGTCAGATAGATTGTTCTGCAAAGGACACTAACAAGATAAATGGATCGAGAGAATTCTGTTTTATTTTCCACGCAGCTTTCTTATCCTTCCTTGATCAAATAAAAGTTAAACAGTGAAAACTTGCCTCAGGGCATTCATAAATATGTATAAATTAACGGGATTTGGATTAATAAAAATGGCAATTTTTCACGTCTACAGAGAAAAATTGAGGCAGAATTCATGCATAATTCCTGGAGCTAATAATTCACGCATAATTTACGGAATTCAATAAATTCCGGACGAGTAGCCACCCTGGTTACGGAAACATTCTCCCTCTCGCGGTTTCACTGTAGACAAAGATCCAGCTTTTAAAATTTTTCGTGACATCATAAAATCGGTCACTGTACATAACATTTTGTCATGGAAATTTCTTAACTCCCATTGTGTACGTGCTTCAGCACAATATGGCATCAATGTAAATTA
The DNA here is from genome assembly GCF_977018435.1 of Lepisma saccharinum. NCBI lineage: Eukaryota > Metazoa > Arthropoda > Insecta > Zygentoma > Lepismatidae > Lepisma > Lepisma saccharinum. Next base: position 80,971,544 of record NC_139239.1, read on the forward strand.
GATCACAAACTCGACATTGAAGGACGTGAATTGTTTTAACTTGAAATGAATGTTTCGTCCTTAAGACAACCCAACCGACTCTTTATCCAAGTCTCGTACTTCTTCTTTAGGGAACAAGAAGCAAATATATGCACGAGAGCAGAAAGCGCCAACTCTATGCAAAGGGTTAAGACGAAAGAACGGCTTCCGGGTGAGCCACGTCGGAATTCTAATTGGACGTCCGCACACCACAAATTGTACTTCGCTAGCTCATTCTGCATCGTGGAAATGGGGTATAAAGTTTGTATTATCAGCAACCAAAACAACGTGAGAAGAAAACCTCCTGCCCCAAGACTGCGTGAATTATTAACCGACAGCACGCAACTGGGAGGAGGAGGGAGGGAAGCTATTGCTCTGAACAACCCTTTCTCCAGACACGGGACACACTGCAGACTCCTATGACGACTAATGCCAAGGTGAAAAGCGAGACAATGGATTGCAATTAAGTCTGGGGGACCATAATTATTTTATTTGTAATTAAATATCACTACTGACAGAAATTCATAAGTATTATTTAGGATTGATAAAGCTTACCGTTTTAAACATGCACGGCCAATTTCTTCAAAGTAACATTTGAAGGAAAATACTTGCTTACGATGATCATAAAATTTTTCAGTAAATATACAGTATGCATGGGACAACTCTCGGTCACTAGTACTCGTTTGAGTCTCCCACCCTCGAGACTTTGCAATGAAATTTTACTTAGTAGACACATATATGTAAAATATCCGTCCGCCCTGGCAGTTTCAGTCCACAATCATCTATTTCATTTTCATATATTACTGTAATGATAAGACAGGCTATACTACATTTCAACATGATTACGTAAGTTTCAATTTCACTGCGTCTTTCACTTCACGTTTCATTTGTGAGGGCTCATTACCACAGACAAATTACGCTCGAGAGAAGAACCTTTCAATTCCGTACGCTATCTAGCGTCGTCGGTGCGAACTATTTGGCACTAGAGCGAAATCTTCTCACTGCAGCACTCTAATACAGTAGTTTGTGTAGACTACACACTTGTTTCCATTCCATCTCAAACATATCCTAAACCCATTACAACATGAAATATACACTCTTGGGCATTACTGATAATTCTGTCTTGCACAGTACGGTGTGAATCGTCTGAAAGTTTAGTACGAGAATTAACGACTTAGTAAATCAACTTGCTACCTTCTATTAAACTGGAAATATACCGGGTGATCCGTTTGAGATGTCAGAAAAGTAAACCTTTACACACAAGAGGTTACTGAACGTATCTCCGAGCAGCTTGTTGTAATATAAGCAGAATGGATGTACGTACATTAACCTTTTGTGTATAAAATTTTACTTTTCTGACATCTCAAACGGATCACCCGGTATATCAGATATTTTTATTTTAGTTTCGTGTAAATTTAAGTATAAAACATCCTGCTGAGGGCAAAGACAGATGTGATCTGCAACTTGGTCTTGCAGGAGTGCAACAGCTATTTATGGTGTCTATGAAATTAACGGTTATTATTAGCGTGGCAAACAAATTGCACAGTATTCGTACAAATTCTGGAGAGCAAAGGTAACATGGCGATATGCAGATAACTGGTTGCCATAAACTTATTTTTTTATCTGCAGCTATAGATGTGTTATTACAATTTGTATAATCTTGTGCGAACTTTCAGGTTCTAGCTCTGACAGAAACACGAACACTCTGGGAACTGCACAGTCATAAAAAATATGAAGACAGGCCACCTTTACACACGCTGTAACTAACCAGATTCAGCCTGCCATAAATAAAAATACTTACATTACAGCTTTCGATATCCCAAGCGCAGCAGAGATATTTTATAGAGAATTTGCATGTAATGATAACGCTTGCTGACGTAGGTTGACACCAAAATGCAAAGTAGTAGGCACATACACAGCATATGTTCAACCTGATACAAAAGATAAAGGCTCTTATAAATTGCCCCAATCTCTTATTTACTGCATGAGCTAAATCATCGATAAACGACAAATATTTTCAAGATAAACCACGGACGAATTAACAGTGCTTTCGACAGCAAGTACGAGTTTGCCGTAGTAAAAAAGTACGATAATAGTATAATAAAAATATATTGCAATGTTTAAAACAGTTCATATAAGGCTGTCTTAGGCTCACTGATGTTCTTTTAAAAATATATTCTAGAGGAATGAACAGAAGTGAACAAATAATTTAAGTTTAACTTTTATATTTTTCTGCCCATCTCGTTTTGTTTTTGCTATGTTGTTGTTTTCCGGCTGATGCAGTTTCAGTACTGTATCTGAATGAATACATAAAATATACATAAAATAAGTAAATTGAATTAAAGGAAGTTCAAATCAAGAATGTACTTGTGAAATATTTCTGTGACTTTATGAACCATTCTTTACATCCATTTCCAATTTGTAGTTTTCTACTATCTCGTATTTTACGTCGTATTTTTTACACATTTGTCTAATCTCTACGATAAGAATGTGTGATGATTAGATGAAATTGATGAAGGGCCCAACTTCAGTGACGTGATCGAAGGTCGAACACTTAACGCGCTGTCCATTTATATCCAATTGCATATGTCTTTTATACAGGGTCATATTAACGTTAACATTCTCGCTATTTGCAAATTTGATGACGATATTTATCAATTTCATAAAGAGTGAAGAAGTGCACAAAAGAAATAGAGAAATTACTGAAACGCAGACGAAAAATGCAGGTGAATTTCATATTTGCAAATATATCATATAAAGTAGCTAAGTGGTACCTGTGTAATAATTACACTGCTATAGTCAAGTAACAATTTCGAACGTACGTAAGTCAGCAACGAGGAGAGAGTTCTAATGGGAAATACAGCTCTGCGAGTAACAAATTTAAATCAACTTGACTGACTGGAAACAGATTCCGATTTGAACATGAAGACAAAGCTTTTGCTGCATCATCAGATTCTGGAAGTTTCTCTGCAGCAAACACCGAAATCGGAATTCATCGGGGTTGGAAAACCGCTGACAAATGCGAAACGATTCGCCCAGGCCGTTTTGATGAAACCGAAGCAATTCGCATCTCCAGATAATGCACGCCTCGAGGTTCGAAACGGCGCCTCCTCGATCCTGGATTATTCCAGATGAATCGTCTTTGCGATAAAAGTGATTAAGAAAGTAATAAGCCGCACCTGCTCCTAACCGAAACGCTTAAGGGGTGGGGGTGGGGGAGAGCTGCGAATTGCTCCTCGGCAATGAATAGCCCCGAATGGGGGGAATTAACGGAGCAGCACCCTGTCTGTTTATCATCCGCGATTTACATGGGAAATGGATTTTGGAAAGCGCAGAGAGTGTTTGGACTAATGATGACAGGAGCTGTGGAAGGATGCAAGGTTTACATGTTGAGCGGCTCTTGCAAGACAATTGTATTAAATTAGTTTCATTTTTGTTGACAACAATTCTCATTCTTTGAAAACACGTATTGTAACTGCACTGAAAACCTGCCAGCAATTGCTACTTTAGTTCTAAGTGGACTGAATAGCTTTCAATCTAATGTGGTATTTCTTGTACATCAATACACACGATACATTTCCACAGACTGCACACCATACTTACCATACATAGACAAACTCAACAATATAGAATGTACAATTATAAATAATTTCAGTTAACAGTCAACGAACATAACATCCTTTATTATCAGAGGCTAAAGTGCAATGGAAAGAATAACTCTGTAAGTCCGGTTCTTTTTTAATGTTTTATATGTTAGAATTACATACTCAGGTATAGGCGCCGACTTTGGGGGGGGGGGGGGTGGCAATGCTGCCTCCCCAAAGAAATGACGTAGATGGACACATTTTATGTATATTTACATATATAAAGTATTGTTTATGCTGATCTTGCCCCCCCCCAAAAAAATTACCTTGCTCCCCGCAAATTTGTATTAATTGATTGATTGAGTTGGTGTACTAAGCCCACTTTATGCACAGTAAGGCTAATCGGGACTGGGCCTACAGTTTAAAGTGGGATCCGAACCACTATGTGCCTCCACTGGGTATCGAACCCGGGACCCCTTGATTACAAGGCGACGACGCTACCACTGCGACATCGGGAAGGCTAAAATTTATATTAAGTTGGCGCCTATGTACCCAGGTATATCTTCCAGTTCAGGATATGTTATTCTTCTATACGCAGTCGTTTCTCAATAAAAATTGCTATGTACTGTTAGGTTACCGTTTTCAACAGGAAGAATCGAATGGAAGGCCCAATGGAGAATACAAATAATGTGTCAATTTGATATTCTGCAAATATTTCAGTAACTCAGTTCACCAAATTTCATATTTACAGCTCGAGGTGTTTTAGAGTTATTGCAACGTTGAAATAATATTTTGCTTGTTGACTTTTGATGGTTTTACTCCCATCCTCATACAGACGGCAAATAAACTAATTTATGCTGTGTTAAACTGGCATTTATTACTATTTTTACCTTCGTTTTAAAAGTTGTTCAAAGGAAAAATGATAATCGGTGGTGATTCTAAGGGTGTTGGTACCACTTAGTTCTTCCCGAGTTCTTTGCTGCTTTCATTTGAAATTTTTGATGTGTTCAAAATTTCGGAGGGGGTTGCAGCCACATCAGATCCCCTCTGCGTACGCCAGTGACTCTAGATCGATTGTAGCAGCCCCTGTGACAGGTGACAGTGAACTGACGATCTCGCCAAGAAAGGTTACAAGTTTGCAAATTGCTTACTTTGTGACTGTTCATCATTGGTAATTATCAACAAACGAAACGGACTGACTGTTGCATCAAACGGCCAGATAGGATTACAATATGTGCATGGGTGCCGGTAGGTGGCGGGCCAGTTAAATTCAGTATCTTCCATATATACATAAAGGCCATGTACATTGTTATCCTCGAACAACAAAATATTAACTTGAACCGATCTGATTCTCTACACACTGCACCTTAGTTACAGAAGACGAGAGTGAAGCTTCTTAGAAACCGTGAACATTCCAGAACTCGCCTTCTTAATAACCCAAAGAATGTACTTATTTTTCGTCGACAGGACAATAAATACAGAAATGGGTATTCTTTACAAAATATCGCGCCGATGTCTTCCAAATAAAATGCACAAGATCTCTACGTAAAAATTATTGTGCTGTCGACATAAAAAGTAGTTGTACATCTTAAAAAGGAAAGGACCACTGTCAATATGCTCCAATATTACGCTGAAAGTCCCTTTATAACCTTGCATCTTTATCATTCCTGAAGGGGCTTGTTGCCCCTCCTTATTTAAAACTTCCAGTAAGGATTTTAGATAGATAAGGGAAATTTTCCTCGTATAGTTTCAAGGGTACAAGATGGCCTTATGTGCCGTCGAAAGAAAAAAAATAAAGAAGAAGAAGAAGCAAATCATTCATTAATTTTATAGTCTTATATGGGTGTGAGGAGTAACTGGCAGAGATGACAGTCAAAAGTCATCTTCCTTTCCACGTAGAACTCAATGGATATTTGAATTTGCAGGCTAACAAGTCTTTGGCGCCTAATCCTCTGTGGCGTTGTGTTTTCTTTTCCTTTTTTTTGCATGGACACGGTATTTTTTTAGTTTCTAGATGTATTTCATGTTGTTCCTGATAAGGAGATCAATCTAGAAAAAGTTTGTTATAGTCACGGTATTTCTCACTAAAATTATTTTGGACCCGGTTATTTTATCAATTACCACGGGGATTTAGCTTTGTATTATGTGAGAAAGTTATTTTCACAACGTTTCTTGTGCATCAAACACAATTTAAGAAAAAACGTATAACTGTGTTAAAATGTAGTCTACAACGCTTAGCGACAAGCCACACGTGTCGCTTGAGGATTTCACCAATCGAACGCAGGCTTCTCGGGCTGTCATGCCGGTACGGTGTGAAACGTTGCTGCTAGTTGGCTAGTTCGCAAGCGACACGTGTCAATTGCCGATTCAGTGGGAATTCTTCCTTAGGACAACAGGCCTGTGATGAAAAGAGCCGCGGATTCAGTTACTGTCTCCGTAGTAATTACACTTTTAACTCCGCCACTAAAAATTAAACATACATTTTATGGACAAGAGAAGTTTTGAAAGTAAGCTTCTCACGTGAAACATATCTTAAGTGCTAACGCACCCGTAATATGTTTAGTAATGATATGAAAATCGCCTGCGAGAAGTCATGGTTTCGAATTTCTTCATTTTTGGCTAATCGCGACGATATGGATGAGGATGAGTGATGATATAATGAAATTGATGAATGGACACATAAAGAACACCCATGCCCACGCAGGGATTCGAACCCGGGTTCCCTGGAATTGTAGCGCGCTCCGCTATGGAGTTCTCAGTGTGAGAACAATTGGGGGAGCTACTTGAAAGCAAATTCTAGAGACGATAATACTCGATGCGCTGACCACGCACCATCCAAACAAAAGCCGCTTGGTACGCCTTGGTCCTCGACATTCTGTTTCATCATTGGAGTTTTAGTTCAGTTTTAATATTAAATTGACATCACACGCAAATAATTAAATCATACGAAATACATTATTTACTAGAACAATACTATGCCGTCAATTTTCGACACGGCTTTTAGATAATCATACACAGTGGCGGCGATTCGGTTCCAAGACTTAGGAGGGGGGGCAAGGTGCCAAAACTGGGTTGGCAAGGACAGTTTACTTTCCCTTGGCACGTAAGATTTAGCATACGGCGGGGGCAAAAGTGGCAAAAAGTGTGGGGGCAACTGCCCCTTCGCACCCCCTAATAGCCGGTACCGATCATACACACAGGCGGAAAACACAAACAGGTAATTTCAAGTTTTTCATGAATTGCAGACTTTTAAAGTTTCTTTTTGTTTTATAGTTTTAAAAATTACTTTTACACGACTTTTCAGTGTGAATGGCAATTGTAAGAGAAATAGGTTACGTATCCATGAGGGCAGAAAGCCAAACTAAGCCATTCAATCTTGCTAAAGTAACTCCTATTTTTCACGGCCAGCGAAAGCCAAACTTTCCTCTATGCCATTTCCATCCAAGTTTTCCTTCCATCTGCAGTAATGGAGCTGGATTGCTCACTCAGGTTCTGGGAGGAGAAGCGTAACAGAAAGGGCCAGGGTTGGGTGGCTCTGGCTGCGGCTTTGTTTGCAGTGTGCAAACGCCCAGTCTGGTTTCTTCATTTTGGTACAACCCGGCTTCATTATAGCAGAATGAAAACTGCCGGGAGTAGTTGCCCAGTAGCACAACTTGCTTTTAGACATTGGTTGAGCAACTAGTTTGGTTTGCTGTGTTCATTCCAGCTTGCGGAAACTAATTTCCAGTTGTAAATTATGATTCTGGGAAAAAAAGGGAAAAACTTAAGCTGTTCCGTCCAAGTTTTCAGTCGTAGACAGTGTGTGGAAAATACAAGAAAATATACGTGCAGAGAGTACCTTAGGGGGAAGTGAAAAGCCGAGGGATCTTTTATTTAAAACTCTCAAATTCGTTTATTCATTACTATTATCACCACTTTTAAATTTTCAACATAACAAGTATAAGAACTTTCACATGCCACTGAAAACTGAATAGTTTAGTTGGTGTCAATGTATCGGACATATCTCATAGCGAATATAAACCCTCCTCATATCTCTAGTGGGCATGTTTTACTGCTATATTTTTTTGGAAGTTGTACGCTAATAATTGAAATCTGATTGTACCTTGGGCCAGCATACTTTTTCAAAAACATTTCCATTCATTGATGGTAATAGTCATTACAAAAGATACGCACATTCATCGGAAGCTAATGGTCAAGTAAGTGGTGTCACAGGAGAATTTAAGGAGGATACGCTCAAGGGCGATATAAACACTTTTCAGGTAGGATCTAATTCGGTGCCTAAAGCAATAAATCTCACACAAAGTATCATTTTTATTAATATGTTATTATAATTTCTCGTGCTACAATGAGATGAAATTGTGTATTACTAGAAATAGAGAGAGAGAGAAAGGACTAACATGGGGTGACCATGGAGTCTGTAGCCAATTGGAGAACTGATGGAGGTTTCCTTGATGCAAAACGCACTACACATGTCCGCCACAACACTTCCTCAAACGTTTCAACATGTTTCTGGAAGATGCGAGATGTCGCGGGATCTTTCGGAGTGGGATTCCATTCTCCGAGATAATACAGATCCCTGGTATTTATAGCACATATTTCAGATTTCAAATTTCCCCATATGCCAAGACCATGGGGTTGAGGTCAGGTGACCGTGGTGTGGTGCTATTACACAGGGTTCCTTGTGCTATTACAGCGTCCGTTAAACAATCCCGCAATCACCGACTTTATGGCCACCCTATAATAACAATGGAATCTACAGTGATCAGAACCTATGCTTACTACAAAGGAAAGTAATATGTACAGTGAGCGAAATTTCTAAAAAAGAAAATAAGAGACGAGGATCTGTTTTCGTATAGGAGGGGGTATCGTAAAGTTTTGACAATCACCATGAAGCTTTTTAGCTATAAGCGTGAATTTTTGTCATTAAACGTATTAAACCTTATGTAGCTAATGGTGCAAAAACCAAGTGATTGTGTTTTTTTGTTTCTTCAGAAATCGCATGAGTTAAGAGGAAAGTGTGAGATGGGTAAAATTGAAGCCCGAAGTGTGATAAAGTTCCTGCATTTGAAGGGGAATAATGCCCGGCAGATCCATGTTGAAATGAAAGCTGTCTATGGCGATGATTGCCCATCATATGAGACTATGGCGAGGTGAAAAAGGAATTTACAAACTGGCCACATTTCACTGACAGTCGAGCCAAGAAGTGGGAGACCGTCATGCACAGACGACGCTGTCAATGTGAAGAAAGTGGAGTATCTTATCCTGGAAGATCGACGTGCAACCATCCAAACAATAATGAACGAAACGGAGCTTAGTTATAATAGTGTCTCAAAAATAATTCACGAAGAATTGCACATGACAAAGGTGTCTGCAAGGTTGTTTTCCAGGCTTGCTGACTCCTTTTCAAAAACACACACGGTGCGAGCTTTCGAGGCGGATGTTAACCCTTTTGGAGCAGGATGAAGATGATTTCTTTGGTCGTCTGGTAACCATGGACGAATGTTGGGTCTACCAGTACGATTCAGAAACCAAAACCATGAGCAAGGAGTGGAAGCACTCCTATTCCCCCCACCCAAGAAGGCAAAGGTGCAGCAGTCGGCAGGGAAGGTCATGCTCTCAGTTTTCTTGGATTGTCGCGGAGTCGTATTCACAGACTACCTTGCGAAGGGTCAGTGCATCACTGGCGACCATTACTGCACACTTCTGGATACGTTGCGAGGTGCTCTGAAAGAAAAACGGCGCGGCATGCTCACGAAAGGTGTTCGTCTCCTGGCCGATAATGCACCCTCTCACTCTTCGCAAGTTGCGATCGAGAAGTGAAAGGCAATGTGGCTATGAAATCTTGCCGCATCCACCCTATTCTCCCGATCTCGGACCAAATGACTTTTTCTTATTCCCTGAAATGAAAACTCGTTGCGGGGTTCGCGATTTGACACCACAGATGATGTCGTTATGGAGGTTGAGCAATGGTTTTCGTCGCAATCCAGGGAGTTCTACAACGAGGGCCTTCGGAAGGTCAAGAAACGATGGGAGAAATGTGTGTCTATGGATGGTTACTATGTAGAGAAGTCCTAAGTCCCTCAATATAAAACACCAATTCTAGCTCGTTTAGAACAGGGTGATTGTCAAAACTTTACGATACCCCCTCGTACATCTCGATTATACCATGCTTAATCGTCGATCTGCTCAAGAAAGCTGGAAACCATTGACGATTCAGCACTGTCATTGCTAATTTGTTGGCGGCTCCTTCCCCAATCGAAGGCTATACGACCAGAAATAGACCGCTTACCTTACCTTCGTTTGACCTACATCATACGTATGTTCTGGCGGATACATCATGCAACAATTCGCCTCCCCGATGGCGCAGTGGTAGCGTCGTCGTCTTGTAGCCGGGTTCGGTACTTGGTGGAGGCACATAGTGGCTCGGATTCCACTTCAAACTGTAGGTCCAGTCCCGATTAGCCTTTCTGTGCATAAAGTGGACTTAAAACAACAATTTAATCAATCAATCATGCAGCAATTAGATTTACAGGTTACAGGCGGTCGTAGCTGTCAAAATGACATCGAGGAACACTCAGAGAAATATGCAAAAGCATTTCGCAGGATAAATCAATTTCATATACTGCTGCATTTTGGACAGAAATTCCAAAATGTGGGAATAGTTTTGATTTTAAAAATAGAAAGTATTCACAAAAGATGGAGCCGAAAACGTGAAGAAAAATATTACAAGATTGCTGAAATGATTTTTCATTGTGTTTTTCAATTTCCTTTGTCTTTCTAAGTAAAAATAATAGCTTTAGCACAATAGTTCTGTTCATTTTATTAATTAGATTGCGGAAACAGACATTTCTCAAAGCAAGTTCACCGCGTCGAGATAGGAGATAATATATTTAAAAAAATAATTCGCATGTTTTTTCATTGCTAATACTAGGCAGATCGGAAAGTAACGCACAATATTTTTTTTCTCCCCAGATATTGCAGCTGGAATGCTGAAATTGTACGACGAGAGAGTTTGAAGTTTGCACCACAGAGGAGATTTTTTTCCCCTCTGCAGCTCTAGCGAGAGAAGCCTGAACTACGAAACAAACATGGCGCGCATGTTACTGTCGTCCACGTGTGAAGAGCAGCAAAGTGTGGTTCGATTTTTGTGAGCCAAAGACCATACACCGAGTGAAATTCACAGGGACATGCGTGGGGACGACTGTCTGGACCGTAGCAATGTCTCCAGGTGGTGTGCATTCTTTCAAGAGGGCCGTGTGAACCTTAGTGATTCGCCACGCTCCGCCACGCCAGGCCGGTTACAGCTTCAACTCCGCAGAATATCCGCGCCATTGAGGCAGCAATTGTGAACGACCGGCGTGTGCACCTGCGAACCTTATCGCATACGTTCAACATTTCCTATGGTGCGGTGTACCACATTGTTCATGACACGTTGAAATTCCGTAAAGTTAGTGCTCGCTGGGTGCCTAAGATCCTGACAGACCACCACAAGGGCCAGCGAATGATGACAAACATGGATCACTTAACGCGTTACGCCGCAGAAGGGCATGACTTTCTGAAAGAAATCGTCACTGGTGATGAGTCGTGGGCGTATCACTACACGCCCGAAACCAAGCAGGCCTCTATGGAGTGGAAACATGCTGGTTCCCCAGTACGAAAAAAATTCAAAGTGACTCAATCTGCTAGGAAAGTGCTTGTGACAGTGTTCTGGGACATGTTTTGTGTGTTATTGGTGGACTTTGCTGAACACGGGACCACTGTGAATGCTGCAGTCTACATTAAAACTTTGGTTAAGTTGCGTCGTGCCCTTCGTGACAAACGCCGCAACATTCATGCTGATGGCGTCAAACTTCTTCGTGAAAATGCCCGTCCCCATGTTTCTGCTCCTGTTCGTGAGAAACTCACCGAATTTGGGTGGGAGGTGCTCCAGCATCCACCATTCAGTCCGGGCCTGGCACCATCGGACTTTCCTCTGTTTGGTCCCAAGATGGAATTCCTGGCCGTCCAACACTTTGCGACAGATGCGGAAGTGAAATCAGCAGTCCGCAGATGGCTAAACTCCAACCAAACGGACTTCTACGAACAGGGCATATTGAAACTGGTACCACGATGGGAGAAATGTGTTGAGAAACTTGGTGACTATGTAGAAAAGTAGGTCAAAGATGTCAGTTCATTTGTGATTTGTTTGGTTTTTGTTACATATTAAACTTTTTGCGAAAAAAATTATTATGCGTTACTTTCCGATCTGCCCACGTATATTCCTTTACAGCCTATAATTCTGGATACTATGGGATGTGCAATAGTCCAATAAATAAATTATTACAGTATTATAAAAAGAAAATAGAATGAAGGTCATGGTGATTACGCGATTACTCAACTATATAATGACCTCTTATGCATCATGTAATGTCACTACAGATTCATTCAAATAATGCTTTAGTTGGGTAGACTGTAAACCAAGCGGCCGGTTAAAAACATGAAGTGGCCACATTTTTCTTCCTCAAACGCATTTTCTGTGGGTGCTGTTTATACACACAAAACAACAAATGTGTGTGTGTGCGTTATTTGGTTTGAGTTTTCGAATGCTTCAATTGCTATTAGATACATGCAGTGCCGGCGATTTAGGGTGGGAGTGGCTATGTTAAACCTTATCTGCCAAGGGAAAGTAAAGTGTCTTTGCCCCCCCACCCTCACTTCTGGCACCTTGTCCCCCGACCAGTTTTGGAACCCAATCGCCGCCACTGGATACATGTGTATAACACAACTTGTCAAAAATTGTTACCGATAAAGAAAATTCAAGCAAAAAAGAAATTCAGAGAGGGACACTCCTTGCAAATGAAATTACGGGTATAAAATTAAAGAAAAACTTTAGTAGCCTCTTTATGCAGCTGCTATATATGTAAAATTACAGTTTTTTATATTGTACTAGATGATATAGACTTTGAAGACACGAATAATGTCACAACTATCAAACTAAGTCCATTACATTTATGAACAAATACACTTTTTAATATTTGAAATGACTTGTATTACTCAGTTGTTTTATTTTGGCTACTTGGCGACTCACTGTCATACTGGAGACTTGAAAATCGATTCACAGAGTAGGTGATCTCAGCTTATATATTTTTGTAAATGCACCTCATAAGTGGCTCTGGGGCTCAACCAGGCTCTCATGAATAGGTACGTGGAGAGTAAAGGTGGCCGGAGCGTGGTGTTGATAACACCAATTTAACCAAGTCCGAAATCGAGAATGTCCCATACCCCTCCATATGCATTATCATGGCACACATGGACAATGCACAAAAGGGGGTTTTCTCCATTTCCTTTTTACCTAATACAGTATTGAGTAACTTTCAGTGAACGTGTATTTAGACTTCTCAACATTCCCTTCCAAATCTCTTCCATCGGCTGTTTTATTAACACTGAAAATCCACGGAAAGAGACCGAAAGTTCCAGGTGGATGAAAAGGAAGGAAAGTTGATTGTAGGACTTCAGGTGACGAAATAATCCACCTTTAACTCATCTCTGGGAACTTTCTTTCCTCTCTAGCTTTTTTCTTTTCCCAGCATTCATCACAGTCTCCGATCGATTGTAGCACCTCAAGACCTTAACCCCTTCTCCCCCTCCCTTTCTGTATCCAACTTTCCTCGGCTCTTGTTCGATATTCGTGTAGATAACGCTCCACTCTTGGCATAAAGTTGAGTTGGTAGCGATTCAGGTCCCAGAATAAATAGGCCTCTTCTGTGTCTTCCTTTTCGCATTTTTTAAATAAGACGTAAGAAAGAAACTCGGTCTTGAAATTAATAGGTTGCCTTGTTTGTAACATTTTTTTTTAAATATGACACCATAGCGCACATTTATTGTGTCTTAGATAGTACACTAAATCTTTCACAAGATATCAGAGGAATGAAAAATTGAGAAATGATAATAATAATAGAAATAATGCAAAAGTACAAAAATTATATTCAGGAAAAATGTGAAAGAAGTTATCTTAATAATATGCCACTTAACACATAAAATATTAATTGATTGATTGATTAAGTTGGTGTTTTAAGTCCACTTTATACACAGTTAGGCTAATCGGAACACCTACAGTTTAAATTGGGATCCGAACCACTATGTGTCTCCACCGGGTATCGAACCCGGGACCCTTTGATTACAAGGCGACGACGACATAAAATATTAATGAACGATATTCTACATGTGACAAGTTAAGAACTTATGTTAATAAGTTAATCTGCGGACTAATCGCGTCGGTGAGGATGAATGAACACATAGGCGTAGCCAAAGGAATGGGTTTAGAGCACGCAGTCAGTTTATTTTTTTTCTTTCCGGAAACTGAATTTTCCATTTTCATCGTAGGAAACTACAGGTTGTTCTTGACGATAAGTATGATACACAAGCATGAATTGAAAGATAAAACAAAAGTAAAGAAATACCAAATCATTACACAAGGCTCCAACGCCTGGATTCCTACCAGGGTTTCGGAGCGGAGCGGATCAACGCTCCGACTGTTGCCAACGCTCCGGAGCGAGGAGCGAGATTCTAAGAAATGGTTCGCTCCGCTCCGGAGCGGAGCGATGTCTTATCCCGCTCCGCTCCGGAGCGGAGCAGCGGGAATCGGAAAATTTCTCGCTCCGCTCCGGAGCGAGGAGCGAAATTTTAGAAAATGGTTCACTCCGCTCCGGAGCGGAGCGCTATCTTGACACGCTCCGCTCCGGATCGGAGCATAGGAAGTTGGAAAATTTCTCGCTCCGCTCCGGAGCGAGGAGCGTAATTTTAGGAAACGGTTCACTCCGCTCCGGAGCGGAGCGATACCTTGTGACGCTCCGCTCCGGAGCGAGGAGCGATATTCTAAGAACTTGCCCACTCCGCTCCGGAGCGACTCCGGAGCGCTCCGAGGTTGGATAATACGAGTGTATACAGAAAACTAACGATCAAAGGTTCCGAGTACATTAGTAATTTTGTTTGTGAAATTTGTACGGCATTTGAAAATCGCCCGTTATTGTTGTTATAAAACTGATTATTACTAAAGCTAACGCCACGGAAACAGTCCAGAAAAGATTACGTCACTCACCTACAGTGTTGCCAATAAGCAAGGAATTACACAATACACCAGGGAAGGCACAATCAACCGCATACGTACTGTCCGTGACTGTACAACGCGCAATGTGTCAACTGTGAAGCGTAGAAGTGTGGCAAACCTGGAGGGCCAGGGGTGTAGAGGGGGCAAGGGGAAGCTTCGATCTTCACTGGACTGTTTTCGTGAAGAGAGCGATATTATTATTATTATTATTATTACATTTTCATTATCACTTTTACTACTCTACTACTACTTCTGGGGACAATATATTTCAATAGCAGGTGTGCCACCTGTGGTTTTATAAGTTGAGAGAATGGAACCACTCTCTCATTTCCTGCCACCAGGGATCGCGACTGAAACTCATTTCGGTTCAACTTCTGGTTCGGGCTAAGCACTTCAGCATATCGGCCCGACGTTACAGTCCATGCCGCGGGAGAAGTGAGTTATTCCGGAATATTGGTCCGAGTAACACTGGCGAAATTACTGCAGAGAATCCATTTGACCTTCTAAAAGGCCAGAGGAAAGGCGAAGCAACTTGTACGGAGGAAGATAAAGGCAGATAGGTGTTCATGCAAAACACTCGCTGGTGCATGATTGCCATATCTAACTTTCTTTTACGCTGGTTATGTATGATACTTTGAATGTAGCGAAAGGGAAAAGTTTAAAGTAATTGGAAATTCAGGTTGCTAATTTTAACTTTTCGATTTTTGAATTTATGAAGTTGAAAATCGGAATCATGCTTATTAATGTTACCGTCGGCCAATAAGGAAACGTTTTAATTTGAAATACAGAGTTTTCATATCTAACTTTTTAAAAATTCTGACACTAGAAAGTTGAAAACCGGCTTAACCAAAAATGTAAGTTGCCACATTTGGTTTACTTTTATGAAGGTATAAAGTCGAAAATCGGAATGCTGTTTGTATACAGCCGAACAGGGGAATTTAAATAGTATGAAATACAGGGTTGTCATCGATTATTTTTCCCAATTTTAAAGGCAGGAAGTTGAAATAGGTATTTAATGGTTACATACGTATACTACTGCAAAAATTACAAAATGTCTGGTTGCCATATCTAACATTTCAAGTTTGTAAGCAGTAACCTGGAAATAGGCATGGTGGTTATAAGAAAATTGAAAAATTTTGGAAAGACGACGAATGGAATGTTGCTATATTTAACTTTCTGAGTCTAGAAAGCCAGAAAACGTATACGTTTAAAATTAACATTTTTTGTATTGAGTACGTTGTACACAGCAAACTGAAAGCAAGTTTTCAGTAATGAACAATGTGTAGTCAGCAGATAAGTCGAAACAAGATGTATAAACCTTAATAACCGTGATAAACACAAAATGTAATATTATCTACTTGGATAGGGTCATGTCCTGAATTTTATGGTTTCATTTTGAAAAACAGGGCTGCGAGCAATACGTGCCTTCCTCACTGACGGCATTTGATTTAATTTTTGTAACTTAGCTTTGAATTTTGGCTAATCGCGACGATGATTGAGAGAATTGATAAATGTGTACTGAAAAAAAAGTAGCGCCCTGTACCCCGATAACATAGTGGTAACAACGTCTCCTTGTAATGAAGGGGCACTGGGATCGATACCCAGTGGAGGGACATAGTGGCTCGAATCCCACTTTAGATAGGATTTAAACTGTAGGTCTATTCTCGATAGCGTATTGTTGAGTCTTAAATCCACCAAAAGTCAATAACAAAAGGCATTGTTTCAACGTATGTTGAATGTATAATTGCAATGTATATTGTGATAAATTAATCCTTAAGCAAATATACATTTGTAATTCTGTTTAACAATAAGAGATGTCACTTTCCTTTAAATCTATTCACAAAATCATAAAAATACAACTCGGAAATTCATTTCCAAATGAACAACCTCTTATGCATATCTTTTACGTATGTGTGTGTGTGGTTTTTTCTGAAATCTGGCAAAGTTCTAATAATGTATTCACTTCATAAATGTCTATTACATAACAGAAACCATCATTGGGTATTCAATATCAGACGAATAATGAATTCCATTGGAATATTTCAGCGAGTTCGTGGATTTGAGTTCAGCTCTCAACGACAAATGGTGTTGGTTTGACCCGCGTTAATGTCATTGGTGTTTCCTTTGTGTTTGTTTCTCTATCACAGTATAATTCTTTTCCATAGTTTCGGGGTCCTATTTTTTTACCGACTTATCTAGAATTTGTTTAAAATTACGGATCATGAGAAATGTACGATTAAAGGCAAGGTAAAGTCCGGAAAAAACAAATTGAAACTTATACTTAGTTGAAAGGACAATTGGTTATTGTTGATTACAATTATAGAAATAACTTTATCGAAATACTTGGTTTTCTTTTACATACATATTTGTAATTCCTTTTGTGCACCATTCCATTCCTACTTAAATATGTAGACTATAAATAAAAACTCGGCATGGTTTCCTTCAATTCATTATTACAGTATAGATCTTCCATGATTCTCTTGGCTTATGATGCATAGAATTAACAATTACGGATTTTTTTCGTTCTTTTTTGTTCTTTTATATTGATTTAACAAATCTAGTCACCTTATTATTCTATTAAACGATACTGGTTGGAATGATTTCTCCATTCGCATGGACGTCCGGAAATGGAGGGGGCCACGCTACCCGGAAATTAAAGGTAATCAAGAAGTACATATTTCACGCATATAATTTCATTTTAGTCACAGTAATATATGTTAATTATTGCAAGGGCGTTGCAGGAACATGATAACTTCAAACTGTAGAATATTTTTAATGGGAGTAATACTATTTTGGGGAAATTCTGCCTCATTCTGTCCCCCTCCCTTGGACAAATATCTTGCTTGTCCCTTCCTGAAAAAAATCCTGAAGACGTCCATGTATCAGCGGCGTTAAAAATTTCATTAAATGTCCATACATCACCGTTGACAAGCACACATGATATGCATGTAATGATACAAGAGAACACAGCTTTTAAAGGCTTCTTTTTATGACAGTGAAGAGAAGAATAACACACGCAAGTAATACTTTTAAAAGAGAACAATCTAGCCAGAATTGGTGTAGCATAATTCTAATACAACTGGCAACACTTGATCTGTCTGGCAAAGGCGATGTCTCTACCATGTACGGATAAGTCGAACGCAACGTACAGCGCAGCGAACGAAGTTCTCAACCCCGAAAGCACACACAAACAAGTTATGTACCAGTTTCACCCTCCTCCCCTCTTGAAACGGGCACAAGACCAATGAGCTAGCCGATTGCACTGAGTCACCTGCAAGGAACACGGAATACGGCACAAAACGAAGCTGTCTGTTGTATGGGGGAGGTGGGTCGGAAAAATCCTTAAAGCAGAAAAAATTGATTGCTCGAAATTATTCGTAACCCATTCAACACATAACATTCAAACTCTTATATCTAAGAGTCACAATACAAAATTTGAAATACCCCACGGATCCCTGACGTCATAGGGTGCTGTGCTGTAGAGCGACCAGAAACAAAAAAGCTTCGGTCAAAAGTCCCCGCGCACCTCCCCCTTCACCCGTTCGACTAGGGCCATAAGGAAGCATGATCCACTCTGTCCCTCCCCTCCAAGCGGGGCCGATCATACAGACAAACAACTATAATGCAGAAGGCCTTAGAAAGATCGCTTCGCGGGCTTACAGCAGACAACAATATGGGGGTGTGTCTGCGAGAACCAATCAGGTCCGCGAATGAGCGAGCCCGGTTGCCACAGCTAACTCGCTGCACCCTTCTGGAAGGGTGAATGACCTCTGCCTCTTGCTACCTCGGCCTGTTTGTTCGGCTGAGGAGCAGACGACACGAGAGTATCGGCAATAGTGTGCGAGCGACGTCTGCTGTTAGCCCGCGAAACGCTCTTTCTAAGGCCTTCTGCATTATAGAGTACGTGGAAACAGGACTGCAGGCTCTTTTCCATATGGTCCCATTATAACCACTCCGTCACGGAAGTCGGCTTTAACGCGCCCATTCCATTATTCATAGTTGCATTACAGCATTCGTGTAAAAAAAAAACTCCTAAACGGATCGGAGCGTGCTGTCAAAAGCACCACGCTCCGGAGCGGAGTGCTGTTGCCTCACGCTCCGCTCCGGATCGGAGCGTGCGTCTAAAAAATCTGAACCACTCCACTCCGGAGCGGAGTACTGCTGTATCACGCTCCGCTCCGGATCGGAGCGTACGTCTCAAAAAGCTGAACCACTCCGCTCCGGAGCGGAGTGCTGTTGTATCACGCTCCGCTCCGGATCGGAGCGTGCGACTCAAAAGGTCGAACCACTCCGCTCCGGAGCGGAGCGTGTCTCTCAAAAAGCTGAACCACTCCGCTCCGGAGCGGAGTGCTGTTGTATCACGCTCCGCTCCGGATCGGAGCGTGCGATTCAAAAAGTCGAACCACTCCGCTCCGGAGCGGAGCGTGTCTCTCAAGAAGTCGAACCACTCCGCTCCGGATCGGAGTGCTGTCGTACCACGCTCCGCTCCGGAGCGAGGAGCGGAGTAGAAATGACGCTTCGAAGTCGCTCCGGAGCGCTCCTTTAGTACGCTCCGCACTCCGCTCCGAAACCCTGATTCCTACATAGCACGATAGGGATCCAATTAGTGATAGTAGAAGAATGGATATGTGAACGTAGTCCCGGCAATATGCTGTATTACACACACACACAAACACACACACACACACACACATACACCCCCCCACACACAAACACACCCCTGTTTTCCCACCCTCCATTAAGAGGAAGCTGTACTTTCCACGCCAAGGCGTGGAAGTTTAAGAAGTGCTCTGATTGGACCGAGATTTTTACACGTAATAGAGCTACTTCCGAGGATACCGGAAATCTGGGTGTGGCTGCTATACACTCCATGGAAGTTGAGATATTGACAAAGAATGAGCGGATAAGCACAGCACCCCCAAGAGAGGAATGTGCAAAATTAAGAGTATTGCGAGGAATCGTTATTCATTGTTTTTTTCTTAGGTCACACACTCCGTTGATGAAACGTTATGTAAGAGGAACCCACAAACACCAAACCCCGAAGCGAGGAACTAACGAAACACAATAGTGTTCATAAGACGTGAATAGAAAGGAACCATACACACACATCAGACACAGCACTTATGTGTAACCCTTAAATATGAAGGGGTTGAAGCGAGATAATGCAAAGCTATATTTATTTTCATCGCGTCCTTGCAATACATTAAATGAAATGGCATTGAAGTCTATTACAGACATTGTCAAGATTGCGTCAAGGGTTACACTACAAAGTACAGTCACAGGTAATAAAAATTCGACACATAGATCATGAAATACTCGGTTCCCTACAAGACGGTATGTGTGTTGGCAAATTCTACGCCGATAAGCAAGTTTTGAACGGAAATCTGTACCACCGCCGTACAGTTAGGCAACACGCATGATGCCTTGTAGGGAAGAGAGTATTTAAGAATCTAGGTGACCATTTTTTTGCCGGTGACTGTACAACTGGCAGAAGAAATTTCGAGTCTAAACGTAGATTTGTCTGAACTTAAAGTATCTGTTTTTTACAAGTACGAAAGAGTGGCTTGGCAATGTCTCACACCGACTCTTTCATATATGGCTCGAAGGCCAATTCTGGTAAGAATCTGAGTAGAAACCCGACATATTTGCTAACATCCTGACTCACCAAAAGCAGCCCTTTCATACGAGAGCATATGCATCATCTTACCTGTAAAGATAAAAAGAAAATACTATTAGACAGAGAAGTATAAAACTGAGTTGCATCTTAAAATAAGGCTTTACTCTGTACATACCAAATACTCACAACACTCAAACAAATAATCGCAGTGGCAAAATCGTAAGCCATATCACTCATCACGTGACATTTGAACCCGTAACCCCGGATTACAAGTCTCTCTTAGGGTAGCGTGAAAACATGGACAAGGAGAACCATGAAAGACAGTAGATTAAGTGAAAAAGTACAGAAAGACAAAGAACTGCTCATGCTATGTGATTATGGAAAGGAAGCAAGTCGAATCCAGTTTCCTTTTAAATAGTTCATTCAAATCTGAACTTGGCAACAGCGCAACAGTATTTTCAATTCAATTTATATTTTGTGATTTGCAAACAATAATAATAAAAGAAAAAATAGGAGTTTTTATGACTGAAGGGCAAAATATGAAATCTTACTCTACCCCCTCTCCTTTCTAAGTGGAAATTCCTCGCTGGGGGATGCTTTGCCCAGATGTAAGCTATGTGTGCCATTTTGGCCTTTGACTGTACATTTTTGCACAAAACGTTTCTTCATTGCACGCAAGACAGAAATCAGTTAAAGGAGAACAACTCTTGCTTAGGTTTTCTAATCAAGAAAAATAACTTTGCGAAAGCTAATTGAGGAACGGAATGAACTAGATGTGATCATAATTGCTTTAAGGTCTTGTTGGCTCCCAACGTTTCCTCTCCATTTCCCTCCCAATTCCTGCTCCAGAGCTTCATTTGTCTCGCCTTCAAGGGCTGAATTTATGGCAGTACCAATTGGGCGAGACCTCCTCCTTTGTCAAAAGGGCTCGTCTCGATGCTCCTTTGTTGCTTGCGTCAAACCTTGAGGAAGATACCGCAGGGAATCTGGAGCGAAGGCCGGAAGGGGAATATATGGACGGGACGTGGACATGGATTAGTCGCTTGTGACGCACAAATATCGAATTGTTCAGTCTCAGAGCTCTTGTGAACACGAGATGGCGCCACCACGTTTTCTTACACAATTTGCTTTTCCTCGTGTTTTCTATCGGAAATATGTAATTTCTCCACCACTGCATTTTTATGCAATTCTACAACTACGGTTTTTAAGAAATACAAAGCAACATTGGCTTTAAAAATAAAGAGAAATATCCATATTTTCATTGTAATCCTTGAAATATCAACCTTCTTTTTGGAATGAATATATGCCGCTTTGGTATACACCGAACTCAAAATACATCAAATGTTTGTGAATTTCTCAAATGAATTTCTATTGTGTCACACGAAACAGCAGCCGATGATGCATTTCTCAGTGTATTTTGATGCACTAAATGTGTGTCATAAGCAATTTGAGCACTTCAATGTGCAACTGGAGTCAATATATTTGTATACATTGACATATTTTAAGTCATTACATTTTTAATAAAAATATTTTTGACATTTAGCCACATAATTCCACTGTTTTGAAAACATAAAAGATAAATATTTTTTTCCGTTTTTAGAACCTAAATATCCGCTCACTAGTAATTACCAACACGTGGGCTGTCAATTCCGACGAAGAATGACAACACTGAACGCTTTCACCACTTGCTTCGATGTGGGATAAATTTGATATTATGGACTATACCAGTAGTTCCCAAAGTGTGCGCCGCGGATATGATCTTTCTAAATATGTGCTTATTTAGCACTTTTTAAATATAAAATGTTTCTGAATGTGAAACATGTCTTTACTTTTCAACTTAAGGCAAGCAACCTAACCACACTAACTGAGCGGTTGCAAGTGTTAGATAGGCCTACATTCTGACTTGGGCGCCGCTCGAAAATCTTGAAACACTAAGGGCGCCGTGAAACGAAAAAGTTTGGGAAACCCTGGACTATACATTTCAAGCTATGTGGACTCACACGCCAAGCCAGGTTGCCGGCAATTTTCATGAATACAACATGCTTTTAAATAAAACTGGCGGTTGTGTACAACTGTTATTGGCAATGACAAATAAATACACAATTAGCTAATAAATATAACATACTGTTTCATTCGTGTAGGATCATAAGTAACTCATTCAATGTCACGTATCCATACGTATGGATATGTTTATGCCATATTTAAGTGTTCTGATTTCTTTACTCTTATCTCCACAACAAACATCCACGCTAACATCGATGATAATATAACAATTAAGATATACAACTTCCATGTATATGTTGCCTGTTGCGAAATACCGCCAACTGGCGAAAAATTAAAAATAGGGTACTGACACTGACACTTGTAACTCTATTCCTCGCTCGCAAAGGAACATGAATCAGATTGTTTGCTATTCGTTATTCACTTGTTTCCTTTTTTGGAGAAGTAATACGTCGCCAGGTCATGTGACTATGGAAAGGGAAGGCTCTCGGGTGGCGTGTGGAGCTCTCTCTCGTACTCTGGCAGCGGTTGGGTTCACATCTCGTAGATCTACCTTGAAATGGTAGAATCGGTCTGCTGAAGTCATCTGTGTACTGGTAGTATTATTAATATATTTAAGTTTAATCTAAGATCCATATTACTTGAGTTAGTTAATTAGTTTCATTTGAGCACCATTATTTATTTATGTTATGTTTTAATGCTACCATTACGCAGATGGTCCTTTCAGAGTTGACCGATATCCACTAATCATGTTCATTTGTATTCATGATTTACAACTTCCCTATTCAAATTTACTGATTAATAATATACTTTCCACTCGAGAATAATACAGAACATTGAACCAACCTTAATACGTAATGGGAAACACAATCTGATTCCAGTACATTTATTTTGCTCTATATGAAATGTGGTTATATTTGTAAGTTGAATGATTAATGTCAATCGGACAGATATACATACGTTATACTAAATTTGTTGTTGAAAAATTTATATTGTTAAAGTTACTAACGTTATATACGACAAATTTCTAGTCGTTGTTTCCTCAATAAACTATTAAATATACTATTTACTTTTGGTACTTCCCACATTGCCCTCAGATTCTGCTAAATATTTTAATAAGTAAGAGTAGTCAAATTGTCAGCCCGTAGTGCATATATAATTGTAGAGGACTAGTGGTATAATCCAAATCTAAATTATATGAGAAAATATTTGGGTGGTGACACACTGAAGACTGGATTCGATATAGGGCTTACTACGTGTTCCCGTAGGCTACATGAGAACTGCAAAAAATATGACTTGTGTGTGGAGTACGGATCTACAACTTACAAACTAAAATAATTAATATTTACTGAAAATTGTGATTTGATGTTTTATTTGTTTCAAAGATTTATTTTGCATGGAAGAAACACCTCAAACATACTGTACTGATAATACAGGGTAACACAGAAAAACGGGAACTTGAAAAGCGTAGCTGGCAACACTGCGTAGTTGGCAGCACTGCATAACGGTATCTTGAGCAACAGACAAACTTACCATTTAGTAATCATGGATCAGTGGAACGGACAACATCATGCTTTCGCCATAAAAATGTTACGAGGGCCACTATTTATATTTTGAGCCTTGGCAACACTGATTGAAGTTAGGCGCGAATTGACGTTTGCACGGAGTCGTCTGGCATTATTGACCGTAACGTACTTCAAATGTTTTGTCAATAGCTTCATTTGTGTTGTTTATGTTGCCTTGGAGATTGCGCGACAACAACAAAATGGAATTAACTCGTGAACATTTTCGTGCGATGATTTTTTACGATTTTCGACTTGGATTATCCAGACAAGAGTGCATCGATCAACTTACTTCCACATTTGGCGATGAAGCCCCATCCTTTGCCACTGTGAAACGCTGGTATAACGAATTTAATCGTGGCCGCCATTCGCTCACCGACGAGATTCGCGAAAGTCGTCCAAAATCAGTTGTTGTTCAAGAAAACATTGATGCTGTGCAAAACCTAATACTGCAAGATCGTCATGTGACATACTGTGAGATTGAGGCAACCATAGGCATTAGTTCCACCAACATATATAAAATTTTACATGATCATTTCGCTGTGAGAAAGGTATGTTCTCGTTGGATCCCACACAATTTGACAAAAACTCAAAAAGACGCTCGGGTCAATTGGTGCAAACAAATGCTCAATAAATACAATCGTGGTGCTTCAAAAGACGTATATAAGATTGTAACAGGTGACGAATCATGGATATATGCATATGAGCCGGAACGTAAACAGCAGTCGACTGTATGGGTGTTTCAAGATGAACCCAATCCAACAAAAGTTGTTCGCGCTCGAAGCACATCGAAACAAATGGTCGCCTGATTTTTCGGGAAAACTGGTCATGTGGCAACTGTGCCTTTAGAGGAACGTAGAACGGTCAACTCTGAATGGTACACAACAATTTGTTTGCCAGAGGTCTTCGGTCAAATACGGAAAACAAACAAACGCCGTCGGATCATTCTTCATCAAGACAATGCCAGCTGTCACACATCTCGTCTAACAACCGACTTTATGAACAGTCAAAAAATCGAATTGATGGGTCATCCGCCGTACAGTCCTGATTTGGCACCCAATGATTTCTTCTTGTTCCCGAATGTCAAGAATAAATTGCGTGGACAACGATTTTCGTCGGCGGAAGACGCCGTTGATGCGTTCAAAAACCATATTATGGAGGTGTCTCAAGAAGATTGGAAAAACTGCTTTGACAAATGGTTCGAACGAATGCAAAAGTGTATTGACCATATAGGAGAATACTTCGAAAAACAATGAAGCAGTTTTCAATGCCAAATTCCTGTTTTTTCATTGTTAGGGTCAAAATATAAATAGTGACCCTCGTATCTCTCGATTTGGTGACATTCCGTGGCCACCAAGATCCCCGGATTTGTTCCTATGTGATTTCTCCTTGTGGGGCCACCTTAAGAGTCAGATGTACACGTCTCGGCCAAGAACAAGGGATGAATTGAAGCAACGAATTAAAGACGAAATTCGTGCCATCCCACCTGAGATGTTGCAGCGATCAATGAGGGACCTCAATGGCAGATTGCAAGAATGCAGAGCTAGCAAATGACTCCATCTCAAGGACGTAATTTTCCAAAAGTGATACTGTGGATTACTGTATCTTAAATGGCAAGTTGTAACAGTTCAATTTCTGTCAATATATGTTTTTTATTTGATCTCTCTGGTGTCTGGTGGGTTTTCAAAAATTTCCGTTTCTCTGTGTCACCCTGTATATTGTTTAAAACTAAAGTATTGTTCTTTTCCTGCCCTCACTTTTCTAAGGTCCATCTCTCCCGTATAGCATCGTCCATCTAACCCAAGGTGATATGGGATAGATGGATCACTGGCATATTTTTGCATTATTTTTTTAAAAAATATGTTTCTGTTCCTTTCACATTTTCGTTAGCATATGTCGCCAAAATACTATGGTTAAATTTTCTCACCAGTATTGCCATAAATAACAAAATTATAGATATATTTAAGAACTAGACCCCCTTGGTCCAGTTCTGCCGGACTTGAATACTACTAAATAAAAATCATAATAGAAATATTATAAACAAATTTATGATAAAATATGTATGTCTCATTCACTAAACAAAAAACAAAACTTATATGTAAATTGCAACAAAATTAGAAATCATGCCGAGGGCTTACTCAACCCAAGTAAATAAATATTTTTTCCCTCTACAGAAAATATATTCTACATAAAACAGACGAACAGAGAGAGGATGCTGCCTCCATCGGAAGAGAAATTAAGAATACCAATGTTACCTCGCAAACACTGCGACATATTAGAGTATTTAACTATTAAAAGTACATTGGATTCGCGAGATGGACCTAAACCAGTACAGAGAGAATGGAGCAACGGAGGGATAAGAGGAATTAGACGAATCGCGTTCTCGTCTTAGTTTCCTTCTAAAAGACCTGCCGTTTGACAAGAGGAAAAGTTCGAAATACTGCTGTGTGTATCCAAATATGAATTTATGACTTTCATATGACCTTACCAATTTTGTGCTCACTTGTCTTCAATTGCTAATATTGGAAAGAAATTGTAAGGTTGAAACTCGATCCGAGAGCGTGAAGAAAAAGATGGAGAAGAATTATTTCACCTTGCATACACTTATGTTACAACGCACTATCGGGCGTGAATGCCTTTCTCGGTCCCCGGTGACATATCTTTCATTCCCCGGCACGGGGCCAGACGTCACAATTACTAGTATGAGACCCATACCCAAAGGAAAGGGGCAAGTGGACCATGCCATATTATATATATATATATATATATATATATATATATATATATATATATATATATATACATATACATATTTATACATACACACATATATATATACACACAGGGTGTCGCAAGAGAACGTCAACAACAGCTGGGTGCTGGTAGATATCATAAAAACAAGTAATTTTGCTTTATAAACATTACCTCGAAAGCGCTTATCTTTTCTGTAGTCTTTCCTTTTACAGTTACTTTCTTTGATTTCTGAGCAATGAATACTAAAGGGTTAATAAACATTGTGACAAACTTTCATGTGTATCTGTGATTTACCTTACTATTTACACGGCCTCAAACGTTAGGTGCGTACTCTTGACCTCCTTTACCTTATAAGTGTGTGTGTGTGGTAATAACAATAAAGCTTCCATTATATAAATGTTTTTACTAAAAGTTCACATACATATGACAAACTTAAGATGAGATTATTTAAATATTGCTATTATGAAGTGAAACACATTTTAGCGCTGCAGAAGAAAGATTCTGTCTTAAAATCCACCATTCCTTGAAATTGTACGTAATTTGATCCCACATAGCATTGCAACGTAAATATTCATAAATTTATTTACACGTAAAAATTGTGGTTTGAGTTAATGTGAGGTGTTGGATTTGAAGCACTCAAAATTAGATGGAACCAAATGCTCTTTCTGTTGTTATCTCCGATTAGAGATCGTGTAACACAAACAATGGTGTCTTGTAACGTCATTAGCGTTTAATCAACAGTAGGTACGGAGTCTCGTCACACACTAATTAGGTGTTGCATTACACCAAATGGGTACTAATTTGCCTTCACTTGGTGTTATATAAGAGGATTTTTCCACGGTGCATAATACTAATGACAGGAGCGTATATTCCAGCTTAGATAGGCTATTTGCGAAGCCTGAAGCCTAGAAGGTAAAATACTGAAGAGAAATCTCTTACAAACTTTATGAATTAAGCTGATTTGAAAAAGAAGATAATGGCGATTCTGAAGTTGGCAACCTGAATTCTTAGGAGTTGGCAACCTGAATTCTTAGAAGTTGGCAACCTTACTACCGTTGGGATGGCAACGTGGATTCCTTGAAGACGTCAAGAATGAGTCTAGTCTTCTCCCTTCCTCCATAGCCTAGGACCAGGTGTCATAGTGAGATAGCCCATGTTTTAGATTCAGAATACGCCACTGACTAATGATTGAAAATGTGCAAGTCGAAATCTTTCAACGGCATTTGGTTACCTTCTTGTTGGATGTGTACTTGATACTTATCGTTGCTTTTAATACACTTCTACGTTAATGATGAAAATATGGAATGATGACACTGATCTGGAAACAAAACATTGTTCTGTAATGTGGTTGGATCCAAGAAACTGACATTACAATATTAAGGTTAAGAACAAGGCGCAGTTTTTCCTGTGTATTGCACCTTACTATTAACCCTAGCTTACCAGTGCCGTACGAGAAACTTACTTACCTGAGGGAGGGTGCTCACAGGCCCACCTTTTTTTCCCCACCAAAATTCAAGAAACCATTTTGTTATTGCATCACTGTTTCCCTTGTTGATTATATAATTGGATTTCTTTAATGAATTATAAATCTAGTTAAAATATGACAAGTATCTTATTTAATCAATACATTCTCATTCCTTTGATGGTACCAAGTTCCTACTGTCGCCATTCGGCATCTATATATCTCTCTATATATAAAAATGTATGTGTGTGTGTGTGTGTGTGTGTGTTTGTTTGTTCCGGCATAACTCTCGAACGCTTGAAGAAATTTCAACCAAACTTGGTACACGTATTACTTGCAATCTGGAAAGAATACTTTTGGGGTAAGACACCCCTGGCACCCCTGGGTGGGGTGGGAATGGGTGACATGTAAAAATAATCGAAAACCACCTATATTAAATTCCGCACAAACAGACATCCGTGACTATGCAATCCGCACAACGATAGTGTTTCTCGGGTTGTCTAACATTCAGGCTGTGTTGCAAATGGAATGCATAGTGTTCGTGACACTCCCAATGCAGTTCAAGTTCATCATCTATCGGCATGGGGGGTGAGAGGGAGTGAAAAATAAAATGCCACAAACGGCCTAGATTAGTGTCGAATCCATAGTTTTCGGAGTCGCTAAGCTAATTGATGAAATTCACGATCACATTTAAAATTTGTTACATTTTACACTATAGTGAGAATTCATTATTGTCCTTTCTAATACAGATTGGGATAAATAAATACCCGGGCAACGCCGGATAATCAGCTAGTACTGTAAGTTATAAATCGGACATCTTGTTAATTGACATTATTGGTCAAAGCAAGTGGCTTGATACTAACAAAACGTAATAACGTCATCCAGCTCATTATCTTAAGAGGGTGTATGTTGTGACCTATCGTAAAACACCCAAATGTCAACCTCTCTTCCACGTGCACTCACCTCAATTAGTACTCCTGCAGTTTGTTTCTTTATACAGCATATTTGCAGAAGATGCAATACAATCTACAGGTGTATCAATATACGTTGTGTAAAACACAACTTATTACTAACTTTATTGACCCTGTACTACACACTGGACTGCATTTAACAGACTAACGAAGCTCTGGCACCTGGACCTATAGCCAGGATAATTCTCCGTAGGAATTCTGTTGTGTCGTCCATGTGTGTTTGTGATTGTACAGTCACGGACACATCTGGCTTGTAACAATCCCACTGACTCTCAATGTGATCGTTACAAGCTAGGGGTGTCCGTGGCTGTACCTTCATCCATCTCATCAGATCACCATTTATCTCCATCGTCGCGATTAGCCAAATATGGCAGAATAGTGACGCAAAATAACCCTACTCGATCAATCAATCATTATCTCAAAAATTTGTTATCTTTTGGTTCTTGAAAGTATCCACAGAATTCACGTCCATATAGCTTACCATTTCCCCACATTGCATGTGGAGAGCATAGGCACTTCTCAGCTTACTCAACGCCTATCGATAGCAATGATTTTCTCCTTTGCCACGAAATCGCTTTCGCATCCAGATATCTCCATTACCTCCAGATACATTATTACAACGGACGGAATATATTATGCCCGGAGGATCGATAACCGCCAGGGGAGTCTGGAAACGGACTTAATGAAAGGGCTCACGTGATTCCGTGACTGCACACTGTGTAGTACGGGCTGGCGTTATCGGAACAGGCAGGTCGAAATCCTCGGCCTCGAGAAAGCGACTCTGGGTTATAATGCCGTGCGTGCGATTATGTGTGGCGGTAATCGTTGCTCAGTCTTGTGGATTGTAACTGGGCGACACTGTTCACGAGAACGACGAACGGCATTGATTTCTAGGGATTGAATTAAACTACATCGTTAATTCGGGTCCTCAATGAATAAACAGGACTTGAAATTAGTTGTCCGTACTTTTAAAAGAAGAGCTCCGTCCAAGATATAAAGCTAGATGAGAGCTGGGCCGATAGCGATGTATCGGTATCGGAAAGTATCGGTTGGAATTCATCTACCGATACCAGACGATACTTTTCTGGCATTTATATTGGAATATAACAGTAAGGTCATGGAAATATAAATATTTGGGCAATAGAAATGTTCGTCTGCATTATGCTGCCAACTGGTAACTACAGCCACCATCAGAACTAACGAAAGATATATTTCCATTTAAGGATACGAATAAGGTATCGTAGAGTAACTTAGAAATTACGAAATATACTATATATCACTCTTTAATAGTAAGATAGGAATCTTTGTAAGTCAGGAAGCATCAACAGTACATTCTACACGTAGTAGCAAGATATATTAGTGTTGAGCAAGCATTAAAGTAACACAGGTACGCGAAAATTGCTAAAGGCTTGATTAAGTATGAAACGTGAGGAGTGAATGACTTGGAGTCAGGAAATGTCAGGGGACTGAATAAATAGGGAATAGAAAGTAAACGAGGGGCCTTTTGTGATTCGAATTATCAGGAGGAGGGAGTTAAATTGGAGCTTTTAAAGGGGCTGGAGTTTGAGTTGAATACGGAGCAGATTCTTTCGTCTACAACGAAGACAGGTATTCATGTCACATGGCAAAAAGCATGTTCAACATGTTTGATTCCATTGGTTACGTTATTTATTTTCCCCTCTTGGGGTGATCCTGGTAAAGCACCCAAAAGTCAATCTCACTTCTCCGTAGTACATCCGGTAACTGCTTCTTGCAGGCCAGGGACTCTGAAGCCTGGATCCACGACCTGCGTGCAGTCGTCTTGTCCTGTGTTGTCCTTATGTGAGCTGAGTGTCCCTTTACTTCACAGCCTCAGCTTTAATAGGTAACGGGATTTTATACTCGGAGATATTATAGTTTTTGTTCTTGTTAAGTAATAAATTAATTACTTTTAAAAATTGAGTGAGAAAGTTTTTAATATACATATTTTATTTTATTTTTTCTGGCCTGTCTTCAATTTTGTTTTTGTTGAGCGCTTACCGCCGTATTGTGTGACAGGCGAAAATAGCCTATGTACTGATTTGTCCATCATGGGTATAAAAATCAATCCACCAATCAATCATTTGCCCCACTTGTTAGTCCCGAAAAAACTAGGAATTCTGTGGACAATCTCGTTGCAGTTCATATGACACTGAGAGCAAATAATATACGGACGATACACATAAGGAAACATAACTTCAAGTTTTATGCTTCAGAACATTTTGTAGCAAGGTCTCAACATTTTGTACCCGCAACATCATAATCACATTCCCACCGTCTTATTTAATGATATTCGTACATTCACATGTGAAGTTCTCAATAAAATTTCACCCTGTATAATTTTTACTAAGGCAATATTTTCCTACATAATACTTTCAATACATATCAATAATCCCCCCCTCTCCTGGTTTTACCCACTTTAATACTTTTCGTTTTACCGGCCAGATCGAAATTCCTTA
Source organism: Lepisma saccharinum (assembly GCF_977018435.1). NCBI lineage: Eukaryota > Metazoa > Arthropoda > Insecta > Zygentoma > Lepismatidae > Lepisma > Lepisma saccharinum. Next base: position 81,003,076 of record NC_139239.1, read on the forward strand.
AGGGAACCCAGAAATATTTGGAACCAACACTTCCATCATTAAATCCTGCATCTCTATGTCATCTAGTTTTTGTCCGATAATTGTGTTCGGTACTCATTATGCCCCCCATGACACAGCCATCAATATGCAAATTCCTGGCTACCAATGATAAACACTGCTATTTACGCTTGTACTCACAAGAGAGATAGCCTGTATCACTGCAGCTCAAACTATAAGGGCTTTATTGATTTTTCACCGATGTGCATCAAGCTTTGATATCTCAAACATAGAATAGCCAAGTTAGATTTGATGTAGTTATGTTCAAACTTCAAAGGTTAGCAGTTTGCTGTAATGCAGTACCAAAACTTTTTCCCAACACTATCGTATGCATACCCCGCCAGCCCCCCCCCCCCCCCACCCCTCTCTCGTCTTCGATGCACATAATTAATGATTTGCATTTCCTGCAAAATGTACCACTGGTAGTCAGAAGAAATTTCGATTTACATGAAGTGCAACAGCATATTAGAAATGACGATCACATTAAGCGCAATATTAGGACATTATCAGCATATTCTTCAATTGGCCAAAATGTAAGTCTCCGAGTTGGCGTTTTTCAAGCCTTTTACTGACAGTAACGGGAAATATGAAGAGAAAAGAATGAAGATATACGAAAAGAGAAGAAGATAATGTATGAAAGATAAAAGTATCATCAGGAAGTAGAATGTATTTGTTAGGTTTTGAGTTGGGAAAGCTGGGATGCGATTATAAATTGTATATGTGTGGCCAAAGTTTTATTTTATTTGAAGATTGATTTGGTTTATTTTACTTCGCATTTCTTCCACTTTTGGCTACCCGTGAAGATGAGGATGATTGATGATATATGATGAAGGGACCCACACAAAGAATACCCATGCCGGGATTCGAACCCGGGACCCCTGGCGTCGTGGCGCCCTATGCTAACACGTCCGTCACGGACGCCGGCCCGGGTTCGAATTCCGGACTGAGAATGGGTGTTCTTTGTGTGGGTTACTTCATCAATTTTCATCATATCATCAACCATCCGCATATTCGCAATTAGCCACAAGTGGCAGAAATGCGAGGTGAAATATTAAACCAAATCAATCAACCATAGTTATATAGATATTAAAACTTACATTAATAAGGTTAACTGTGTAATTGTCGTTAATATTATAAAAACGGCCTTTTTGTCTGTTGTTGGATGGCATCGGACTTTGACAGTCTCATCAGACCACTATTTCTCCAGTCAATTTCTTTACAATGCAGTGGGAATCAATTGATTACAAGGCGTTTGTGTTAACCACGGTGCTATCGAGAAAACTTAAATTGTGGATTGTTATAGACTTCATTAACTAAATGTGGTTTCTCAGGGGGATCGCCCCTCCCAAAGGTTTTTGGATGTATTATTATGCCTAATATTTTTTAAGACTCAAACGTTATGTCACGAACTTTAACAGAGAATATTTTCTAAAGTTCGATTTAAGTTCACTTAATGCTCATGATAAGCAAACCGGAACTGGACCTACAGTTTCAATTTCGATCCGAACCACTGAGTAATATGCTTCCAAAGGGTATCGAACCCAAGACCCCTTGATAGAAGAGGTTTTTGTTATTTTCTTTACTCACTTTACTCCTCGTGTCCAATCGTTCAGTTTACAGTGGAAATGGGAAGAATTAAGAGAAGGACGTTCAAATACAACCACACATTCTGACCGTGGACTTCTATTCTTGCAAAACAAGACACTAATCTGATAACATGTCAGTTTGGTTTCTGTTCACAGTACTACATACTGTTTATGTAAAACAGTGCAAGTGTGGGTTACAATTGATTTCCAGTGAGGTGAGGTACCCAACTGAAATTCGAACCTCCTGGATCCGCCACTGGTTCAACGGTATTGTCCGATGTAAGAAAGAGTGAATACTGCGGTTCTGTTCGCATGGCAGTCCCACACGGGAGACACTGCCAAGCGGTCAATCATGCGGCATTCTGAAGCATAGCAGGTACCCAATCGCCGAACAACGTCCCCCGTCGGCGGTGCACTTTCTCTTCTCCTGGCACCGGCGTGTCCCGATCGATGCTCCAGACCCGAAGGGGCGGGGTCTCCCTTGCACTGCAAGACCCCATCAGCTGAGAGCGCCGCCCACCGCCGCGACGCTCCTTTTTAGATGAAATATAAAGGATCGGAGGACCTGGATGCCCCAACCAGAGTTGCTATGTGAATCGAAATATCACCAAGCAAAGGGAATTCCAGTTGGGAGGAATCTTTTTCATGAACGGAAAATCGAGAAAATTTCGAATGTATGCAGAAATTTATTCAAAATACATCTGAATATTTCTCTAATAATATTAATGAAGCCCAACGCGAATCAAAATAAAACATTTTACTGGTTGCATTCAGTTATTTTTTTTTTAAAAAAATAATAATCTACACTCAGGTCTCTGGAATCTGTGGAGCAGCGCTGCGCATAACGGCAGAGAAGGGAAGAAAGCGAGTGGGCGGAGAAAGCAGTGCGCCCTGTGGCCAATGGCTGATAGCCGCAGACGCGTTTTCCCCTCCATGCACTCACTTCCCCTCTCACGCGTTTATTGATCGAGCCCTCTGGAGTCACTACTTGGCCAGAGGATTTGTTACACTGATAAACAATGAAATACTCCTTTAAATAAAACTAAGTGATCTTTATGTATTCAGATGTGCTGATAACGAATATCACATCCGTTTTCCTGTATCACCTAAAGTTTTTGCAGAAAACCCACATTTTATAGTTTTATGGTTTCAGGTCTCCGCACCCTGCTCCGCTTACGGCTTAACGCTTGGTTCCTAGCAAATGGATAAGAACCTTTTAGCCACCTTGTGTGTTTATGACTGGCACTTAATATTTCGTGGATGAAACATCTGGCAGTAGAGTAATTTCCTGTTTCTCTGTTAAAATTTGTTCTTTTGTGGGTTAGTCGAGTCTTAACTTCCTTTCCGATAACTTCGCGAGTAGACGTATTTTATGTTTGTGTATGTTCGTGAAATTGTGAATGTAATATTGTGTATAGTGAAGTGAAGTGTAAGTTGTATTTTTAACAAAAGGATTAGAGCATTCATAATTGTTGTTTTTTTTAAAGAAATATATTGTAACTCAATTAATGAGTTCGCCATGTCACGCAAATGTGTAAATAACCCGAACTTGTTTTGTTATGTTTGCGGGGAATTTACTCCGAAGTCACAGAGAAATACTATCACTCCTATAGTGAAAAAAGCACATGAGTTGTATTTTGGAAGTAAAGTAGACGAGGGAAAAAGCTGGGCACCAGGTAAAATTTGTTGTAATTGTTCACGAACTTTACGTGGTTGGCTAAATGGCACTCACAAATCAATGCTCTTCGGAAACCCTGTAATATGGACGGGACAGAAAGATCATACTACGGATTGTTACTTCTGTTTAACAAACATAGTGGGATATAGTTCAAAATCAAAACATTCTATATTTTATCCTGATGTTCCTTCAGCCAAGAAACCTATGAGTCATGATTTTATACCAATTCCTAAGTCTCCTAAAGAACGGACAATGGATGAAACAGAACCAAGCAGTGCTTCTCCAGATGACGAACCTGGACCCTCATATTCAAACACCGATCCAAATTTTCCTGATCCAAATATACCTCACTTTATTTCCCAATCCGAACTAAATGATCTAGTCAGAGACCTCAACCTTTCTAAAGTTCAAGCGGAATTATTAGGTTCTCGTCTCAGAGGGTGGAATTTATTACAAGATGGTGTTAAGGTGTCATATCGGAAACGCCAACGATCACTGACACATTTTTTTTCTGTTAGTAATGAGTTAACTTACTGCAATGATGTAGAAGGCCTTCTTCAAGAACTTGGAAGGAGTCACAACCCAAACGAGTGGAGACTATTTTTAGATTCATCTAAGAATAGTTTAAAAGTAGTATTGTTGCATAATGGGAATATATACCCATCAGTACCCCTTGTCTATTCTTCCACCATGAAGGAAACGTATGAAAATATGGATACAATAGTAAAAGTGATAAATTTTGAAAAATATGGTTGGCAGATATGCGGAGACCTCAAAATGATTGGTATACTGTTAGGCATGCAGTCTGGTTTTACAAAATTTTGTTGCTATCTTTGCGAATGGGTTAGGGCTGATGAAAAATTTTGTTAAGGCTTTGGATAAACACGGTGAGGGTTTTGGGTACTTGAGAAAATCATTTCCTAAACTCAGTGATAGTAAGTTAAAAGAAGGCATATTTATTGGGCCGCAAATCCGTGAGATCATTCATGATGACAACTTTGTGGAATTGCTAACAGAAAGAGAGAAATGCGCATGGTTAGCTTTCAGACAAGTATGCTGTAATTTTCTTGCAAATGTGAAAGCTGACAACTACAAGGAACTTGTTAAGAACTTGTTGAAGTGTTATCAGCGCATGGGGTGCAATATGTCCTTGAAAATTCACTTTTTACATTCGCATTTGGACTTTTTTCCCCCCTAACTTGCACACGGTTAGTAACGAATGCGGCGAGAGATTTCACCAGAATATTTCTGTCATGGAGAAACGATATGCAGGAAAATCGGTACAGAACATGTTAGCAGACTACTGTTGGAAACTCAAGGAAGAGGTTTCTGGTGGCAGTTACAAACGGCAGAGTTCAAGAAAGAAATTTTGAAAATGTGAGTAAAAATGTGTTTTTGTGTCCTTTTTTTGCATGAAATTTCTTATTTGAACAGTCAAAATCGGTCCTATATATATTTTTTAATTTTTTTATATTTCATAGTTATTCACTTCAATATTTAAATCTTATTTCATGAGCAAACAAACAAAAATAATTTCAAATTTCGATGTATTATTACAAAGGGAATTAAATTTTTATTAAAAACAAAAAATGAAAATCCAGGGAAAACGATAGGTGATACAGCATTTCTACTTTCAGATTTGGATTCAGCGGGGTCGAATTATAAATAATCGCCTATTTTCGTTCAAAGGAGCAAAAAAAAGTTTGAATTTGTTCATCAGTGTTATCGTTCGCTTTCTCCAGATTCCCAAGAGAGAGTGTAAGTAGTCATTTAAACTAAAATTCGGTACAGAGAAACGGTATAATACGGTAGACGTTTCAGCCTTCCTGTAACAACACAAGAGTGGTAAAATTACAAGGATATCCTTGCTCTGAGGTGTAGGAAACATGTCCAGGTTGCCCACCATAATTTAATGATGTGGAGTAACTGACGACCACAACTTTCGATGTCTATTTTAAAAGGCTACTTCCGACTTTGAAGTCTAAAACTAAGCGATCGTCTATTAGGGACGTCTAAAGATAGCATTAAACTGTACCAATATGTGGCGATCATTCTCTTACTGACCTCTAAATTTAAGGGATCACCCGTACTTAGAATCCAAAATTAAGCGATATCCCATCTTATCGCGTAAAATTAAGGGACGTCTCTAGTAGTACAGGTGCCCCGGCTCAACGCCCGAAAATGAGGCTCGGTGAGGCTCGCAGTGTTGCCAACCCCTTACTCGAAAAAATCACCAAGGTTTTTATCTCGGTCTAACCTAATTTAAAGCAAAAAGCTGGCAATACTGCGAATCTCACCGAGCCTCATTTTCTTGCAGTGTTGCCAGCTCGAGCGAGGCGTAGCCTTTTACGGTGTATGTTAACGGTTTGCTCTCGTAAGGCATGAGCCTTATTTTCTCGCAGTGTTGCCAGCTCACCCCAAGAATATTTCACCATGTGATATTTTACAAGCGAAGCTAACCTACAAATGGGAGTTGGCAACACTGGCAACATCAATTGGCGATCAGTGTTGCCAACTCACCTCAAGAATATTTCACCATGTGATATTTTACAGGCGAAGCTAACCTACGAATAAGAGTTAGCAATACTGATTAGTGTAATCAGCTTAGTTGAGCGCCATCAATTGGCGATCAGTGTTGCCAGCTCACCCCAAGAATATTTCACCATATGATATTTTACAAGCAAAGATAACCTACGAATGGGAGTTGGCAACACTGACTAGTGGAGGTGCACGGGTTGAGTGCCATCAATTGCGGTTCAGTGTTGCCAACTCACCCCAAGAATATTTCACCACATGTTATTTTACAGGCGAAGCTAACCTACAAATGGGAGTTGGCAACTCTGGCAACATCAATTGCGGTTCAGTGTTGCCAACTCACCTCAAGAATATTTCACCATGTGATATTTTACAGGCGAAGCTAACCTACAAATAGAAGTTGACAACACTGGTAACATCAATTGCGATTCAATGTTGCCAACTCACCTGAAGAATATTTCACCATGTGATATTTTACAGGCGAAGCTAACCTACAAATAGAAGTTGACAACACTGGTAACATCAATTGCGGTTCAATGTTGCCAACTTACCTGAAGAATATTTCATCATGTGATATTTTACAGGCGAAGCTAACCTACGAATGGGCAACACTGACTAATAGAAGTGGCCGGGGTTGCGTCCGAATCAGCAGCAGATGTCACCTAGAGCGCTGTTCCATCCGGGACTCAGCCAATCTCTGTTGTCCGAATTTGCGGTAGACGTGGAGTCGGAGGGAAGAGCAGAGAGGCGCGACAGATGCACGCTTGAACTCGCTGTGACGCTGCGCTTGGCAGCCATATTCTAACTTTCACTTTGTACAGACAACATTTACTGATTAGAGGATGTAAAACTCAGTTATATTTTAATATTTTATCGATAATGAATGCAGAAAACGTAAATGATGAAATAGCGTGTTATATTTTTTAATGTGAGTAGTTAGGTGGAAATCATTGTCATGTTTGTTTGCGCCCCAGAGTGCGGTGGGTGAAGTTCGGGCTGACACCTGGCGGGAAAAGTGACAGGCGTACTACAAGGGGACATGCAGATTCGGACGACTTGGACGCGACTTCGAGTGCACGCGAGAGCAACGGGGGAGAACGGGATGGAGCGCTTGCCAATCCGGACACGGCTTTTGTAAACCTCTCTCGGGAACGATGTGCCACACACGCGCGCGCGCGCCTATCGGTAGATTACGTTTCGCGTATTTATTCGTTGTGCTGGCACAGCGTGATGAGTAAATAATGCATTTTCTCATTTTTGAAGTACGAATGCACTTTATCGTAATCTTCCAAGTCCCGGGGACACTAATGTTTGTATATCGTGACTTTTGTAAACCTCTCTCGGGAACGATGTGCCACACACACACACACGTGCACGCGCTGGCGCCTCTTATTATTTCTGTATTATGGCGCAAACACATCTAGAAAAACTACAATTTTGCTCCCTCTCCTCTCTGCGTGTGCTATCAACAATACGTAAGCCTTGGGACGACGAAAATTACACAACGGTGAGCCTCGTCAATACACCTACCCCGCAACATCTGGAGCGTGCAAATACATAAATAGCGGGTCGCTTGGGTGTATACAATTTGTTTTATTTATATTTTGTTTCAAAGCAAGCAAGATAACCGGAGCATGCAGGCACACAACAGCGAGCTGGGATGGAAGATCATCAGCATATCCGGAGCGTGCAGGTACATAATAGCGAGCTGCTTGGGCGTTAGCGTGGCTTCGCCGGATGCAATACACACGATGCTTAGATTACAACAGGTTGTTAACATTAGCTTTGGGGAAGAATATTCTAGAGAAGATTGTCTCAGAACATTTTCATAGTTTCACACTTCTATTAAATTGGTAGAAAAAATATATTAGTGGGCAATAAAATCTGAAGAAGATTTGTGTCTAGCAAAAATAAGCTAAATAGAATTACACATGCATACAATATTTATTTTTTTCTATCTACAATCATATTTTTCTTATATATTTTTTCAATTTTTTTATAGGGTTGATTAAAGCACATATTTGAAGAAGACAATGCTCTACCACCAACCGATCACATATAAATAAACATACCCAAAAAAAATGCGCTCCATGAAAAGTTGCCCTGTGTGCAAAACAGCCATATTAAGCAAAAATTTTGCAAGACATTGTCGCACCTGCGTGCCAAGCAAGCATTTGGCTGCCACCGAACTGTGTTCCGGATGCAATAAATACATTACAATTGCGTATGTCAAGAAGCATAAGCTTACTTGTCTAAGCAAAAATACATCTGGGGCTCAACCGTCGACCAGCTCAACCAAGAGGAAGGCAGAAGCAGCCTCCATCAATGCACCACCTGCTAAACGCGTCAAGCCTGCGATAAAAGCAGACCGGTCTGCTTTCGGTGGAATATTAGGAGATTACGTTCAATTGTCGGATGGCTCTTGCGATGTTCGTAGCTTTTTAGAGGAGAAGCGAGCAGAAATAGTTTCTATTTTTAGTAATGCACTGGCTACGCACTCCTCCACTAAATTCTACGCATCGCTTCGTTGCTGGTACAAAAAACCGTCTGATGAAATTTACAGCTTCTGCCACAACACCAAGGCGAAGATGCTGCATCTGGCGGATGTCGACAACCTCGAGGTCATCTACAACAAGTTTGTCGAGGAGCTGCTGGCAAAGCAAGAAGAACATGAAGCTAAGGGCTCGGGAGGTTCGCTGTGTGGGGAGCCTCACGAACTGCGCGTCAAACTTTCCAAGTTTGTGCCTTTCTCCGCATCCAGCTACGTCCCCTTACCATCTGCCATTGCGGCAAAGAAGGCTGTCCTGAACATTCAGAACAGTGACGCCAAGTGCTTTCTCTGGTCGGTGCTTGCAGCATTACACCCTGTTCACTGGAAAAACCATCCACACCGAGTTAACCACTACCTACCCTACGAGCCAGAACTGGAAGATGCCATTGCTGGGATTGACTACCCGGTGGCGCTTTCGGACATTCGCAAGTTCGAGGCCCGTACACACAACCCTCGGTTGGCCATCAATGTTTATGGCCTCATCGACAAAAAAGTGGTGTACCCTATCCGGGTGAGCGACGTAGAGGACAATGATGCTCGAGAAATCCATCTCCTACTCATCAAGAATGAAACTCACCATCACTACACCCTCATCCGTTCTCTCTCTCGGCTTGTTTCAAGCCAGCTGAGCAAAGACGAACACCACATAGAAGTTTGTCCCAGGTGCTTGTCTATATTTCGTAATCGAGAACAGCAGGATTACCAGCGCATCAGAGGTCCCAACATCGCTGCCGAGAAACTCGCTCGCCACAAGCTCTACTGCAAAGCCAACAAACCGGGGCTGGCAGACTTGCCCAAACCTGGCACCGTGGAGCGTTTCCACATGCACGGCGCCATGGTAGAGCACCCTGCTATCATCATCGCGGATTTCGAGGCCTTCCTCAAACCCCTGTCCACTTGCGATCCCGATCCCGAAGTTTCCTCCACTACCCCTTACCAACTCCACGAGGCATCCAGTTTCGCATACGTTGTGGTACGACGAGACCAACACATCGCCCCCGAGCCCTACGTGTACCGTGGTCTCGACGCAGCCAAACACTTCCTCGAGAGGATGGTTGTCGAGGCTATCGAGATAGGGAAGGTGCTGTTGACCCCCAAGTCTATGCTCCCACTGTCCCCCGACGATCAACATAGACACGACGAGGCCATCGCTTGCCCTGTCTGCGTCGAGGAGTACACCGCCAACAACTGTAAAGTCCGACACCACGATCACTTTAACGGTAGGTATGTTGGTTCTTGGTGCAACGACTGCAACCGCTTGGCTCGGGACCCGCGCTTCATCCCTGTGTTTTTTCACAATGGCTCGGGGTACGACTTTCACCACCTGATCAAGCATCTTGGGTACGACAACGAGCGAATCAACGTCCTGGCGCAGAACGAGGAGCATTACATCAGTGTAAGCAAATGGGTTCGAATCCCAGAATCCGACTCTACCGTCGAACTTCGCTTCCTCGACTCCCTGAGGTTCCTCCCGGCCAGCCTCGATGCTCTCGCGGGGAAGCTTAGCGACGAGAAAATGCTCATCACCTCTGCGAATTTTCCGAACTTGGACGCCAGTCTCTTCAGGCGTAAGGGGGTCTACCCCTACGAATACGTCACCGACTCTACCAAGTTTGCGGAGACGTCGCTTCCTCCTCGAGCAAACTTCTATAGCAAACTGCGAGGCTCGGGCATCTCTGAGGATGACTATAACCATGCTCAGTCCATGTGGCGCGAGCTGGATTGCCAAAATCTCGGAGACTACCACGACGCCTACCTCAGACTTGATGTGACGCTCCTCGCCGACGTGATCCAGGCGTTTCGTGCAACTGCGAAGACCATCTACCACCTGGATCCCGCCTACTTCTATAGTCTCCCCGGACTGGCATGGTCGGCCATGTTTCTGGTGACGAAAATTGAGCTGGAGCTTCTTTCGGACGTAGACATGATGCTGTTTGTGGAACGTGCCGTGCGGGGTGGAATGGTCCAGGTGTCGCAGCGACACTCGCATGCCAACAACCATCACATGGCTACTGGTTACGACCCCTCACAACCGTCCAGCTACATCATGTACACGGACGTTAATAACCTCTACGGACACTCCATGATGCAGCCACTCCCTTTTAGAGGTTTCGAGTGGGCTGATCCCTCCAACTTCGACGTTGAAGGTTTCAACGATGAGGAATGCGGATTTTTTGCCGAGGTGGACCTCGAGTTCTCCGAGAAGCTGCAGGATTTGTTCTGCGATCTTCCCCCTGCACCCGAGTTCAAGTGTCCACCCGATTCCAACCAGAAGAAGCTCGTCATGGACTTCGAGCCCAAAGAGCGTTATGTCCTGCACTACCAAAACCTCCGGTGGTTGATGAAGCAAGGGGTTACCGTCCGCACAGTACATCAAGTTTTGATGTTCGAGCATTCTCAATGGTTGAGGTCATACATCGAGCTCAACACCAAACATCGTACAGTCGCCACTTCTGATTTCGATCGCGATTTCTTCAAGTTAATGAACAATGCGGTGTTTGGGAAAACTATGGAGAATGTGCGAAATCATGTAGATGTGAGGCTAATATCAAACAAAGTACAATGTCGCAGGCTCGTAGCAAACCCGTTATTTAAATCGAGGACTATTTATAATGAGCAGCTTGCTCTAGTGCATATGAGGAAGAACAAGGTGATGCTCAACAAGCCAATTTATGTTGGTGCCTCAGTATTAGACCTGAGCAAACTGCACATGTTTCAAATATATTATGGGATACTACGCCGGCACTATAACGACAATATCAACCTACTCTACACGGACACAGATAGTTTGATGTACCACGTCCACTCACCCGATGCGTACAGGGATATAGCCACGGTACCAGCTTTTGTGAACCTTTTTGACACGTCAGGCTATCCCCAGCCAAACCGATACAAAATCCCGACTTCCAACAAGAAGAAGCCTGGCAAACTCAAAGACGAGAAGAACGGTGATATAATTCTCGAGTTTGCAGGTCTTCGCGCCAAGGCCTATACCATCAAAGCTGAGGGCGGCGTTACCAAGAAGGCCAAGGGTGTTGGCAGACAGGTGGTTCGGGAGCATCTCACATTCGAGGACTTCGTGGATTGCCTCAAAACCAGGTCGTCGGTTCTAAGAGCAGAACAGCGCATCCAGAGCGTCGACCATGTGTTGACCACCAACCAGGTGAGAAAGGTTGCCCTGGACGCACGCGACGACAAGAGGTGCGTTCTTCAATGTGGAATCCACACACTGCCGTGGGGGCACTATCGCTTAGCAGAAAGCAAAACCTGCAACATATGCCCATCTTCAACAGAAGATTCATAAAACAAAACAAAAAAAGAAAACAAAAAAAAAATATTTTGTTAGTCATTACAAAAAACACTGACTGTCATTACAAAAAAACTTTGACCGTATTTTAAATAACCAGCATACCTATGAATCTCTTTGGTTTCCGAAAACAAACCAACATGGAGACTGTACACCACACGACGACAGATCATGAATTTCTACCTTCCATGTTAACTAAACTCAACGGTCTACTGATTGTTCACCTTAACAGCATTTGGACGAAATTGGATGACGATGTGGGCAAGATGTTTTACGTCTTCAACAACAATTTACATTTCTACGAAATTCCGATCGATGGAAAACTTCAAATCGCCGTGAATCCGGAAAACGTAGGTGAAATCAAAATATCTACCGGCAAAAACATTTTTCGAATCAAGCATGACAAAATGCTTTCTAACATTACGTACGATGTTTCCGCAGGAGATTGTTTATACGTGGAACTCCTAGGAGATTACGACAAACTTATTCCTCTCTTCGTAGAATTACGAATCGTCTATCCTATTATAAATAACCGTTAACCAAAATGCCTAACGATATTTTCGGCAACACCAAGCGTGTAGACCACGCAGAAGAGATTCTCATGTTGGACGTCCGAATTAAAAAATTGAGGAGCGATTTGATCGCTTTGCAGGAGACCTTAAACAAAAGTTTAGAGTCGGAGATCGCTACGCTCCAAACGCAATGTCTCGACCCCATTCTGAAAATCGATTCCGAACTGAAAACGCTCATAAAAAATTATGTCGACGTACCTTCTTACGACAACGTTCAAAATATACAGTTGAGCGTGGATAAACTTCAAAATGATTTGGCCAAATTACAACAATTTCAATCGAAAAATGAAGATTTGGAAAAATTGAAACTCGAAATCGAAGAACGAACTTCGGCAATCGAAAAGAATTTCTCTGAACTTCAAACCGTCGTGAAAGATATTGATGTAGAACGCTTGCACGTTGTTGTTTCCAAATTACAAGAAGAATTCGCCAGCACGTTGGAAGAAATTAAATCCAAGTTACAGACTTTGGAAGATACCATGACCAACCTACCATCGTCAGACGAACTGCAGGTCATCGGCAAAAGCGTCGCGAACATAAAAATTCAATTGGAGGCTTATCAAGATTTCGAACACATTCAAACCACCATCGCTACGCTTCAGGCATCTCTGGAGTTGATCAACGAAGAAATTAAAAATATTCACGCTGAAGCGAGTGCGTTGACGAGCATACAAGACACGTTGAGCACGGTTCAGCAGAAGATCGAATATTTAGAAAATTTGAACGTCGAATCGAACCTTGCTCATTTTCATCACGTACTGGACAACATACAGGGTGACTTGGAATCGTTACGGACGAGCGTACCTTCGAGCGAAGATTTGGAAAAATTGAAAACGGCGGTGACGGCACTATCCGATTCGAGCGACATCAAAAGTTCGTTGAGCGATCTCGAGAGTAGGGTTGCCAATCTCCCCACCTCCAAAGAATTGCACGCTTTGAAAAGAAGCATATCACGTATGCTGAAACGACTGGAAACGGAAACGGCGAACGTGGAACAGATTCGAGACGAACTTGCTTCGCTGGTGTCGACGCTGCCCACTTCGCAGAGCGTCGCCGACCTTCACACGCAGTTTACCGAGATGCGAAGCATCGTGAACGATCTTACCGAGAAAAGTTCGAAATTGAATCAAGTCGAGAACCTTCAGAGTATCGTCGTCAACATCAGAGATCAAGTTGGAGTGTTGGAATCCACGCAGGAATCGACGCTGGCCTCTTTCGGTGCCAAGTTACAAGAACTCAACGAAAACTACAAGCAGTTGAACGTGGAAGTGAAAATCAAACCGTCATTTTCTACAGTAACGGATACCATCGTCGAACATTTGTTGCCCGTACAAAATACACTGGGACAGCTTCACAGCAACCTCGTTAGCGTCGATACTAAATTCGCTAAACTGCATTCTCTGCAAGCCATCGAAATCAACAGCGTACCCAATCAACAGAGAATCTCCACGTTTGTCGAAGGTAACAAACTGTACATGTTACATCCTTATCATCCGTACTACAAGTTTCTCCTCGATGGCACGATTCAGATAAATGAATTTTCGTACTGGTCTCACGGCAGAAAAGCTAGCGTTCCCACCATGACCTTGATATCGAATCGTGGTGTTCAGAAAGCAGGAAACATTCCTCTGGCACGTTGGAACGAAACGCGCAACATATATGAAATACACGAAGACGAAGATCTCACCGTTTTTGACGTGAGTGCCGGCGATAAGCTGATCATTCAAAACACGAGCGAAGTGCCACCCTCTTTGAATCCCATCACACTGGTGCTTCTCTTCAAACGTAATCTCTAAAAAATGTCTAGGCAAGCCATCGTCCAAGAATTGCATAAACCTGCACGCCGCAACTACGAACGTTTGGCGGTGGTAACCAAGGGCATCGACGACCTCTGGCAAAGTGACCTCGTGGAGATGAGTAGCGGCAATCTAAAAAATGTACATAAATTGAACAAGGGCAACAAGTACCTCCTCACCGTCATAGACACGTTTTCGAAATTCGCATGGGCTCTACCTTTGAAGGCCAAAACAGGAACGTGCGTCACGGAAGCATTCAAGACAATTTTTCACGAAAACGACAGACGACCACGGTTTTTGCAAACAGACAACGGTAAAGAATTTTACAATGCCGTATTCCAAAAGTTTATTCGGAAACACGACATTCGACATTATTCAACCTTCAGTCACATCAAAGCCAGCATTGTGGAAAGATTTAATCGAACCTTGAAAACACACATGTGGAAACGATTCACGCTTCGAGGAAATTACAAATGGGTCGACATACTGCCGGAACTCGTCGACACCTATAATAATACGGTACACAGAACGATAGGCATGAAGCCAGCTGACGTTACGAAATCTGACGAGCAGCGTTTAATTTCTACAGTTTACTGTCCAAAGTACACTCCCACGACTACCAAGAAATCAAAATTCAAAATTGGAGACCAGGTGAGGATCAGCAAATTCAAACGCACCTTCGAGAAGGGGTTCACAAAAAATTGGAGCACGGAACTTTTTACGGTGGTTCGAGTTTTACCCGGAAACCGACACACGTATATAATAAAAGATAGTAGCGGCGAGATTTTGAAAGGAAGATTTTACGAAGAGGAACTCTCTAAAACAAAACATCTCGACACGTACCTCATCGAGAAAGTATTGCGTAGAAAAGGCAACAAACTGTTTGTCAAATGGCTGGGACTTCCGGAAAAGAGTTGGATCAACGCGAACGAAGTGATCTTGTAAGTACGTGGAACGTGGTGAAACGTCTACCGGATTCGGAAAATCAAACGAGAAAAAAGAACGGTGAGTTGCTTCCCGACAGCATCCGCTGTCTGATCGTAGGTCCTTCGGGGTGTGGGAAAACAACACTGCTCGTGGACAATTTTCTCCTCGCACCGAATTGGTTAGATTGGAAGAACAGGCACCTCTACGTATTTTCGAAAAGTCTCGAACAAGCGAAATACAAGCAACTGATGAAACTGTACGATGGTCTGGACATTGCAACGTTCGCTTCGGAAATAAAGCCACTCGACGATTGTCGTGAAAATTCAGTCGTTGTGTTCGACGATGTCATCCTGGAAAATCAAAATGAAATTCGCAATTTTTTCACGCAAGGTCGTCACAAAGGAATAGATTGCTTCTTCCTAGCTCAAACGTTTTCCAAAATTCCAAAACAGTTAGTACGCGACAACGCTAATTTCATATGTTTGTTTCGTCAAGATCACACCAACCTCAAGCACGCGTACGATGACTACGTAGGCGGAGACATGAACTACAATCAATTTTCGGAACGCTGCTGCTCCCACTGTTGGAACAGTGACGATTTCGGATTCGCGACGATCGACATGACGAGAAAACCCAACGACGGAAAATACAGAAACAAAATCAACGACTTTCTAAACGTTGCAACGTTGTGAGAAACAACGTGTATAAATAACGCTATGACGAAACGAAAAATCGAAGACGAAAATCTCAAGTTGCGAAACTACCTCGCGAAACGTTTCAAAGGTTGGAAATCCGAGAATCGCGGATTCTACGAAGAGAAGAAACGTCAAGATCAACCTGTGATCGATGCCATCAGCGATCTAGGTAAAGAAATTAAAGGCGTCACGGAACAAAATAAAAATTTGATCAACGAACTCGTACCACTTGCAGCTAAAAGTTACACCGTACCCACGCCTATTTCGAGCATTCCTTCGACGCCGTTCGAACTAAGGGACGTACCGACACGACGTCGAGCCATAGGTAGCACGCCGTCGTCTTTGGATAAGATTGAGTTAGGACCTTTGGCACGAGACTACCTGAGCACGGGAAAATTCGACAAGGATGAAGTGTTCGGATTGTATCCGAGCATGGAGAGCAACGAAGGCGGCGGTGTGGTTTGGAAGATTGGAAAATCGAAGGTGACCTTCGAAGGCAACGACATTAAAGTTAATTTAGGCGAGAAGGATAGTTGGAACAGGTATCCGGGTACGGTGGGACTGTGGGAACTCGTTGCCAAAAAGCAGCCGAAAGATTACACTGACGAAGATTACCAGAGTTACAAGGAAATTTTGATCATGACGGATGCCTTATACCAGAACAACGACGCCTCGCAGAATAGGGTGAAATCGAGCAGCGGCGAGAAGTATAGAAATCTCATCAAACCGATTTGGAACCAGGTGAAAACAGGCAGCGGCGTCAAACTCTACAACACCCTGCCCAAAGAGTTTGTGTGGGTGGACGACGTGCGCAAGCTCATAGACCGATTGTTGGTTATTGCAGGAGAGGAGAATGCAGGCAATCGTAATTTCTACAACGAGAAGGTAGGAATTGTGGACATGATCAGCACAAAACTTTCCAACTTCATCGTGAACAACGACAAGGGCATAGGTTACCTCATTAAAATTATCAACACGCTGCCTCCGAGATTCTGGAACGTGGCCGAAGGAAAGGGACTCGTGAACGACATCATCAACAAGTTACCTTTCGAGATGCATTTACCCGGCTACCAGTTCTGCGGACCGGGTACCAAACTCGAGAAAAGATTGGAGAGAGGAGACAAGGGTGTGAATCCGTTGGACGTCGCATGCAAAGATCACGACATCGCCTACAACACCACTCGCACCGATCTGGATGCACGTCATGAAGCAGACAGAAAGTTAGAGCACGCAGCTTTCGAAAGATTCGTTAGCAGAGACGCTTCGCTGGGAGAAAGAGTTGCAGCACTGGGCACCACCATCGCCATGAACACGAAACAAAAATTTGGATGGGGTGTATAAATAAATAACATACAGTAAAAAAGAAATAATAACAACATGTCTTGCATAACCGATTTGCCGCACGAACTGCTATGTAAAATATTCAAACACGCTTGCGAGGATGTAGGGAAACTTTTACACGTAGCAAGAACAACTCCGAAATTTCGTGTCCCTTGTGAAATGCTTATCAAGGGCCATCTTCGGGAGATCAGTGGAATGAGGAGCGGTGATCTTGACACTCTTCTTTCGGTTGCGGGGGAAAAATTAAACGATAGGTTAGACGAACTGCACGAGGCGAGGCAGGGGAGAAGACGATATACTGATGATTGGTGTAAGTCCAAACAGGAAACTGAAGAAATCATCACGCACATCATTGCGTTTTCCGAAGCACGAACTTTCTTCCTCTAACGCACACACACAAAAAAAATCTTCGATACAAATCGTGAAAAAAAATATATATATAAATAACACACATCGTGAAAAAAATCTTCGGTATATATAAATAACACACATCGTGAAAAAAAACTAAATTTCTCTAACACACACACTGAAAATTTCTCTTCGATATGACAACTGAAAAAATGAGTGACCTCCAAGCATTAAAACAAATACTAAATTTGTCAGTAGAGTATGTAAAAATTCGGGAATTGGAAGTGGACAAACCTTACACGATAACTTCCGGTTCAATTGTTTCTACCCAGTATGGTCCCAAGGCGCGTCTGTTGCTCAACGCACAATACAGTCTATTTTTACCAGATCGATACGCTGACATGTTATCCAACGAGAAGCTAGCTATTTTAATCGAGAACAAAACTCGAATCGTGTACAAGGGTACAAAAGAACTTCTTGGTAAAAAAACAAAGCACGTAATAGAATTTGTGTAACGACTCTGCGGGAAGTATATCCTTGAAAAAAATTACACGGAACAAAAAAATCTCAGAATATTTATATATAAATAACATACCAAAAAAAATTACACAAAACAAAAAAATCTCAAAACATATATATAAATAACATATCGTGAAAATAACATATAGAGCATCAACATGAAGCCCAAAGGTGTCGTGTACCAGATACCATACTCCAATCTGAAAAATCTAGGTGCCCTCGATGGGTTACTCACCAAGAAACAACGTGAGAAGAAACGTTCTTGCTTGACGAAAGGACACGGAATGAAATTACTTCTCAGCACACCTCAATTGAAACGCTTGCAGCGTTCGCGGAAACAGCAAAAGATCGGAGGTTTCATATTCAGCATCCCGGCCATCCTGGCAGCATTGGGGGCCGTTGGAAGTTTGGCCGGCGGTAGCGCCGCCATCGCGAAAACCGTCATCGACTCGAAGAAAAACAAGGCAGAATTGGAAGAACAGAAACGTCACAACCTGGCTATGGAGAAGAAGGGGAAAGGTATAACCAAAAAACAAAAAAGCAACCTCGATGCTTTGAAGAAATATAAAAAAAAGAAGAAGCCCTGTCCAACTTCGATATTGAATCTCTGATCGAACCGTTGGGAATAAAGAACTTCAGGGGTGTTTTCATGTCCGATTCTCTACCCTCTGCTGTGAAGAAAAAAGAGTATGGCGTGGTCAACCTGGACAGTTACAAAAATCCTGGTACACATTGGATATGCTACCTCAAAATTGACGATGACAAAGCATTTGTTTTCGATTCGTTTGGTGGCACACCACCTGCCAGGTTGGTGAAGTATCTCAGTGTTGCCAACCTCTACTACAATGACAAACGCATCCAGGGTTTCACCGATGTTAACTGCGGCCACCTATGCCTTTCCGTTCTCGCATACATGTCTAAAATAAATAACCTGTCGGTGGAACATTTTCAGAAAGCATTGTGGAATCTTAAATACGATGGGCGTGTTCCATCTCACGAGCGAATCTTCGATCTTGAAACTCACGCTGCACGACGACATCGTCTATCCTAAATCCGTAGCTCTGCGTGCATTCTACAGCATGTACCTCATACCTAACGTCACGCAGCACAACAACAAAATTAGCGTCGGAAACGAACACATCATCGTCACGCCAGGCCAATACAATCTTTCCACTTTGCAAGCTCAATTACCCAAAGGCACGTACTTTTCTCAAAATTCGGTCACGCACAGAGTGGAAATCCTATCGGCGACGGAGACCGTGGACCTGGGCACCATGGGAGAACTTTTAGGTTTCGAGAACGACACCAAACTCGAAGCTGGCATCAAACATACGGCAACCAACATTCCTAAATTTCTAGCCATAGAAACTCTAAACGTTCACTGCAACGTGGCGGAAGGCATGATCACGAAATCCTCGGACGGATTGTTAGGAAGTCACAAGCAGACAGGAATCATAGCCACATTCAAACCTAGTTCCGAATTCATGGAACCGATCAGCTACACACCCTCTTCGCCGATCTATTTTCCAGTATGCCGCAACCGCATAGACGACATAGAGTTGGTGGTGACAAACGAGAAAGGAGAGGTGGTGGATTTCGCAGGTGCAACAACCACTGCCATCGTGGAGATCAACGTATAATAAATAACACGCATAGTAAAAATGGAGCAAATCGAAAGTTACGAATTGCAATCTTTCCCTCCCAACCGTCGCACGTTCGCCAATCTCAACGAAGCGAACAGGGAGATCGAATACGACGTGGACGTAGGCGACGGGTTTGTTCATCCTCACAGAGCGGACCTCTATCTTCAATTCGACGTGGTGAAGAAGGAAAGCGGAGACGCGTTTCCCGCAACAGCAAATTTGATACTCGTGGACAACTTCGTGCCTCACCTGTTCTCGCAGGTGGAGGTGAGGAAACACAACACCGTCATAGACAGAATAGATTATCCAGGCATCACGTCGACGGCAGTGGGAACATTGAAATTATCCAAAACTGACGCAGCATACTACCAGGCAGGAGGATTCGAAGCGGGGACCAAAATATCGACTAGAAGTCACACGGTGCTTTTTCCCATGCGTCTGCTGCCGGGATTCTTCTCGGACTACAAAAAAATCATGTGGAAGGGGGGATTGCGCGTCACGTTTCGAAGAGCAGCCAACGACAACAACGCACTGATGCGATACACCAACTTGAACGCTGACGGCACGCCGATAGCCAACACATTACCCGAAGCGGCCAAGTGCGTCATACGGAGCATGGAATTGAGAATGCCGATCGTGGAATACGAGACGAACTACGCCCTCAAGTACAAAGCAGAGATCTTGAAGAATCCGCAGGTGCCGATTCACTTTCACGGTTACCAGTGCGTGCAGAAGATGGCATCGGGAAGTCACATGGAATTCGACGTGACAACTCAGTTCAACAACATACAGTTCGACATGCCAGATTTCGTCGTAGTGTTCTTTCAAACCGGGCGCGATAACAACCAGGAAAAAAATTCCAGCAAGTTCGATGACTGTAAGATCAAGAACGTTTATCTCAAAAATGGACGCAACGAAGTGTTCCCGCGCGAAAATTACAACCTCGACATGACCAAAGACGATTATCTCAAACTTTACGAAGCTTACACCTCTTTCAAACGCGTGACCGAGGGAAGCATGGACATGTACTACACGCCCAGTGAATTCAAAACCCGCAGGCCGATGTTCGTCATCAACACATCTAAGAGAAAGCAGGTGGTGGTCAACGATCGAACCAACATCAAGGTCGTCTGCGAGTTCCACGAAGCCTTGCCCGAGGACACCGTGTGCAGCGTCATCCTGATTGCAGAGAAGTCCTTCGTCCACGACGTGAAGAACGAGAGGGTCACAGAGCAGTTTTAACATGTTTAACATCTTTTTTCTTGCACAAATAATAAGAGGCGCCAGCGCGTGCACGTGTGTGTGTGTGTGGCACATCGTTCCCGAGAGAGGTTTACAAAAGTCACGATATACAAACATTAGTGTCCCCGGGACTTGGAAGATTACGATAAAGTGCATTCGTACTTCAAAAATGAGAAAATGCATTATTTACTCATCACGCTGTGCCAGCACAACGAATAAATACGCGAAACGTAATCTACCGATAGGCGCGCGCGCGCGTGTGTGGCACATCGTTCCCGAGAGAGGTTTACAAAAGCCGTGTCCGGATTGGCAAGCGCTCCATCCCGTTCTCCCCCGTTGCTCTCGCGTGCACTCGAAGTCGCGTCCAAGTCGTCCGAATCTGCATGTCCCCTTGTAGTACGCCTGTCACTTTTCCCGCCAGGTGTCAGCCCGAACTTCACCCACCGCACTCTGGGGCGCAAACAAACATGACAATGATTTCCACCTAACTACTCACATTAAAAAATATAACACGCTATTTCATCATTTACGTTTTCTGCATTCATTATCGATAAAATATTAAAATATAACTGAGTTTTACATCCTCTAATCAGTAAATGTTGTCTGTACAAAGTGAAAGTTAGAATATGGCTGCCAAGCGCAGCGTCACAGCGAGTTCAAGCGTGCATCTGTCGCGCCTCTCTGCTCTTCCCTCCGACTCCACGTCTACCGCAAATTCGGACAACAGAGATTGGCTGAGTCCCGGATGGAACAGCGCTCTAGGTGACATCTGCTGCTGATTCGGACGCAACCCCGGCCACTTCTATTAGTCAGTGTTGCCCATTCGTAGGTTAGCTTCGCCTGTAAAATATCACATGATGAAATATTCTTCAGGTAAGTTGGCAACATTGAACCGCAATTGATGTTACCAGTGTTGTCAACTTCTATTTGTAGGTTAGCTTCGCCTGTAAAATATCACATGGTGAAATATTCTTCAGGTGAGTTGGCAACATTGAATCGCAATTGATGTTACCAGTGTTGTCAACTTCTATTTGTAGGTTAGCTTCGCCTGTAAAATATCACATGGTGAAATATTCTTGAGGTGAGTTGGCAACACTGAACCGCAATTGATGTTGCCAGAGTTGCCAACTCCCATTTGTAGGTTAGCTTCGCCTGTAAAATAACATGTGGTGAAATATTCTTGGGGTGAGTTGGCAACACTGAACCGCAATTGATGGCACTCAACCCGTGCACCTCCACTAGTCAGTGTTGCCAACTCCCATTCGTAGGTTATCTTTGCTTGTAAAATATCATATGGTGAAATATTCTTGGGGTGAGCTGGCAACACTGATCGCCAATTGATGGCGCTCAACTAAGCTGATTACACTAATCAGTATTGCTAACTCTTATTCGTAGGTTAGCTTCGCCTGTAAAATATCACATGGTGAAATATTCTTGAGGTGAGTTGGCAACACTGATCGCCAATTGATGTTGCCAGTGTTGCCAACTCCCATTTGTAGGTTAGCTTCGCTTGTAAAATATCACATGGTGAAATATTCTTGGGGTGAGCTGGCAACACTGCGAGAAAATAAGGCTCATGCCTTACGAGAGCAAACCGTTAACATACACCGTAAAAGGCTACGCCTCGCTCGAGCTGGCAACACTGCAAGAAAATGAGGCTCGGTGAGATTCGCAGTATTGCCAGCTTTTTGCTTTAAATTAGGTTAGACCGAGATAAAAACCTTGGTGATTTTTTCGAGTAAGGGGTTGGCAACACTGCGAGCCTCACCGAGCCTCATTTTCGGGCGTTGAGCCGGGGCACCTGTACTACCTGACGTCTAAAATTAGGCGATGGCCCTGTGAAATTAGACGATCGCCCCTCTTGATGCCAGAAATTAGGCGATGGTCCGTATTTATATCTGAAATTAAATCATCGCAACTATTGAAGTCTAAAATTAGGTGATCGTCCTTCATGTCGTCGATTCCATGAGGAGAATTACAGATTGTCTACTGTAGAATGCGCTGGTAATCAAGGGGTCCCTGGTTCGATCCGTGGTGGAGGCACATTACACACTGGCTCGGAACCCACTTTCGAAATTAGACCCAGTCTCAATTAGCCTATCTGGCCATCAATTTGTTTTAAGTCCACGTTATGTTCAAATACTCTAATCGGGACTGGGCCTACAGTTTAGTGAGATCCGATTATGCCTCCACTAGGTATCGAAACCGAGACCACTTGATTAGAAGGCGTGTTCGTTACAAATATGTCAGTCGGGAGACTCGTCTGAGCATAAAGTGGACTTTGCCTCTGGTCTAAAACCAAGTGAGGCGTTTGAACTTACATGGAACTTAAAAGGCCTTAAAACAAGTAGGTGGGGCATGTTATGCCACCACTGATATCGGCCAAGTAAAGAATCTACAGACTATGGGGATTTATGGCTCCACTACGTGGCAACACTGATCCCAACATGACAAAGTTCCATCTTCGCGGCGTTGCGGAAGAAAAGTGAAAAAAAGTAGAAGAAAGCGAGTGGCGAAAAGGAAACCTGGAAGATCACGTTTCGCAACCGAAGGATCTTCACGCAATCATTGTTAAACCTGCGAGTATACGCGAGGTAGTTGCTAAGGAGCTTACCGAAGGGACTGGGAAAAGAAACCGAAAGAACACGACGGCGTTTCGGGAAGAGAGGGAAAGGAGAGCCAGATTACGGAATCTTCGAGCACGTTACAAAAAGAGGCTAACAAAGGATTTGCAATGGCGAGGGAAATAGGATCCGGAACACGATCCACCAACTTCTGACCACCTCTTTAACTACTGCAGTTCTAGCAAGTAAACCGTTAGCTGCACTGGTCGCCTTTGTTAAGTACGGGTGAAAGGAAACTACTCCGTTCCAGGAATAATTGGAGCAACGCCGCGGGTAACGGGAGAGAAGGGGAGAAAGCGAGTGGGTGGAGCAAAGCATGCGCTCTTCTGCAAACAGCTGGTAGCTGTAGTCGCTTTCCCCCCTCCACGCAATCCCGTTCCCTCTCGCGTGTTCACTTGTTGAAACCTATCGAGTGTGATGCGCAGAGATTTGTTTTCGTTCGCTCGCTCCAGAAGCCCCCGTCTACTGTCGGATTAAAAAATATAGATACTCGAGTTTACACTGCAATTAAAAATTAACCAGTAGACCTACATAACAAAGAGTTACATCAAAATGTAGCTGATTCAATTCTGCGTTAATTTATGCTAACCAAATTTTTTCTCGAGTAGGCCTTATATTTTTTATCGTCGTGAGAACAAAAAAGGGCAGGTTTCTTTTAGTTATGCGAACGATCACTCTCATTGAAATTCTGTAAATCAAAAACGGTTTGTCCGATCGTTGTGAAATTTTAGTACAATGGAGGCAGGAAGGTTCTTAACTCAATTCTTAATTTTCAAGGTTTCAAAATTTGTCAAAAAACATTTTTCTACAATTTTGCGAAACATGGAACGTGGCATCACGGCAAGCATTGACTCGCAGCGCTAGCCCGTAATTTTCACGGTTGAACGGACATCGCTGCGTTCCGTGTTGCCATGTTCCGCGTACAGGTTTACTCCGCTGAATAAAAATCTGTATAAAATCGGTTTCGCAATGTGAATTGACAATGACAATGAATTTTTAAAACAGATGCAAAGAGCTTCAAAACAAAACGAATTTTGTATTTATAGGGCTACCCAATACCAAGAAAATGTTGTTTCGCAAAATTGAAGAAAACTGTTTGAAACAGTTGCCTAGTAGTGCAGACACAACTACTTCAGCTGTCCAAAAGAACATGGATCAATACCGTAAGAAGAGCATCTAACCAAGGGGGCCAGCACAGGAAGGAGATTCTGGCATTCGTTCATTCTGCGGATCTCACTCTCTCTCTCTTATTCATGCGGACCATCGTTTTTGTACAAAACTCACGTGCAGCAGGAAGTCGCCATACGAGAGAGGTTTGCGAATATATGGAAGCCATGCTGTAGCCACGAGTAGAATTTCCGGAAACCGGCGATATTCGGGGCAGGGTTTCATGCTTTGTGCAGTTAAATTTGCATGACCGCATCAAAAGTATGTGGCGCACTCTCTGCGGTCCAGGGTAAAGTATCTAAATTTGACGTATATTCAAGCTTAAACACGCTGTTCCGCCGCATTGGGTTGCGAAATACAATTTTAATCTCTCGGCGCCCCAAGGATAAAAAAAAATCTCAAAACTTTCCACGCCAGTTCCCTTCCTCGGAAAATCAGCAGTCCGGTGATCAGAAACATCCAGATTAGAGTTTAGAAATTATTCTTGATGTGCATCACTGCCTTATCAGCAAAAGAATTACATATCTTTAGGTTTCTCGTAAACATACTTCGCTAAACTGTGATGAAAACCGCTATTGTAGGTCAAACCCTAGCATTGAGTGAGGCGTGGTTAGCCCTGCCTAACACCAAAAACAATTCATTGATTGGTTGATTTAAGTCCACTTTATGCACACATAGGTTAATCGGGAATGGGCCTCAGTTTAAAGTGAGATCCGAACCACTATGTGCCTCCACCGAGTATCGAACCCGAGACCCCTTCATTACAAGGCCTAAAACAATTCGGCATAAATGGTACTGAAGCTATGAATATTCTGAATTCATAAAGACAAAATTAGACTCTTACATAATTCCAACAAATAAAATAGATCCAAACTCCTTTCGACTATTAAATGTAGATAACTCACGATCTATACCATCGGTCCCCTCACCACTGTTATCTAGATTTCGAGATGTGATCCGAGTACACGTTCATGTACCCAAGTAGATGTCCACGATGCTGAGTCAACATCAAAAGTTTGGAGGTAACATTTAGGTTAGAATCCAGAACTCCTTGCATCCATTTTCTATTACCCATATTATTTTTCCAACTCGAATTTGATACTTTTCTCCTGAATTTTATTTCAAAGTCAACATTTGGAAAGGGGGAAAGGGGGTATCATCATAATTTTCAATGATCTTCCAGACTTCACTAGGGGTGAATATAGTACAGCCGACGGCACAGCTTAGTCAACCCGCCGTATTGGTGAATGAGCGCTCCCGTGTGCACGCGTGGTAGTTCAGACCACCCAGCGTCGTGAGAAGAAAAATGAGGGAGCTGGCGAATCAGGAGGCTTCGTCGGTCGCGTTCATTCAGTGGAAAAACTCTCGTCGTCCGATTCCTGAGTAACAGTGCAGTGTGGCATATTGTAAACATGGCAGAAGAAACAGAATGTAGTTCCGTAAGAGGAGGGCGCCTTCCCCTGAAGTACTTTTCTAACCTTTCAACGCAAGCAGTTGCCCCACTGCTCTTCTGCTTACAGGCCTTGAGGTGCAATGTGCAGGCGGAAAGCTCACGCCGCACGGCGTCGTTGCTGACCTCCACAAGGGCATGCGAATTGTTCCAGCAGTAGTAGGCGAAATTACCTTCACCACGTTCATTCATGATCGTATCCCATTTCGCCAATTCCCATTTCGCCTAATGCATCATCAGCACCCGTCAATCAAATCTGACAGCTATCCACCATTTTAGGCGAAATGGAATATCCCGTTTCACATTATCCTCTTTTGCCTAAACAGTTTGCAAGAATGAATATTGCAAGTGAGGGAAATTTTGAGGGTGATCATCTTAAAAACCAAACAATTTGGAACATGTGCCGATGCTAATTACGAACAGCCACATGAGCCAAATAGTCAGGTGTGTCAGTCACATCGACCCAATGATCAGCAATATAACAGCCTTAGTCGTGTGCTAAGTGCTAATTAAGATAAGGTTCGGTCAGGTTATATTAGGTTATTATATTAACTTAACCTAACGTAACCTTAAGCGCTTATTACGGATGAACTAACATACCATAACAGAGAACGTATCTTCCTGTTGAGAGACCGCTAAATTTCCCTCAATTGAAATATTTCCCTTTCAAGCAGTTTAGGTGAAATGGGATATCCCGTTTCGCATAAAATTGTGGCAGTCATAAACCACATTATATTGTGCTGATAAGCAATTAGACGAAAGGGGATTAAGCGAAACGGGACGTTCATTCACATTTTTAAAAAATAAAATTTGAAACTACCGAAAACGGATATGGGCAATTTGCCTACTATTTATCATCTCAGCCGCCGATTGTTTTATATAATGTGTGTGCACTGGAAAAAAAATAAAAGTGGTGTTCAAACGACACACAGTGGTCCGGCAGGTTCGTACTAAAGTATGGTCAAATGGATAATGAAGTAACAACACAACTCTAACGCCACTGAGGTTAGACGTTGAAGAATATTTCTGTGCACCTCCTACAGGACCACACTGTCTGTGTCGCAATGAGACCAGTGTTGTTTTTTTACTGTGTGTGAGGGTGGGGGGGGACGACAAGACAAAGGGAGAAAGGAGCGAGAGAGGCTAATTAGGAGCGAGGTAGAGAGAGAGAGAAGGAGTGAGTGATTTAAACAGGGAGAGGTAGAGGAAGCAAAACAGAAGCTAAAGGAGGTGGATAGAGAGAAAAAAGTACTAAGTGATATCGAAGACACGGAAGTTACACGCATCGCAGCGGGTGATCTTGGTACCCGCTGAAGACCCTGCAGATGAAATCTCAAAGCGAGCTACAGCTCGTTAGAGCAATTTCGTCGCGAGCACACGAGGTAGCCGTGTAACCTGGCGCCAATTTCGCGTAATGGATTCTTTCCGTCCTGCGACGATCGAGGAGGTTCAAGTGATAAAATTAATGAACCCTTCTTCAGCGAGGCGGGTCGTTAATGGGGCTTCGGAACAGAAGTCTGTGTTCCGTCGCCGAGAACAGAGGGCTTCGTATCTCCGGCCCTCTTTCGGCAATCCATGCGGCGAGATCTGTGCCGTATTGCGGCCAAGTTGTCAAACTGACATAACGGTCGATCTTGTCGCCAACCTCATGCAGTGATATAAACCTGGATCGGTGATCATCTGGAGTAAGGACGCCAGGTAATGAGTTTCCGTACAGCGACTGCACTAATGCGAGGTCGTCACTTACAGTCCAAGCGATGAAAGAATAGCGCTAGACTTTGGTCACAGCGTCGTCGCTTTGATGCTATACCCTCAGTCATAAACCACTCTTCGGCCAGCATAGGTTGTCCCTTCGCAGTTGAACCAAGAAGGTTCGGTAAAACAGAGGCATTCCATAAAGTTACTCACCCCCATTTGCTTATCGCTTCCACTAGGCTAGAAGCTGAGAGGTCATAGGACGATGGATGTGGAAGGAACCAGCCGTGGCTTTCGTATTATTACAGCCGCCCCTGACCTCCGTGGCGAAGTGGTTATCACAGCGCGCTGCGACGCCAGGGGTCCCGGGTTCGAATCCCGGCCCGGGCTTGGGTGTTCTATGTGAGTGTCCCTTTATCAAATTCATATCATCTCTCTCTCTCTCTCTCTTTCTCTCTTAGTGACACAGAGAGAGAGAGAGAGAAGAAGGGAGAGAGGAGAGGAGAGCAGAAGAGACAGGGGGAAGAAAAATATATCCTTCATTCTCTCTCCCCCCCCCCTCTCTCTCTCTCTCTCTCTCTCTCTCTCTCTCTCTCTCTCTCTCTCTCTCTCTCTCTCTCTATGGCTACGGAAAAAGATTGGAAAATACAGCCAAGGCTGCCTGCAGCTGGCTAGGTTTGAAACTGCAACCTCCTGATCCATGCTCCACAATTCAAGACATTGTATACGAGATCAAAGAAGTAAAACAGTGGGGATCAACTGGAATTGGTACATTACAAAATTACATTATCGAGGGACAATGCTGGCACATTGACTGTCATTTACTTTAAATTTATTCCTAGAAACTAAATCTTTCCGATAGAAATTGCATTACAAACCGGTGTAACATAACGTATATTTACAATGAAGAATCGAAGATCATCACCTCGTCGATGGTGTGGTGGCAACGCCATCGCTTTTTAATCTAGGGGTTCCGGATTCGACCCTCGGTGAAGGCGCACTGCACAGTAATTCGGATTCCACTTTAAACTGTAGGTCTGATTTCGGTTAGCCTACCTGAGCATAAAAGTGGTCATAAAACAAACTTTTAGAATCTCGGATAAATGCCGTAACTTAACAGGCATTCACATAGAAACATTTATAAATCTAGCTTTCTGATAAATGTATACTTTCAATTGAAGGCAGTAATTAAATTGTTAAACACTATGTTGACAAAATAACTTGACCATAATAGTCCCCATTAACCTTATATATATTTTGTCAACACACCAAAATGACGCCATATACTGTATGTCGACACAGCATCCCAGGCCCTTCAGACTGTAGTCAGTGGTTTATTGAATTCTTTGATTACTGCATAAAAACTTGGTTTAGAATACTGAAAGATGCCTGTAAAGCTCTAATTTCAGAGGTTTCGCTTCATCAGAAGATTTTTTTTTAAAAAAAATTCATAAAAATCTACATTAAAGTTCTAGATTCCTATTACTGACACTGGCACACAATAGTAACAATGACATTTTTTTCGTATTCTATTTAGAATTCTGGACATCTTTCTCTGTTAAAAATTGTTTTAACAACTGGCAGACTCCTGTGTCCTGGTCTAGCTACGTGTCTGAAAAAAAAATTGTGTAACGAAACGTACATCTGATAGTTGCAAGTACGTATATTTCGTTGCTTTCGAAAGAGGTTTAACGAGAAGCAGGCAAAGCTGAACAAAAGCAATACGAGGGAAATGGGAGGGGTTAAGGGGAATGACAATTACAAAGAGGACTTAACATACGGTTTATCTTCCCACTAGGCTATCGTGAAACTAAAAGTATCCCAAAACTTTTGTCTGGTGGGGAATTAACAGGGAAACAGCGTTTTTGCACAAGGACAGGAGGCGAAAAACCTCATCAGGCTGGGTTAACTGAAAAAAGGCACTGGCGTACTTAAGCCCCAAAAAACCCCGTCCTCATTCGGTGGGGGTTAACCGCGCTGCAGAACAATAGGCGCTGCGGAACTCTGTAGCGACGTCGGGTCATCCTTATCTGCAGAGGCGGTAGCTACTAAAGCCCCTTCGTCTCTCTCCGAAGCCATGTACGGAAATTTTGCTGTGGGAAGGGACATTTTCTTTGTTTCCCTGTTTTCGTTCAGTGTTTCGGATGGAGATGCTATCTCGCAGACTATGCAGGTGATGCACTTGTTCCAAATATAACGCCCCTTCCTCTAGAAAAAGTAATATTTCAACATTCAGCTTGCCGCCCACTATGGTACGCAGAATCGCCGTGTAGAACATTCCATGTGTCTTTCGGGGAGGACGAGCATATATACGTAAAACGTGGCTCCGAACCCCCATGTGTTACGAAATTAAAGCACTGCCTTCCTTTTTACCTCTACAAAGAATGCAAGTCGTATACACGACAGGGGAAAACAATTCATTAAAAACCTCTATACTTCTATAGTGGAACCACAAGCAAAGAAACCTGTGCAGACCCGCGACTCCTGTGCACCGTACTCCCGCGTGGAGGGGAGGGTGGACCATGCTTCCTCATGGCCGCGTTATCCCCTCCATGCACTCACTTACCCTGTCGCGAGTGCATTGGCCGAGCCTTCTCGAGTCACTACTTACAGACACACTTGGTTTCGTCCACTTGCTCCAGAGATTCGCGGGACAGAGTGTAGTTGGTTTTCAAACATTTTCATTAGAAGCAGAAAAAATATGTCCCCTTCACGGTTGCGTGGTGCGCCTCTTCTTACCAGCGTAAACTTCATCCAAGAGCACAATAATGCGAGAAACCTCGTTAAAGTGGACGAGAACAGGCTGACAATGGCAAGATGGCAAGGGGAAGTTGAAACCAAGAGACAATATATTAAGTTGGGGAAACTACGGTAAAAGCAGAAGTTTCCTTTGCAGCTCAGTTTATGGAGAACTGGCATGAATCCCAGGTAGGTCGAGCCAAATTTTTCAAAGCTTTTCAATTTCTCTGTGTGCCAGAAACATTTAGTTATAGCTCATTCGAATTTAAGAGACTCTTGGAAGATATTGGTTTTCACTTTTGCGACCTTTGCCCTTTCCCCTCAAGTCAAGAAATTCTCCCCAATACGAATTTTAGTACGTGTCCACCTGAAATACAGATCATCTTGTAATAAATCCCGGCTGTGGTATTTTCTGAATACAACGAAAAAGGTTAATGTGATGCATTATGTGGTTATTTTAAGCGGCTCTTTTTATTTCTTCAGGCTAACAGTGATTTTCCGAATGAATTAATATTAGAGTTGACGAACTGTTTGTTTGGTGGTGAACTTGGTCACTCCATACACACACACACACAGAGAGAGAGAGAGAGAGAGAGAGAGAGAGAGAGAGAGGGAGAGAGGAAGAGAGAGTAAGAGAGAGAGGGGAAGAAAGAGAGAGTGAGAGAGAGAAAGACGAAGAGAAAAGAGAGAGAGACAAAAAGAGAGAGAATGAGAGAGAGAAAAAGAGAAAGAAAGAGAGAGAGTGAGAGATATAGAGAGGGAGATAAAAGAGAGAGAAAAAGAGAGAGAAAGAGAGAGAAAGAAAAACAGAAAGAAAGAAAGAGAGGGAGAGAAAGAAATATAAAGAGAGAGAAAAAGAGAGAGAAAGAGAGAGAGAAATAAATAGAGAAATAAATAGAGAGAAAGAGAAATAAATAGAGAGAAAGAGAAAGAGAAAAAGAGAAAGAGAAAGAGGGAGAGAAAAAGAGAGAAAGAGAAAAGAGAGAAAGAAAGAAAGAGAGAAAAAGAGAAAGAAAGAAAGAGAGAAATGAATAGAGAGAAAGAAATAGATAAAGAGAGAGTTAAAAGAGAGAGAAAAAGAGAGAGAGAAAAGAGAGAAAGAAAGAGAGAGAGAAAAAAGAGAGGGAGAGAAAGAAATAGAGATAAAGAGAGAGAAAAAGAGAGAAAGAGAGAGAGAAAGAGAGAAAGAAAGAGAGAGAGAAAAAGAGAAAGAAAGAGAGAGAGGGGAGAGAAATATAGATAAAGAGAGAGAAAAGAGATAGAGAAATAGAGAGAGGGAGAAAAATAAATAGAGAGAAAGAAATAGAGATAAAGAGAGAGAAAAAGAGAGACAGAAAGAGAGAGAGAGAATGAGAGAGAGACGTTCGCAGTGTCTAATTACTCGTCGCTTGGGTGCTTGCAGGTCTTACAAAGTAAGAGAAAGGAAGTAACACCGCACAGCCGATTTATCAGAGCGCACCGCAAATTTACACTCCACAAACAATATAAGCACCGTCAGCTTTTTCACAACACCATCCATCGGGATTAGAACTTCATCTCGCTGAAGTGTCTTAACGCCTAAAAAAAGGAGAACGAACACAAATCATCAAAGCTTTAAAACGTACCAAAACACACGAACACATAAATACCGGTTTTTTTCTCTCCAGCCCCTTCCACACACACGCACACATATGTTCGCGCAAAGCTAATAAAGAATAGTTTCCTGAAACTGGAGAAAAACGACGAGACAATCTGACATATTAACGTTTTATAGGAGGTACCTGAGCTCAACTGAATCACATAAATTTCCTTCCGGGACTTTAAAGGAGAGCTGCCGTGGTCCCTGGAGTACCTGGAATAAATTGAGATTACGTGGAGGCACGGGTGGCCTTCATGTCTATTGAACACCGCCGCATCTTGGGAGGGTTTAAGACGCAAAGCTTCGGCTGATATTTGTTCTGTAGGACCGTGCTTTCGGAAATTACTTCGTCCGTAAATGTCATGCGATGGAAAAATTATGGAAGGGCCTTGTAGCGGGGGACAAAGCCCGAAAACAAAAAGTACGGTTTACCCTAAATCATTTTTCGGGGGAGAAATTTCTTTTTATTCTTAAAGTTCGGAAAGACTCGAGAAGGAAGTTGCTCATATCGATCGAGAGAAAGTTACGAAGCACGTGGGTTATTCTACAATCAGGGGAAGCTTTCGACTTGTAAAAAAAATTGAAGATCAAAAAGTTATGAAATGTTTTTCGTGACACTAGATGTGTATGTAATATACTGATCCTATATAGGCACCAGAACTAATTGTCACCAATAACCTTTTATTTAATTATTGAAAATTTCATCCTGCATGCTAATGGCATCTTGACCATGATAACGACTCTAATGACAAAAATCTAGACATCTCTGATTCTCCTCTTTAGTATATTGGGGCTTCTGATTTCATATCATTTAACAAATAAATTCTAATTTTAATATTACCATATTTCTATTATTAGTCTCCTGAATTATACTTTGTCCATGCTAATGATTGATTGATTGATTGATTTAGTTGATTTTACTTCGCGTTTTGTGCCTCTTGGCTAATTTGCGAAGATGGGGTTGAGTGATGAAATGATGAAATTGATGAATGGACATTCACGAACAACCAAGCCCGACCGGGATTTGAACCCGGGACCCTTGGCGTCGCAGCGCGATGTGCTAACCACTCGGCCACAGGGTCGGGCTCCGTGCTAATGACAACAATGTAATATACTGACCTTGGTTTCGGAAGAAAAATATTTGAAATCCAATCAGTCAAACAATATTCCACCAAAGCACATGGTTACTCATTGCAGATTGAAATAGTGTTGTCATATGGACAATTGCTCTTAAGAAAAATAACATCCATGCCTTCCAAAACTAAATTAAAATTCGCTGTACTGATGATAGAGGATCTAAGTGGGAAAGTTTAGTAGCATCCACATAGTATTGTATTGTTGATTGCTTTTCCCTTTCATGGTATTATTATATTATCATACTTATTTTATACCAACATATTTCACTTCATAGATAAAATGGAACATTCGAAAAGTAAGGTATAATTAGAACAATAATGCCCTTTAATGGAAGCAGGCACCACCAGTTCTTGAAATTTAGCCAAAATTTTGGTTGGTGGGAGAGGAGAGAGGAACAAGAGGAAAATATTACAGAACATCCTACCCCAAGACCCCAATCTGCGAGATACCTTCAGCATCAGTGTTTTAATTAAATACAGTTAGAAAAACCGCACGCAGAGTTCAAAATTGGAAAGAGATTTTTTCAGATCTAAACCCCACTCATTTCATCAAGCTGTGCCGGCTCGTTGGGTTCCGTGATTTCAAATGAAAATTACAAGACAGCCGTGTGCTGGAGGTTCACATAATCGATATGCTCGAAGTCAAGTGCTGAGGCTTGTTCAGCTAAATTCAATGCACTAGAGCACGCACACAAAGTGGAAAATCGGAAAAACTAAACAAGAGAAAAGCGGTAAGGCTATGAGCATCGTGAGTCCTTTGTATTGTTCTCTTGCGACGAAATTCTTTAAATTTAAAGAGTTGTTCAGTGTGTATCACAAGGTTTGCACAAAATATTTTTTTTTATTATTTTTCTTATTTAGCGTCGCTTTTATTCCACTATTGGCTAATCGCAACGATAAGGACGATTGATGATTAGAGGAAACTGATGAATATGAATGAAAATTCATAAATATCATCCCTGCGCAGACCAGGATTCAAACCCGACAATGTCGTTGACCAGCGGTAAACGATAGATTGACAGTAAGAACACTATGACGAGAGGAAACGTATGTGTACTTTTAAAAGTAATCTGAGAATAACACGCGTTTTGTCTTCCGTTCCTATATGAAATGTTGTCATTCAGGTTTTGTGCTGACGCATCCTTCTCTGTATGGTGTAAGATTGTGCAGCGTGTGACTCCAATTACAACTTTGTGCGTGTTTCTGTAGGGAAGGAACAAAGTTAATGTAATTTTAGTATCAGTGTTTGTGTGTGCGTTCGGTCTTAGTTTGAAGAGAATGGCCCTGGCCACCACAGTCACCAGATCTAAACATAATGGAGCAATTCTAGTATAAATTGAAAAGCGGATTTGGAAACATATCCTTGGTATCTCTAAAGGAACTTAAGAAACTCTGGCATAAAGAATGTTGTAATGTGCAATTGAACATCATCCAGAAGTTGTTTGAATAATCTGTCAGTCGACATGCTGTAGTGTATTATATTAAGGTGGTTGTAAATCTACATTAAATATAGTTAATACCATCTAAGGGTATTGGAGACTACCAAGTGCCTCCCTACGAAAAAAGGAGATTGACAAGATTAACCCTTCATCAAGAAACAATGTCAAATCAATTTTAGAAAACTAAAATTACTACGCGTTCGATAACGGCTGTGTGAATAGATCTATTTTTGGAAAGTTTGCTATATTTTTCCATATGCCCAATAATTTCGTGGAAACCTTGAACTTTTCTATTTTCTTAATTAACCAGAAAAACATTTTAATTATGTTACTCAAGGTCTGATATGATTGTCATTTTATATTTTGCTGTGCTTTTTTGTATTTTTTTAATGAAATCTTTAGTTACATATTATGAAGTTTGGTGAATATAATCGGGAATCCTTTACTGTCCGAATAATTATATGATCGCGTGTACAATGAACGGAGACGATAGTGAACAGAGCGTTAAATTACTGATAAAAATTATAGTAAAAGTAAGTGGTTAAAAAGGCAGGTAAGGTCAAATGAGGGCAGGGAACAAGCAATTTGGTGAGGGAACAAGCCTCCGCCAGCCACGCAGTGAACCCAAATTCCTACAAGATTTTCTTCACCATTGCGTGGCGCCTGGAACGTAATGAGAAGATGAAAGGATGCCACACGCGCATGGATTACATGCCCAGTCTCTCGTCCCGGTTTATTATGAGGAAGGAAAGGGTGAAAAAATGGATAACGCTGCGGACCAAGGAAGGACCGCAATATCCCGCAGTCAGCTGCATCGCTGTCAGCCGTTGGCCATTGTTATGCGGCCACCTGCCCAATATTACGACCAGACGCCGCAAGGGTAAAGACCGAATGGTGTGTATGATGGAACACGGGCCATGATGCCTTTGGAAAAGGTGAGAGAAACGAGAGCTCGTGCTGTGAAGTGTTTGCGAGGCAGTGCAAAACCGATAGTGTACAAGAGTTGTCTAAATACAGCATGTTCAAAAAGCCCCGGTACAATTACAAAAAACATAGCTCGGAAACTACATGCAATAGAACAATGCTATTGATTGCAAAATGACCTCGAACATCCTTGGACCAAAAAACAAACCGTCATTATCAGTGTTATAATACACATTTTGCAATCAACAGCATTGTTCTATTGCATGTAGTTTCCGAGCTATGTTTTTTTTTGTAATGGTACCGGGACTTCATGAACACCCTGTACTTGTTAGGGCAGTGTTTTAATATGGAAAAGGTTCCAAAAATTGCCAAGTATATTTGTATCACATTAACCACATCCATATTGCACTTGCAGTAGAACGCTACCGTTGATTGATTGCCACTCATTTGATCATATCAATACAGTCACGGACTTCTGGGTTGTAATGATTCCATTGAAATTTAATGAGTGTGTCCAATAAAATACTATACAATTACAATTAGAAAAATAGTAGAAGATAATAACTAGAAAATAGTCAAGATAATGATGATAGTTGAAAACTTACAAACTTTAATATCGTAATCTACGAAAAGAAGAATAACATGAGTACAATACATGTATGTACAAATCATGACACTATTTCATTGAAAAATGGAATAAAAGTACAATTTTAGGAAATTATTTAAAATGAAACGAGGCGTATAGGTTAAAAAATCTTCTACACTGTAGAATAAATTCTTCATGGCTTTACTGCAATTCTAAATTTGGTTATAGTTTCTGAAATTCTATAGAATGCCATATTAAAGTTTATTGCGTCTCATTCATGTAATATTTTACGGATTAACCGAAATTCCATTTATACGAAAGGGGTTCGGTCCCATCAAATTCGAGTTTTAGTGCTGGCCTCCGTGACGGAGTGGTTAGGAGAGTGCGCTTCGACGACAGGGGTCCCGGGTTCGAATGCCGGCCTGAGCATGGGTGTTCTTTGTGATTGGCCCTTCATCAATTTCATCGTATCATCACTCTTCCTTGTCTTTGCGATTAGCCAAAGGAGGCAGAAAAGGGAAGTAAAATAAACAAAATCAATCAATCTAGTTTTAGTGGGTTTTGTCTCTTTCTATTTGCGCAATTTTTGATCATTACAATGAGGATGAATGAGGAAATCGATAGGAGAATAATTTAATCCAAGTCTAATGGGGTCTGGATCTTCCGCTACAACGTGATTTCGAGTCGTCATTGTCCTCACTAAAAATTTACTTTACCACCAAACTAAAATAACATTGAATGTTTTCTAATTCACACATCCATTCTAACATTCGTTATTTTATATCATTTATACACCTATCTGAATTAATCGCAACGATGAGAATGAGTAATGAACTGATGTAATAGATGCGATCCGGTATTTAAACCTAGAAACTCTGACTTAATCGATTCTCGAATCGAACATTTATTTACTAATTTAGAGGACGAAAACAAAATGGAAATTCTCCTCTAGATTCTCTTAATCGTCTTTACCTATATGCTTTTTGACTTTGCTTCATTTTGCACTTATAATGGCATAAGCAATTCACCGTAATTTGTCTTCTTCGGCTGAAGTAGGACGAGTGATGTCAGGCTTAATCTGATTATCTCGGAGTAAATTTATATGGGCTAAAACCTGCAATATAGGCTAGTCACGTACGCGTTAAAGGTGGATAAGCAAAGTCAAATAAAACAGATAACGCTATTGAAAACATCGGATGTCAATAGAGACAAATGTCAGAACAGTGGTCAGACCAGTTGTCATACATCGTTCAGAGACTTGGTGTCTTATTGTTAGTGAGGAATGAGGCCTGTAAATATGGGAAAGAAAAGGACCAATGAAAGCATTCGGACCTCCTTGTCAAAATGGTACAAAGAACCAGACTTGTTTTCTTCAGAAATAAAGAATAGTTGAGACATTTTGAGATATTGAGTGCAGATAGAACTGTAAAGAAATTAATCACAAGTTAGGTAGAAGGTAATGGACCACAGACTGAAGGCCATATTGAAGAGGTATCCAAGGATAGAGAATAAGAGCAAGGAATAGGAATTACTGGAAGTCTATCCTTCCAAGGACTGTAGCAGCATGGAGTAAAGTACGAATGCATTAAAACAGAAAATGATGCATGCATATGCGATTGATTTCGCAGTGTCAACATGTCGACGGGAATGACTATTATATCTTAAGAATTAAAAATAATTTAGTTTTATTTGGAAGTAATTTTAAGAAGTATTTGATACATTTTAACGAATCAATCAGTATAGAATAAATAATATTTGCAAAGTATGGCGGATTTTAATGCATATTCAATATCGTTTCAATATCAATTTCTTTGAGAGTAGTTTTACGAATTGCTTTGTGTTCATTAATGCACTTGCTTTTCTGTGTGTAGACATGTTAAGTGATATTCACGTACAGTCATCAGCAATAAAAATAATACATCTACATCCTGAAATACTCGCTTCCCTGCAATGCGTTATGACTTATGAGTGTTGCCTAACTCTACGGCGATAACCCTTCTATCGCCATAAAATTAGGAACATACATTGTAGGTAACCCAGTATCTACAGTGTGGCCGGAAAGTTCCTTTACACTGCACTTTCTTATGTAATTGTTTGGGCAGGAATGGGTCTGTTAATAAGCACAGTTATCTGAGAATGGTCTATGAGTGGTTGCTTCCACAATTGACGGCAAAGGGAATCGCCGACACAGTTTGGTTTCGACACGACGGCGCACCAGCGCATTTCCCTTTGATCGCCCGCAGACGCCTGGCCAAAATTTTCGCAAATCGCTGGGTCGGACGTGGGTCAGCAGAATGTCCGGCTCCATTGCCTTGGCCTGCAACACCTCACCTGACAATGCACTCTTGAGTCTGTGAAAGAAGAGGTGCACAAACGCCGATACTCCGACAACGAGCAGCTGAAAGACGCAGTTTCTGCATCGTTTGAAATTGTCACTCGTAATACGCTGTTGCTGATGAACATTCGGACATGGAGGTTCATAAGGCTATGCTACGAACATGGAGGAACCCATACGGACGTTTTGGATGCATAGGTGTCAAGCTGTGTACATAACCACATAATTCAAATTCAGTGTAGAGGGACTTTTCGGTTACCCTGTAGGTGTTCCAATTTTATTGCCGGTCATTGCACATTTGACTCCATAGAGTATGTCTAATAAATTTAGTAGGTCTTTGATGATTTTTCATTTGACTCATCCTTGTACAGCTCAGAGCAAGTTTATACAATGAAAGGGTTCATCAAAAGTACATAGAAACAGCAATAAACCCTTCCTACTAAATAAGAGAAGTATGCCTTGAAAAGAACACAGGGACGACTAATACCCCCCCCCCCCCGCTCATTACGGCCACATCAATATTTGTTCATTATTTTTCTTTTCCACGAATCGCTGTTTACTCAAATCCATCGAGACAGGAACAAAATTCGCAAGCGTGATGCACTACGACAAGTCACGACATGCAGCTGATCAAGGGCAGTCGTACATTACGCGACCTCATTAAAAAAAGAAAAAGAAAGGAACTCCGCTAGCGGGTAAACGCAACAAAAGCACGGAAGGGTTATAAAGCCCTTGGCACACATGTGATGCGATTGGTGAACTGATAAGAGCATGAATACGGTCAAA
Organism: Lepisma saccharinum; assembly: GCF_977018435.1. NCBI lineage: Eukaryota > Metazoa > Arthropoda > Insecta > Zygentoma > Lepismatidae > Lepisma > Lepisma saccharinum. The sequence continues at coordinate 81,042,351 of NC_139239.1, forward strand.
CGTTGCCTTTGGGCTCCCGCCGTGGATCGAACACAGGAAACTGAGGTGGGGAGTTTTGCCTGCACAAATGGAGATTAAAAATCCACTTCCTAGACTGTCGCTTGACTATATCTGTTGGTATAACAAACAGAAGGTAATTACAAAAACGGAAAAAAAAAATGCATAAGCTTCAGCAGACATGTAAAACTTGGGTCCCGGTTTCAGTGGCATGCACAGGAATTTCCTGCAAGGGATTATGGCTTACAGTCTATATTTTTTAACATTTTTCTGCATTCAATGTCTCTCTAATTAAAGCTAGGGTAGGTTATGACCAGGCTGAACGTAATAATAGACTACTTACCCTTCCGTTGGGACAAGAAAATATGGTATTCCTTTGGTTTTTGAGTTTTTTATTGGTAATTTCGCACGCTTTTCTTGGGTTTTTATGTTTTCTAGGGATATTTACTGAAGTTTGCTTCCTCACGGTTGTTTCGTGCATTTTAGACGTATGAGAGAGAGAGAGAAGGCATCTTCTTGATGCCCGGTCGCAGATAACAACAAATAATTGAAAACATGTTATATTTTTACCTTATCTTGTGTATCGCACGGTATTTAAATCACCAAAGCCAGTCGTGTCGCATTATTCTAGTTTCTCAAGTACGTGATTTTGTTGTCATTTATGAAAAGTTCAAGCTAACATATTAATAAACACATTAAGTTTATGCCACGTTTCCAAACGGGTATTTTGAAAATAATTTTAAGCTCATTTTATAAGTAATTTTTGAGACGTTTTATGGTCCTAGTAAGATCTCTTACCAACACGCAGCTAATACTCACTTTGGCCCTATACTTTTCTCCATAATAATTATCAAAACTTATTATTTTGTTAATGAAGTAATTCGAAATTCGTATTTTTTAAATATGATTTTCTTATATTTGTTTATAATACCTATTTACAATAATAATTCCCCATTAACCTCATATTGAATATGAGCCAGGTCTTCGAGCGGGTGCTAATGTATAATGCCTTACATTGAATAAAATTGAATTCGTTCTCAAGAAGCCTTACTACGAAAATTCACCAAATTCATATTCTGTAATTTCTACGACTAACACTAGGTATGTCAATGACTGCCTCGTTTACTTGTAATGTATGCGTAATTTATGGTTCCAAACTCTTATCTTAAATGCGGCTCTAAATGCAACTCAATGTAATTGCTTAAAAGTTTCCTAACTACTGTTGCTACTACTACATTAATATTTAATAATAATAATAATAATAATAATAATAATAATAAATATGACGTTTAAGATGAGATTCGCGGAATTGTAATTTATCTACTTAAGAAAATCATTTTGGATAGCACACCTATGTTCGACCCAACCTAGGGAGAGGTAAACTAAACATTTCCATATTGGCCGCGTTGTGAATGGAACTCGGAACCATACGCACCAAAGATGAAGCCGGTAATCACGAAGGCAATTCTGCTGATCCGCCATAGTAAACAAAAACAGATGCAGAAGAAACATAGGTTAGAGGGACGTAGAGGGACGTTGAGACTAACTCCGTGGCCCAAGTGAATTTTAATCGTTGTTCTTATGGTGCACTCGTCCTATTCCTCTCGCACGCACATTATACGCAATACGCAGTATGTATTTTAGTAAAGATACATCCGCAAAAGTCGTTCTAATCATAAACATGTAATCGATGCCATAAAGACGTTAACATTTCAAAGGCAATTAGATGAAATCATAACAATTTACTCCCTATGTATGCAACATATACCTTTCTTCATAAAAGCTGTGAAGTCTTTAATTTCACAAACAAAGCTAGGCGATGAAAAGATTCTCTCGGGCTATCGACCAGCTGAGTTGTGGAAAAGATTCCAAGCTTTCGAGAGCTAACGTCACTCTCATTTTCAGGGTAGAATATCAGAGTGACGTCAGCTCTCGAGAGCTTGAAATCTTTTCCACAGCTCAGCTGGTTGATAGCCCGAGAGAATCCTTTCATCATTCGTCGCCAGGAATGCTTCAAGACTTACTTCAAAGCTAGATAAGTAGAATATAAAAATAACTTTAGTGCATATTGAGAACACAAGTGCTTTTTTAATATCTTAAATTTTAAAAAAATAATAATAATCCATCATCTCAAGGTGCAGTACGTAAAAGAGTAAATTTTAAAACATAAAAAACAATATAACAAAATTTATAAGTTCTGTAGTAACTGAATTTGTCCAAATTTTTCAGGAGTTTCACTTTTCTTTCATCTTTTGAAAAAGGAGATTTTAGTATCTTACTTCATGTACATTTTCTCAAATTTTGAAGCATTCATAGTGTGTATTGAAATTAATTTCTGTTTCGATGTATGCATTACGAATTTAGCAAAGAGTATTGTGTTTTCTGAGGTTATAGATATCCGTTACCGAGAAATTTTAAGCTAGATCTGTAGCTCCCATCGACGAAAGATCACACTGCGATCGACTGTTGTATCACAACCGACGTGATGACCGACCCTGGGAAATGGCATCACAACACTTGAGGTTTGATATTCTGAACCGTATTCCGTCCTATGTGCGTACTTTATCATGTACTGTCAAGTGCAGAAAAAAAATATTAACCCTCTAGGCTGCTTAGCAACAGCAAAATATTTATGATCCAATAAAATGCTTCATAGCTTTTGGTTTATTGGCGCGTGTAATTAGGCTTTTGCACTCCCGATAATCGGCAAACGTGCCTGAAAAGTCGCCAATTGCTGCAATTTTGGAAGCCGATTTCGAAATTGTAATTGCTTTCTGCCATGCCCAAGTCATAAAGTGTGAAATGCATAGCCAAGCAGACCTCCAACGCTCCTCCCCTGCGGCTACCGCAACGAGGATGGAAAGTATACAAGGGAACTGAATGTATCAGCACGTTCATCTTCAAGTGTATGAAATGTAAAAGATAAGCTAAAAGATATAGTGCATTGCAAGGTGCTTTGAAGGTAATGTTCTATACATTCTCGATCTATACTACAGTGGAGATGATATAATGAGCTCTACACCTTCGGTCAGCTAGCATCAATTAGACTTTGTGAGATCAGAGCGGCCTATGCAGGAAGATAGACGGAGAAAAACATAGCCCAGGAATCGAACCTGGTGGCAGTCAGACGCCCTCTCGAGTGAGTCATTGAGGCTGTCATCAAGAGAATAGCATTTGCACCACCACTGATCCTCTGCATGAAAATCTTCCTGAATACAAAGTGATAATGTACACGGCAATCCCATCAATTGATAACTAATGCGTACATTTTTTTCAAGATGAGTGTATTTAATAAAAATAACAATAACCCGTGGTGCAACTGACCTTGAGAGCCAGTGCCAACATACCAGCTGAGAGCCTCACTCCAACATGCCTCTGCAGAGCATGGCGATCGTTCAACCAGTTACGGGGTGGCGTGGGTGAGCACGACGAACCCCCAGTCGTTGTTGTAGATTTCCGTGACGGGGTTATGCTACTATTTCGTAGCTCCCCAATCTTCTCACGATGGTAGGTGGCCGCCGGTCCCGTATGCTAGCCGAAATCTCAGGAGAACTTGTTACGATTCCACCAGGAGACAAGAACCAGCGCGCGTCCCATAGCCCAAACCCAAAGCCTGACGTCTTTTACCGCACGGCCACGGTGCGGTGTGAGTGTATTTAATATGATACAGCGTGTTCCATTTAGAGGGATTGAGAAATAATTGACTATTTAAAGTGTAAATAATGGTTTATTAACACACCTTTTTATGTACCGTGCGTCCATTTCGATCTGCAGCCGAGAGATCGGGAGAAACGTGGCGGGCGGCGCTGACGGAGGTGCCGACATTTGCGGCCTGTAATGCCCGCATATTTTTATGGACATATGCAGACATTTATATAAATATTGCAAAACTAGCACTAACCTGTGTTATAAGAGTTGTTCAAAGTGATGTCCACCTACATTCACACATTCCTGGCATCGTTTGATGAAATTTTGATTCACACGCAAAAGTTCTTCTTCCGTAATTCTTCCTAGTTCTTCCCTTATATTGTCTTTTAGTTCGTCGATGCTATGAGGGTTATTTCGGTAGACTCTATTTTTCAAGGTTCCCCACAAATAATAGTCACATACGGTAAGATCTGGCGAACGTGAAGGCCATAAACCTATTGAAATTATTCTGTCATCAAACACCTCCCTTATAGCGTCCAAAGAATCAGCGGCGGTATGGGCTGTGGCCGAATCTTGATGAAAATACCCATATTGTCTCTCATTATCTGATAACAACTGAAAAAACGGCGCGAGTATTTGTGTGCGATACCTCTCTGAATTTATTGTGTCTTCAAAAAATATAGGCCCTATTATTCTTTTGGCACTTACAGCACACCACACACCAATTTTTGCATCGTGTAACGGAACTTCGTGTATTATTCGGGGATTTTCAGTGCTCCAGTATCTATTGTTCTGTGAACAAACATGACCACGCAAGTGAAACCATGCCTCATCCGAAAAAATTATTAACTGTGGATCAACAATACCATCTACAATATTCTGCAAAATCCAATTACAGAAATTTACTCTACTTACGTTGTCAGGGGGCCGTAATTCTTGCACTATAGAAACTCTGTACGGTTTTAATTTTAGTAGCTTAGTGGCTGTATGTGCTGATGATTTTGACACGCCCATCTCCTGTGAAACACGGCGTAGAGGTTTGTTTGGAGAACGTTCTAACGCTGCACCAATTTCATCGAGTTTTGCTTCGATTAGAATCCGTCGTTTTTGCTTAGGTGTTTTAAAATTTAACGATCCAGTTTCTCGTAATTTAAGGACAAGACGTCTAACCGTATCTCTATGTGGAGGTGAAACGCCTGGGAATTTCTGTACAAATTGCCTACACACGTCTCGACACGAGTCTGTTTTCACGTAAGTGTCATACATAAAAATTCTTTGTTCTAACGTGAACCTTGCGGCTGGCATTCCAATCGTCTGACTGACACAACACACATACACACTGCAATAACACAAACAAGTAACGGCAAGTAACCAAGAATAACACTCTTGCGCACAGTACGAAATTAACACGCTCTTGGTTTACATCTGCCTGCCACTATATTCACAGCTCTGTAGTCGCGAAGGAACAAAAAACTTGAGCTAGGAGATTTCGGATTGCAAGGAAGCTCACGAACACCATTAGCTTTTAACGGTTCGTCTGCAGCGTAATCTTGATACAGTGTTGCACATTCGAAACCTCCAAACGATCCCCATCGACACAAAACTCTTTCAAGGATATAAACTTAAGCAGGACGTTACTGGTCAAAACTATGATTAAAATGTTTTACAGAGTATTATCTATGGCTCTTAATATAATTTCTAAAGCGTATTTATTTGTGTATATAAGGGTGGAACTTGGAAGAATTACAGAAGAACTTTTGCGTGTTATAACACAGGTTAGTGCTCGTTTTGCAAGATGTCCACAAAAATAAGCGGGCATTACAGGCCTCAAATGTCGGCATCTCCGTCAGCGCCGCCCGCCACGTTTCTCCCGATCTCTCGGCTGCAGATCGAAATGGACGCACTGTACCTTGATGCAGGAAACTCTCAAAGTTTACGGAAATGGTCAAAGCAACTCGAAGTGTGCGCCTTGAGTTGCTTTGTAGACGGTATTCAAGCTTCCGCCAAGTGTCGCGTGTCTGTTGCTCTACTGAATAGTGCCGTGCTTGTTCCCCCATTACACATTGGCGCGCATGCGCAAGCACGTGTATTCACTATTGGTGTATAAACTCTGAGAGTTTTTGTATTTTATAAAATGAAAATCATAACAATATCTTCCTCTGTTTTTAAGCGGTAAGAATTTATTTCTCGGTCCCCCTAAGCGGAACATGCTGTATTTTAGATTCAATTTCGATGTAAGTTCATTTCTAATTCACTCATGGTGTAGATTATTCTTGTGCAATCTGATTCAACCATATCTTTAACATCCTGTTGTTTATGCGAACAGATTCTCCTCCACATAGTTTTTTAAATGTCAAATTACATTTCATTGTTTTCTTGAAAGGGTAACCAAAGTTGATATTTAAACCGCCCATATTAGATTTAATGCTTAATTGCAAAAAAGTAATTAAAACAAAAACTAACAGTGAAGTTCAATTGCTAAATTACACCTTTTTCCCACATCACTACAAATATGCGTGACAAAGAAAAAACATTTTTTCAGACAGAAAACAAAACGGTTCAATTGTCCTTTTAACGTAGTTGAATTTTATTTGTACAATACAACAAAGTAAAAATAATTTCTGACCGACATCGTAAAGGAGTGTCAGACTATTGGCATAAAAAATAAGAAAGTTTAATATATCAAACAATTTTTAAGATCAAATAATAAGTTACATAATGAAATTCTATTAACACACTAGGATATAAACCGTGTATGATTTCTGACACATTAGAAAAACTGGTCACTTCTCGCATTCTGATAAAGGTTCGTGCGTCATAGGCGCAAGGTCACGTTTTCCACCTATTTCAAGGTGCTCCTCGCGAGAAAATGACCTTAGATCCCCCTCTCCCGCTTCTTTGACGGCTAGGAAGAGGCCACTGACGTCATCTGGTCTCCAGCGTTGCCTTTCGCATGATTGCTTTCTGGCCGGACTGCTCGAACGTCGGAATTTTTAAAATCTCACAGGACAGAATCGAGGGTTATTGCGACAAACATAAATTCTTTTCAGGAACGACACCAGATGAGGAGGGGGATGTTAAAAGAACATGTTTCAAGTCTTGGACTTACTCACAATCCCGATTTTATGTTCGGGTTGAGAAGCATGATATGAATACAGAGAGAGAAATCGTATCATGTAGAGAATCATTAATACCCTTATCGAGGGAACTGTGCTTTTCATTTCAGGTTGATTCATTCATTTTACATCATCATTCAGCAGATTATAATAATGTGTTCGACTATGGTCAAGGACACGAAATGAAGCGTTTGGAAATTATGCGCTGTTGCCACATCGTTTGTTATTCTTAGTTTTCTTCTTATTTCGGAAGCTTTTCTGCTACTTTTTTGCTAAAGTAGACCATAACGATGTGTGTGATGATGAGATTAAATAGCAAATGGACACGCCTAGACCAAGAGACGAACTCAGAACCACGGATTCCAGGATTCAACGTGCTCGGCCACAAATGGCCCCTTTACACGTATGTGGATTGTTTGTGGACCATCTGTACCGAGTTTCGTGGACATAGACGTGATTCTAAATTAGTGAACCCACCGAGTGCAGCGTTTGTGGACCGTTCGTGGAGCCAATCACGATTCACAAACACGCCACTCGATAGAACAAGTCAGGGTGAGTAGAACTTTTCAGATGCAAGTATGGATTCACAGGATAAAGATATTCTGAATCTGGCTTCTAATAATGAAGAAGGAGCAGAAAAACAAAATCTTATATAAGAATGACATTTTCAATTACTTCTTCTCAAGCATTCTGTTACAATGCTGCAATCGTCACTTTTACTCTTCCATATCCAAGGATATCAATAGGTTCCTGTTAGAAAATATTTTGTACGCAGTTCTTTTGTAGAAAACAACGATAAATAAAAGAGCTAAGAGAGAGACGATGTCTACTGTATATTCGCTCAACACTTCAAAAAGATCGATGCAAATATTCATCTCCACACGGGCCTTTCAATAGCGCCACATTTGACCTTTCCTCTCGGCAGTCCATGATTTAGGACAAGGGACTAGAGGCGCCATTCGCCCTGGGTGGACGTAGTAAACCTACCATCTGGCATCAGATGCCCTACCAAATGAACCAATTCCTTTAATTCTGTCTTTTTACATCCACACATTTCTGTTTTCCCAACACGCATATATATTTCGAACTCGCTTGTATCTCTACTAAGGTAGAGTCAAACCATCTGCCCACCCAGCAGTGCATAGATTACAGTCCGTCTGCGTTAGTAGGGACCATCGACGCTACTAGGAATGCGCGAACTGGACGAGTCCAGTCTAAAAATAGGGGTGATGGCCTGAACGGGAAATCAGGTACCGTGAAGAAATCGCGTTTGTTCTGCTTCGAAAGGCTCTGCTGCAGTTGTGACGTCACAAGTCAGAAACAAGCTGTAAAATAAACAACGAAACACATAAGAAAGAACTGAAGTCACAGCATGTTTCTACCTTCTTCCCCTTTTCGAGTTTGGATTCTTCCAATCGAGTCCGTTACGTCTTCCGTGGTCGAACAATATTTTTCCTCTCAAGCTCGAGGAATAGGGTAAATGTATTTGCTATTCTGTGTACACCAGTACATACTCCACTTATGCCACATGTACAAAGATACACAGATTGCAAATACACTGTGAAAAATCTCCTCGTGGAAAAATATATGCTACTGTTGCAATGATTTTAATGTAAGTTAGACAACCAGTAAAACAACACTGTAATTTGGGCTGCCTGATACACAGGCGCAAATCATTCCTTCGACCCAAAATATTTCCCTCTGTACCTAGGTACATTGGCTGTTCTGAGAAACAAAATCACTCGATATATCAGTTTCAAAGCATATCTTTTAATTGATTCGTTGATTTGCTTTATTTTACTTCGTTTTTCTGCTACTTTTCGCTAATAGCGAAGAAAAGGATGAAAGGTGATAAGATCAAATTGGTGAAAAGACACTCTGAAACGCACATGGACACGACACAACAACATTGCAGTGGTTCTAATCCCGCTTTAAACTGTAGGTCCAGCCCTGATTAGCTATCTGTGCATAAAGTGGACTTAAAACCCAACTCAAACGACACAAGAGCCACACAGAGGGTTATTACTAGCAGTGAGTCAAGACGCCAGAGTCTCGTTAGTCTGCAAAATGAAATCCAGGATGCACTACGTGTAAGGAAGGTTGGCATAAGGGTGTCTTCACCGCAGTATATTTTTTAGTACACTGAGATAGGATAATTAGGATTGCGCAAACACTTGATTGTATTGAATTGATTATATTGTTGGTTTAAGTCCACTTTATGCACAAGTAGGCTTATCGACACTGGACCTACAGTTTATAGTGTGATCCGAACCACTGTGCACTATGCCCGCCACTGGGGGATAAATATTAAATTGGGATCCCTTGGTTACAAAGCGAGACTGTTACCACTACGTCATCGGAGAGACCCGATAAGTTTTTCATATCGTCCATAACCGTTTTATCCATCAAATACTTGCATTTTTGTATTTTTTTAATTTTATGTAGATTTTCTGCCACTCTTGGAAATCGCGATGATGAGGACAAATCTGGATTAAACCATAGTGATGATGGGACAGTCACAAAGGAACACGCATGCCAAAGATGGGATGCGAATCCGGAACCTTCAGTGTGCGAGATTCTGCAGGCCCGTAGCGAGGGTTAGGCTAGGGGGCTGAAGCCTATGGCGTAATACACAGGGGCGCTATTCAGACCTATATTAAGTGGACCACTCAATGCGATCATAAGCATCGTGAAGGACTTCAAAAGAAAACTAAAGCAGTCGAATACTGAAGGGCAAACCGCTTAGAAAGCAGTTTTCGATCTGGTTTGTCCTGCTTACGGATAGCAATGTCACCCTCAGGCGACTTCTTCCATTAATCTCACCGCAGCCTTCAAGATTAGCGTGCCGGAGGGTGGCGTGATATTTGCTCTGAATCGTACGCAGATGCATTCATGTCTCGACGTTGAGTACTATATCTCCTTCTTTTCCGATTCATGAAACCTTCGTCGTGTGCAAAGTGCATGTTCTTCTTGCAAGCCATTCGGCATTTTTTCGTGATTAAGAGGGTGATGGGGGGGGGGGGGTTTCGTCCGTGACCTCGTAATTTCTTAGAATTGGCGTGGCTTCACGGTATCAACATTTCCGTGATTAACTTTCGTTCGTATGCACACGTGCTAATTTGTACATTAGACCCTACCCCTCTTTAACCTTGATACCTGCTCACAACTTTACAGATCTTTGCAAAAAAAATGTTTTAAGCTCACTTTTAGACCAATCGGAACTGATTCTACGGCTTATAGTGGAAAACCAACTACTATGAAATACGTAGAATCGAAGAATACCCAAGAATCGAACCCGACACTTGCAATACTTACTTTTCTACGCGAAACAAAATGATGAAACTGTCAAAAGAACTTAAAACCCACAATTGCAATACCATACAAAAAATAACTTTCACATTCCAAAAGTTCGGTTAACTGACCGTAAACAAGGACCATTTTTCGCAGACACCCATTATATAACTCGTTACAAAATATTTAAAACTTAAAGATTACTTTTGAAAATATTTTATATCCTATTAGTGAGTAAACAATTTCATAGCAAATTTATGTTGTAAACTTTATACTCGTATATATATATATATATAATTGTATTTTACACATTTCTAGTGTATTTTAGAGAATAAGAACGTAATTTAAAATATATTTTTGTACATGTATACACGAGTTACATATTGTTCTGTATCACTGTTTAGATATGATAACAAAAAATGTGAAATATACAGCCGATAGTAAGACACCTTTGATGGTAGGCCTCCTTATTGAAACACACGCTAAAATTCCTACAACTTACATGATTAATGTCAATATAGTGATATTTAATATAATCTAGAACACTTAATTATAACAATTTTTCTCTGTTGATGGCAAATAAATAAATAGACGTTGAACTGTACAGTATATTGCCTTTGGATTTTACCATTGGAGAGTTTGCCTGTGCAAAAGGAATGTCAGATATAAGAATTTTAGGTTATAATGATTGCTACGTCTCCCCGCTAGGAGTATGAGCACTCCTCTACACCCAGGGCTTGCTGAGTTTAAGTAATAGTCTTAATATCGCATAAATAACGATTTATTGACAGCAATAACTTTAACTAGCACCTCGTTAACAACACACGTTTAAAAGACACTTCCACTGAGATACTTACTTTACACAAGCCATAAAGAGGCTAATATTTTAATTTAATTCCAGCTCTGCTATTTCCAACAGATTATAAGCAGTAAAATAATCACAATATTATCACAAAAGGACTTGCAATAACACAAACTTAGACTTACGTTAAAGTCATCTTTCATTTCTTTCCTTCATAACCCAAAAAGCCAGCAAAATCTCAATATGTTTTCATAGTTACCAACTCGCTTATTTTTGCGGAGTTGCCAACATATGTGATAACACTAGATATGACAACACAGGACCTCATATACGTGTGACACACTTACAGAATAACATTGACTCAAACGAACATGTATATAAATTAAACAAATAAACAATAAATATTTTGCTAGGACGTAACTTGGGTCGTTGCATGATTTCATAAAAATGGCAATTTCTCCTCCCGATTGTAAAACTATCAATAGCCCTCACACGCATTTCTTGTATCGCAAATTCTCAATAACTTTGGGTACAAGGCAACAGCGTTAACCATTACGCTATTGGAGAGTCGGTACCTTAAGAAAAATACGGAGCAGGAAATTGAGAATGGTAAAAATAAGCAGTGATATCAAGGTTTTCATCTTTACGTGACAATCGTGTTTTATTAGCTTTATTTTGTCAAAGTGTCGTGCCAGAAAATGACCACTTTGTTTCAAAGTGCAATTGCAAGCATGTAGACAATATGGCGCTGGATGAAGGACAGACGTAATGGTATGAATAAAACAAAACATTAGACTGTACGGTTTACTGTATATGACCGAAACTCGCTAAAGTTTTATTATGCTATTTCCATGGCAACATAGTTTTGTATCGATTTCTAATATTGTTGCCAGGCCTAGTCATAGCGTGACTTTCGTACTGGTTCATTCAAGGACGTTATCAGATACAAAGAAAACTATATATATATATACACACCAGGAAGTGAGGCAGAAAGTTCATTTTGGGTCTAACTTCTTCAAGCGAAAGCAAAACCCGTATCAACACCTGTAAAAACCAGGTGGCATGTATTCAATAAGGAAGGACTCAATTTTCAAAATTGGCGATTTCTGTAACGGTTCAATGGAACAGTTTGATTTCAATCTCTTGTCAAATTACTTCCCTGAGACAAATGGCCGAGTATGAGTAAGGTCCCTTGCATAACGTACTTTCTTATCTTTCTAATTTAATAAGTTTATGTCGTTTTTCTAAATAATGGATAAATTGCAGCGATGAAGAAGAATGAAGAACTGATAAAATAGATGATGGGACAAACACACAAAACACAACAATACAATCCTTGCATTGACCACAGATTAATCCTGGGATCTCTTAGCTCGTGACACTGACTAATAAGAATTTCTGTAAACTTAATGACTGTTATGACAACATACTGATGAACTTCCTGTCTCGTTGCTTTGGTGTTTGAACAAATATTCAAATAAGTACATTTCCACTTGACACGCATCTACCGCCCTGCATAAAGTTGTTGCAGGTTTTGATGTTATGTTACTCCCCCTCAATGGGACTTTTCATATTCTAGCAACGAGAGTAGCAAGCACTATCTCACTTTACATCACCATTAATCAGGATATGAAAACTATTATCAGTTCGTGTTCGGTTCATGTACATGTGGCAAAACACAACAATGCAGTTTCAAAAGAAAAATTTCAAACACGGATCATATTTTAATCTTCCGCTGTTCAGAATAACCAACACACTTATAGACACAATAAACAACACATTCAACTTCAACACAAAAAAAAAAAAATATCAAAACTTACATTTTGTTACATCTATGTTCACGTCTATAACAACGACCATTTCAGATCATCCATTTCTTTTATATTTTTAGATTTCAACATACAGGTTGGTCGTTAACCACGCGCTCTTAAAAATGTGTCATGCAATTGAAATTCTCGTGATCAATGGCACGATCGTTACACATTTAGCACTACATCAAAAGTTTGTACATTTTTACAATACTGAGATCTCAGTTTTATCTTTGAAATGTGCCGCAAAGACGTTCTCTTTTGAAAATCTGTGGAAGAACTGCCAAGAACTCTTCTCGCTCCAAGCCAAACCTTGTTACGTATTCCAGGCACAACGCAGGAAAGTGCTATTTTCATGAAGAGAACTGCATTAGAAAAATGGTTTCGGCTACTTTACCGAACGTTTCGGCGGTATTTTAAAAAGTATTACAATGAAAGGTAGTGGATAAAGATTTATATCGCCAAGGGAGTGAATGTAGTAATCTCTCGCCCCTTCTATCTCTCTCTCTCTCTCTCTGTGTGTGTGTGTGTGTGTGTGTGAGAGAGAGAGAGTGTGTGTACAAAAGCCTAGTCTCCTCTCCTAATTTCCAAAACTTAAAAAATCACACAAATGACTACAGAACTATAACAAGTTAAAAATTCTCGACCCTAGCTAAGAGGTCTTACATGTACAGTGAGATATAAATAGTTGACGTTGTTACGAACTTGTGGGAGAAAAACCCCTGAAAATCCCACAATTTACTGTTCGACCCCGGAAAACCAGACAGCTCGAGAGGAAGAATTCACTCTCAATAGGGGAATCAGATAGCAACATGAAGACCAGTCTTTAGTTTGTATGCGTTTGATTATTTTGTTTATTATCGATCGCTTTGTCCTGTGTGTGATGGCTTTTACAACTCATAATTCACTTTCTCAACCCTAGCTTACCGAGGGGGGTTGCCTTGCCCACCAACTATGGTTTTTCAAATTTTTCAACTGTTAATATTTTTATATATTAAAAATAATAGCAGGGTGGCTACAAACAAGCAGAAATTAAATTCCCTGACTTTTCCAGGTTATCCAGGTCAAAATTTACATTTTTCCCTGACAATAAAAACTAAACTAAATCGATGTTTTTGCAAAATGGAAATAATAAACTCATACAGATCCACGTATGGTTTTGTTAAGTACCAACATCATCTTTCATGAAATTGACTGAATTTCTGTATTCTCTATGATTTGAGTTCAAACTGCAAAATAGTGAATTTGGAAAATTATTACAATTCACAAGCTAGGGAAGGATTACGAAATTTTGTCATATGCAGTAAGTTTAAAATAAAATATTTGATTATTTTTAAAGTTACGACTAAATGAGATAAGAGTAAAGAGTGATTGATTAAGAAATACAATTTGTAATTTATCAGTCTCCTTATACATTCTCGGTATTATATGTTGATATTTCCACTTAGGTTTGGAACCCTCTGCTTGCAAGAACCATGAGTGTGGACTCATTTTTCAATGCATAAAGCTACTTCTCTCATCTCTGCAAAGCAAACAACTTAACTCTTGCATATAAGTGAAACAACTGAATCGAACAAAATAATGTGTCATATTTCCTTACATTATCAATGGGATTTCTGCTTCAGTACAGTATATCCAAGTGAAGTTCTGTAAAACTGACAACATACAGTTATACCATTAATGCCGATGAAAAGGGTATGTAGGTTGCCTATTAGAAATTTAACGCAAGGAATTTAAATAATAGCGTTGTATAGGTACCTGATTTAGCTAACCACACATTAAAACAGGAACACTAATAATATAAGCTTCTGAAAGTTCATATACGAGGGGAGTGCTGAAAAAGCTTCAATGGTGCCTATACGCAGCACTAGTGGTCGGAGAGCGACACACACACATGCAGGCAGGAAGAAATGGCATATAGCTGTAATCTTGTACAGTTGCAATGCAGCCGTTTTAGGACAGTTCTATTTAGGTTAAAGATTGCAGCTCTCACACAGTCTCCCACCTACTGAGATGTAGCACGCTCAGAATTTGGCACAGAGCCACCAGCAATCGTGTGAGGTGTGCAGACCGGATAGTATGGTCAGACGATGGTGCAGACAATTCACGGAAGGCCAGTCGAATGTGCACAACCCCATACAGCTGAGTACACACGGGCCCTTTGCATCACTTCAGGTGAGAGATTTTGAACCACTTTCTGTACAGCCCTGACCTTGAATGTACAGACTTTCATCTCTTTGTTTAACTGAAGAGGTTTCTGGCAGGGCAAGGATTTGACAGCTACACTGTGGTAGAGATAGTTCCAGTCTTTGCCGTCAGACACATATGCCATGGGCATACAAAATTTAGTGCCATGCTACGACGAATGCTAGAACAACGGTGGTGATTATGCCGAAAATTAGGTTAGGACTCACTGTTACTAATGCAATGACTTACAACTGATATTCTTGTTTTATTTATGCCTAATCGGTAGGGACCTTGATATTTTTTTTCTTTTCAAATTGGTGTATTTTCTTATTTTTTATTTTTTACTATACGGTGTTATTTTCCCAAAATTCACATTTTCATTTTAGCACATTTTCTGGCAAATATCTGAAATTATACCTTCATGGTGTTTTTAAACTGCTGTTTCAAATTGTAAGTCACATGGCTTACGCCTCTTCGTGAGAGTTTGATATCTTGAAAGTTATTTGGGAAAGTTATTTTCCATACCCCATTTTTAATTTTAAGGTAGCTAAGGATTTTAGATAATGGAATTTTCCTCGTATATACTGAAGGGTGCATAATGACCATAAGTGGCGACGCACTAAAAAAAAAAAATCAATCTCACGTGACAGATAACGATATATTATGGCACCAAA
Source organism: Lepisma saccharinum (assembly GCF_977018435.1). Classification (NCBI taxonomy): domain Eukaryota; kingdom Metazoa; phylum Arthropoda; class Insecta; order Zygentoma; family Lepismatidae; genus Lepisma; species Lepisma saccharinum. The sequence continues at coordinate 81,057,874 of NC_139239.1, forward strand.
AATTGGCATTATCTTTTTTTGACTTGTTAGTGTTAAGTTTCCCAAAATTCGCATTTTTATTTTAGAACATTTATCTGCCAAATATATATGTGCTTTTAAACTATTCTTTTAAATTGTAGGTCACATGGTCTATGTATTTTCGTGACAGTTTGATATGTTGGAACAGATTTTTGAGGAAGTAAAAGTAAAGTACTCCCCTGCACTTTTTCATGATGGTGTATAGGGGTGTGGAGTTAGGGCCCCGCACTTCCTTGATCACGGCTGAAGGTGGGGGTGATGTGATCAGCACTACACTCCTGGCTACCTTTATCCCTCCAAGTTTTCTCAAGGTACCAGCTTCATATGATGCTGGGTGCGCGCCGGAGCATTTTGAATAGGTGGAAAACATCCCGGTTCTCCACCGCAGGGGATCAACCCCGGGTCTCTCGCACAGTAGTCAGATGCCCTAACGACTGATCTCCATTATTATTCGCTCGACAAATGCCGATGGTGCGCACTTAGCTTGGTAATTCAAAACATATCTCGTACGACAAATACAAAGATGTGGCTCCCGTGTGACGGTAGATACGCACTCGATCTCCTGTTAGAACCCTGCCACTTTGCTCTGTGATGCAAATGGTTTTGATAATAAAAGTTGAAAAAATCGTGCGAAATACATGATTTAATGTAGCTGTCGGAATTATTCCATGTACGTATAACTCTATACTTTACTCTTGAGTAAAATGTTGGAAAACTTGCATGTTCTATGTACACAAACATGGCCTAGAAAAGACAAGAATGTTGGATTTCATGGAATTTTTTCGTTGTTCTAGGACATTTCATTAAAAAATAAATCGCTAAAAACGCCAACAATTCGCATTTTATGCCAAATTCGCATTATTTCGATATTTCGAACGGGCGAAAAATGTGTCCAGACATCACTGCACATTCATGAGCACAACTTCGCAGCAATTACCATTTTTCACGGTTTTGGCGTTTGCAAAAAATAAATGTCCCTACTAATTGGAAATTACTTCTGGCCACCCCTCGTATAAATCAGTAGATGGAAAGTGAAAATTTAGCAGGGGTGGCAGAGAAAAGTCAATTCTTGAAGAAAGTGATTTGCTTTTATGATTGAATGATTCGAGTAAATACGAGTATGATATTAAAATATTTATGTATTTATTATTAGTATTTTATTTCATAATATTGGACATTAACCTTATCAGTGAGAGATTAGTAACCATCTCTCACGAGTTTAAAGAGACAGGACAGAGAGTGGCGTTAATTTCATTTCAATACTAGTGTTGCAGTAAATTTGAGGTTGGGAGCATGCACTTGCCAAATTTTATAACGTTCATCAATGCAGATTTATGTTTCACTTTTTCGTGATATTATTCAATATATATCCCATTTGGTTGAATTCTTCTTGATATCTAAGAAAAGTGCAATGTCATTGTAAACATATGTTAACTTGTGCAAAACCAGTAATACGTCAGGATGATGAAAGAAAACCTTTGTAAGCACTGCTACATTAAATAAGGCGAAGTGAGCCAGAAGAGTAATAAAATTCTAGCAGCATATTTGCAGTCTAAAGCTCTTCTTGTTTATGCATGCGATTTTTGTTGGATGTTGCAGTCCATGCAATTTCTGTCGCATGTTGTAGTGAGATACACTGTCGGGTGGCGATATTCGACAAAAATCGTATGTATCAATGGAACCTATTTGTTTCCATGTTCCTTAAGTTTGCCCAACAAAATGCCTTACTACGACGTCCAACAACTATCAGACGGCACCACCCGCTCTTATCCCCTCCATCTGCTGACAAGTCCCCTTACTACTCCAATACGGACAAGAAAAAATTATAATTCAATGCATTTTCCACGTAATATTTAGAGGCTTAACCTTTACTCCGCCGATGATACCATATGGTATCATCAGAGTAAGATTGTACTGGCCCGATGATACCATATGGTATCATGGTGCTCATTACGAAATGAATGTGCTTTTTGGACCTTCATACTCTTATGTTTGGGTGGAAACTCTGACACAGATCTGGAGCAAGCCTGGGAAATTCATATTGATGACCAACCTTCCCCCTCTCCCCCCCTCTCCGCAACATATCCATGCCACATTTCCGAACAGAGTTTCACTTTTCGGCTCATTATTCAACTTGTATGGCACCCAGGAAGATTCAACATATTTCAATCACTTTGGAAACGTCCATTCTTTGAAGAGAATACTAAGGTTTGCGCCCTCTTCCCAAAATAGCGGGAGAAGAGGGGGAAAATCCCAGGGTTTTTTTTAATTCGGTGGTTGCGCCCCCAAACCCCCCTTCCTCAGTTCGGCGTTCTGAATTGTACACGGTTGCATGCTATGATGTTTTAGCTGCAAAACAAAACTTATCCGAAGTAGATTGCTCCCATAGTGCCCGAGTTATAACAATTTTCCTCCAAAAATGCAAATGACCTATTTTTCGTAACAAAAAATAATAATCACATTTTGGATTATTATTCAACTTGTATGGCACCCAAGAGCATGAAACATGTTTCATTCTCTTGAGAAATGTCAATTCTTTGAAAAGAATACTAAAGTTCGCGCCATCTTAACAAATTGCAGGAGAAGAAGGAGCAAACTCCAGATTTTTATGTTTTTTTCATTCAAATTCGGAGGTTGCGCCCCCCAAACCCCCCTTCCTCGGTTCGGCGTTCTAAATGGTATATGGTTGCATGCTCTGATGTTTTAGCTGGAAAACAAAACTTATCCGAAGTAGATTGCTCCCATAGTGCCCGAGTTATAAACAATTTTCTGAGCAATATGCAAATTACCTATTTTTCGTAAAAACAAAAATCACATTTTGGCTTATTATTCAACTTGTATGGCATCCAAGAACATGAAACATATTTCAATCTCTTTGGAAACGTCCATTCTTTGAAAAGAATACTAAAGTTCGCACCTTCTCCCCAAAATAGCGGGAGAAGAGGGAGCAAACTCCAGATTTTTATGTTTTTTCCATTGAAATTCAGGGTACGTGCCCCCCCCCCCCAAGCCCCCCTTTCTAGGTCCGGTGTTCTAAATTGTACACGGTTGCATGCGCTGATGTTTCATCTGCAAAAGTAGATTGCTCCCATAGTGCCCGAGTTATAACAATTTTCCTCCAAAGAGTGTTCGAATTTAAAATTCCCGGAGGACGAAATTCCCTGACATTTCCCTGACTTTTTTTGACACCTCAAATTCCCTGACTTTTCCCGGTTTTCCAGGTCTGTCGCCACCCTGAATAAATAATTTACATTGTTTCCTGGTGCGTTAGCAATGTTTATACTTCTGCTCATAAAATCATGAAAGTAACGTACCGGGTGTTTCATAAATACTTGAGGGTTACAAAAATTTATTGCAAGTAAACTATTGAACTTTCGTTAATGGAACCAGTCCTGAACGAACGAGGAACTCAAACAGTTTTTTTAATACCTACAAATGTTCAATGTATGCACCATGGAACGCAATTAACGCATTTTGCCGGCGACGGTGCTATACTCTGTCCCAGGAGACTGTTGAGCAAGCGAACGAACACAAGTCCTTTGCGCAAGTATACTGATCGCAGGCCCAACTGGTGGATGACCTACTTTTTGCTACGTATCTCTATCGGTCCACCAATCGCCTTCGGGGGTGTGTGGCTCGATGAGTTTCAAAAACCTCAGTTGCGATGTAAAAGCTGTAGGTGTAACACCGTTCTCCCGTTCCAACGTTGCCAAGCTTACGTCTGTCTTTGTTAGTTGTTTTTATTAGCTTATTATTGTACAACTTTTATCCAGTAACGGAGCTGATCAACTCTCTATCTCCGTTTTCCAGTACGTTTGGCAACATGCTGTGTATGCGACGCTCATTTGTTTCGTCTCGCCAGCAACGTTCGGGTGCCTCGTGACACGATAATGCCCGATGTCAGTCGAAGAGAATTCAACTGATCGCTGATTTCTTGTTTTCCAGCCGCGAACTTGAAATGCGACCAGCATAGCTACTCGAGGTGTCTGGACAACGAACGCATAGAGGGAAGGAGATTACATGTAGAGGGCAATGCACCGCAGCTATCAGCCGTTTGCATCATCGCGCGCTACTTTGCTCCGTCCACTCGCTTTCTCCCCTTTTCAACGGTTATCCGCGGCCTTGATCTACAAACTCCTCAGACGGAGCATATACGCAAAACTTTAGTGTTTTTTTTAAGCAGCGGACGATTTACGCGGCACAAGTTTCCCTTGTCCATCCCACCCCTAATCTCGAGATTAAGCTTATGACTCTCGTGAAAGTTTAAAAAAAATTCTATGGAAGGAAACTCCCCTGAATAAAAGAAAAAGAAGAGAAAAATGCTCAGGAGAATTACGAACTGGGTAGAATTTACGGTGCTCGCTTCGCCCGCAGAAGCCCTTATAATTCTCGTTTACACAGCAGTCTCGCAGCAAGCCTTATTTACGTCATGGCTCCTGCACGTTCCTCTTTCAGGGGTAACGAGGAAATATCGAACCTTCCGAAGTGACCCTTCCCACTTTCAATTATAAAATACCCAGTGCTTGCTGTTTCCGGAACGCCATTTTTGTCCTTCAGGCGAAAAATATGTCCTTAGGGAATGGTTTCTCCTGAGCGAGAACTACCTGTTAGGGGGCAATATGTTACGTTCGTTGGAACTAAAAATAACCGTGGCAGAAAGTGAAAAGTTACGTACTCCGCGCTTCTAGTTGCTTGACCATTGGCTTAGCAAAGATACATTATAGTTCAGGACACGCTTAAAGAACCACAGAACATTACTTCTTCACAATCTTGACGGCAGATGCTCGTCCTTACAACAATTGGCAGCAACGAAGGGACATGGGGTGACAACACCCCCTTTTCAGGCTTCCTCAAGTTTTTGAGGAAAAAAAGGTATTAGTTTATTTATGTTTGTACCGGAAGTATACATAATAATAATAACAATAATAATAATAATAAATATATTTCCGTAAAACCCAGTAATACATAGGCACGGGATAGGCATACAGTTGTATATCTACAAGCCGAACGTTTGTCTAAGGGTATATTTAGATTATACTCTATACACTTGTGTTGATTGACTGATTAATTTGCTTTATTTTACTTCCCTTTTCTGCTACTTATGGCTAATTTCGAAGATGAATGCGAGTGCTGATCTGATGAAATAGATGAATGGACAACAACAAGCCCAACAGAGGATTGTACCGACTGCGAGTCCAGACGCCAGAGCCTTGCTAGTCTGCAAAATGCAGTCTAAGGAGTACTACTTGGAAATGTATCTTTTCAGAAACAGGTGTGTACAGGGTCATTCCACAGAAAGTGAATCTAAATGTTCCGACCGTAACAGAATTTAAAACACAATTATATCTTCATAAATGCAGAGTGATAAAAAAATAATCAAGCATATAATGCAACACTAACTGTCAGCAGTCAGGAATGTGTTTTACTTATATTTAAGTGGTAAACACCAGAGAAACCTTGAACGATCGGAAGATCTAGGCTCACTTCCTGTGGAATGGCTGTACAAAACAACTATACATGTTCGATCCAACAACAGAATGGATCGATTTATATAGCATATATAAGGACAACATATGATATATTATCACACCTATGAATTACCGACTTAATATCAGGATTGATCGGTTTCCTCAACAATATGTGACCAATAACGTATCGATTAGCTAATTTCTGATTAATACTAACAGAACATATCGTGGCCACGCAGCAAACGTGGTTCCAACCAGTGTTTCCACAAGAAGGGAAGCTTAAGGAAATGGTCTTGATGAAAATAGAAATTTTATTAAAGCAATATAAAAAACTGAGGAGACTAGATTCAAGTGTGAAAAACATGTTTCCTTTCTCTCGTCACCTAATTGCCTCAATTTAGACTGTAATTAAAAATTGGAATATGACTTTCGTTCAATCAATATATTTCCATTTTCTAATTTTTAAAATTATTGTACCTAGGTACACATCTAACGTTAACTTCATATTAATTGTTGTGTGAATATTTTCGTACATTTTTTGCGAAGTGTACAATTTGATGTTATTAATATTATCTTTTCCTCTACTTCTCCTGAATATATGCAAATGATGATAATAATAATAATAATAGGAGGCCTCCCCGATGGCGCAATGGTAACGTAGTCGCCTTGTAATCAAGGGGTCCCGGATTCGATACCCGGTGGAGGCACATAGTGGTTCGGATCCAGTCCCGATTAGCCTTACTGTGCATAAAATGGACTTAAAACTTCAAATCAATCAATAATAATAATAATAATAATTGTAGTAGTAGCAGTAGTAGTTGATGAAGTTTCGTTATCTTGATTTAAATTTTCCTCATTTAACTTAGAATAGAACTTATGAAAACATACCGCTAAAACAAGCAAGGCTAAAAACGCCATGCTGTTATTTGAAAAACAAATCAGAAAAGAAGTAAAATTCAGTTCCAGAGGCAAATGGGGAAACTTATTCGTCCACTCCCTTCCCTTTCAAATCTCCCCCGTTCAAAGCCTATCATCGATCTCCCGCCTGCTTGTATGCAACCACGTGGTGCAAAATTTCGAAGCCTCTCCCTGCTGCGTGCGTGCCTTGCTTTCGTATCATACAGAGGCTGAGAACTTGTAATGCAAGGACATGGAGCTGCAGCTCGCGTGACGTCACGAGATTGGGGGGAGAAGGGGGAGTGCCCCAGTCCTGCACACGAAACTTCCTTTTCACCTGACTCCCACCCCCCCCCTTCTTTCCCCTTCCGTGAGCGACCGCCGTTTCCTTCTTCCAAATCAAAAAAGAATCTCTTGAATATTCTTGCAAGGGGGAACCGATGTCTCCAGCCATAACTTGACGGGCTACCTCGATATAAATAGGCTTTTGAAAATTCAGTATTGATTTCTGACGACTATGTAGGGAAACTTTCAGGATTTGTAGGTTTCTGTACGTCCAAGTATTTGGAAACTGTTTCGCCTGTGTGTATTCAACGTAAAGCTTCTGGATTGTAGAAAAAGGAGTCCAGCAAAACTCGACAACTATTGGAAAAAAGACGGATAAATAAAAGTAACTACAAATACAGTAAAACTTAACGTACAACGGGACAAGAAAGAAGTACTGGTAAGAGTGAAGAAAGTATACAAATAACTCAAAATACAGTCAAACTTGACAAATACTGAAATGGGAGAAAAGTATAGAAACAGTTTTCAAAATATAGTCAGGAGAAATGAACGGAATAAATGAATGCTTCTAAACACGGAGACAAACTTGGAATGGCTCTGAAGAGTATTGATAAGTACTGGAAGAAATAAAAAGCACAAAGATGCAGAAAACCTGAAAAATTAAAAAATATAATTTTTTTAAAATTTTAGTACAACTCGGCATGCTGCCAATATAGTTGAGAATGGGAGTATTAACAGTTAATGAGAATTGATTGATTCATTGATTGATTCTACTTCGTTTTTCTGCCACTTTTGGCTAATCGCGGAGATGAGGATGAGTGATGATATGATGAAATTGGTGAGGAGACACTCAAAAGAACATTCGAACCCGGGACCCCTGGCGTCGTAGCACGCTGTGCTAACGGAGGAAAGCAGGTATTGTGTTTAAATTTTATTGTTGAGATTGTTTGCTCGTCTATTTTCATGAATGTATCATTCATTCTATAGTCGCCACGATTAAAGCGACTCGGAAGAGAACTTCCAAGTTTCACTTCTAGATTAAGCGAGATACGCATCGTACGTGTCGCTGCGTAATAAACAAGTTCACAGTCGCACGCTCCTGCTCATGTGAACGTTTTAATGCTCGCGATATCGTAGCATAATCAGAAGCTGTCCGCAGAATTGAGTATTCGTGAAATGGACGCACGTAAAAGGTCGCAGGTAATCGGTCGAATGTTGTGACCTTGGTAATAGAATGACGAATTCGCGATGCCAAACCTACTAATGTGGAGCTTGGTCGATGTTTGAATTTGGAACGAGGGGGTTGGGGTTGGAGAAGGTCCCATGAAAATTCTCATATTTCACGTTTTATTTCCCAGATTTCTAGATTCATTCTCTTGACAGTATATTTGCTATCATTGTTATTTTCGTATTGTTTACTTGTTAATTTTTTTTTTTAAATAAGGGGAACTGATAATTGTACAGTCACGGACACTGCTGGGTTTTAAGTCAATGTATTCACTACAACCCAGAAGTGTCCGTGACTGTACTGCTGTCGTGTTAAATCTCTGCTGAAAGCAAAATGGTCTTGGAACTATAAATATTTCATTCTTATACCAAAAAAGAAGTATTACTTCAAATATCACAGCATTGCTGTTGTTGGTTATTACGAAGAGACAGTTTGAATTATTAGATCAAAACAGTTTCAATTATTAGATCAAAACTATTAACAATCTAAAAATGCGGAAGCAAAGTGGAGAACTTTGAAACTTGAGTACGTTATCCCTGATCTTCGCGATTAACCTCGACGGTAAAACAACATAAATCGGTTGCATGTTTCTAACCAAAATTGTTTAAATGGATTCATGACTCTTCTCAATCGTAAAGGGAGATGTCGTGCATAAAGAAAATATAACATACATACTATGATATTTAATAAAATTTTGCCGTTCCGGTGGCAGGGTACGTTGGGCTGTAGACTGAAGATTCCGTGTTGGAATCCCGTCCTGGATACGAGCGCTCTTTGTAAATATCACTTCATGAATTTCCTCTAATCGTCATTCATTCGTATTGTTACGATTTGTGAAAAGTGTCGTGAAAAAACAGAAATACAAAATTTAATAAACGGTTAATTTGTTCTGCATCATTGTTCCCTTCCTCCAACTTCGATATGTCATTAACTCTTGCGCATCATGGCAATCAAGTTGATTGCAAAGTTAAAACCAACCAATACCCGTGACGTAACTCATGTAGAAAGGTAGATGGAAAGTTACCCCGTCCTCATTACACTGTGGCATGAAGTTACATAAGGAGGGATCTCTGTCATTGTGGAAGTGATGTGATCAGCACCACTATCCGTTTCTCCCTCTCCTTCCCAACAAGGGTAACCTCTTGGTACTCATTTATTAGAGGCCGCTTCATGCAGGGACTACACTGTTAAAAAATGACGTAGTCAAAATTGACTAAATTGATATATTCACGTGGTATTTACTCATGTTTGAATTCTTGTTTTGGAATGTTAATTATTTAGGCATTCTCGCAATTAATTGTATCGGATTCCTCACTTTCTTCTAATTCCAGTTTCGAATTTATGTAATATTTGTGAAAAATGTGAAACAGTTAAAAAGCATAAACTGTTCTATGGCGCAAATTACCGAGTTTTTAGGCAACCAATAGTGACTGAGGTGGGAAATACATTTTGTGGAACAATACCACGGTAGTGTTAAAGGTGGAAGGATATAGGCGATGATAGTAAAATAATGAACACTCGATTATGTCAAAAGAAATTATTTTGTATTGATTTTTTTACGAAATCGAAATTAAGAGTGTAGGTGGAAAAATTTTCAACTTTAGATTGGATTTCAGTCACACACCCTACCTACCAGGCCTGTAGCCAGAATTTTATATCGGGAAGGGGGATGGGGCTCATTCCTTATCAGCAGCTGCCATCTAAAGGCGAAAAATTGGGGGCAGAAGCCCTGAAGATGCATTTCTCAGTAGATTACAACTTAGTACACAAGATGTTTAATCCTGCTAAGGAAATAAAATTTATTACCACTCTACACTATTTTCAACGAAACATTTGTATGATTTCGACAAGGGAGGGCTTTAGTCCCCCAGATCGCACACCCTGGCTACGTGCCTGCTAGCGACTTGACTACCGTGGCACCAGTGAATCGCTTAATTACTCGAACAGATTAGGCTGAAAGATTTCAGTTTCTGAATCCGAAGTACTGTTGTAAACGTTATCTATACCCTGTCCCAACTTTCTCTGGAGCAAGGCCGCGCATAGCGGCAAAGAAGGAGGGGGCAGGGTGGGTAGAGCTAAGCAGTACATGCTGCTGGGAAGGTTGGTAACTGCAGTCGCATCCTCCTCTCCACGCAATCCCGTTCCCTTCACGTGTTCATTGATGGAGCCGTCTCGCATCACTACTTCTCTGCAGAGACCTGGGATATAGTGTAGTGCTGGGTCTTGGGTGAGGGTCAAAGTTGATCCCCTTCTCCGCCTTAGAAACGTGACGTAATTATAAATAATACAATACAAATAAATTCCTGTATCATCAATACCAAAAACATTCTGAAATTAAAGTTACGAAGTTTCATTTCTGAGCAAAGAATGGTGGTAAATTCACAATTCCTTGCTTCCTGGTGTTGACAACCTCAAGTTACTACAAAAGATGTGCCTCTTATTCCATATCCGAGGTGGCGATCAGCCATTGTATAGGCTTTAGAATTGCTGATGCCTTCAAGTTTTAATACCCGTCCGCCCCTGCTGTTATTACGGGGCGGCGTCAGCTGGGTAGCCACATCTCGCTCTATTCGAGAATCGCATCGCCAGATGGAGCTAGATAGAAGTTCCATAAAATTGCACGGTCCATCGTTGACGTCATGGGAAACCACGTGTGAGTAAGATACGCGCCACGTCATCAGTGATTCCGCTTTGGATGTGCCTCGTTGGTCGGTGTAGTGGACTATTGACGTACTCAAGCCTCGCTATGGTCTATTTTGTTAGTCGTTAGAGCACGAGTTGCGTATTGTCGAGGGAAACCATTTGTTTCAATTCACTGAAGAGAACATGGTTGCCGGAATTTTTCATCCGGTAACGTGAGATGGCGGTAACAGATTCCTGTGTCGGAGTGTCTACAATTTCCTAAAAACAAAATTCTCCGATTTTTCTAGTTTTCCAGAAAAATAAGCAAAATTTTACAGACCAAATCATTAGGAAAATTACTGTACATGAACGTGTCTGGAAGAAAGTCACAATATTTTAGTTAAACAGTCACACTTAGGATCCCACTTAAGCAAGTTATAGAAGATTTACTTAACATGTAAAGTGAATAACGAGGTGATGCATTCAATAGCAATTGGATCGGGTGTGAGCTTTTATGTGATACTTACCACCTAATGACTAATGATTGACAAAGAATTATATTTTATAAAGAAACGTAGAACACAATACCTCATAATTATGGTACAATTGAGTAATGTATTGATCCAATTAACTATCTACCAAACATCCCCAACAAGGAAGTGGTAAATTTCCATAGCCACTTATTGTAGCAGGTTTATAAGTGAACATAGTTCAAAACATAACCCGTTTCCTACATTACAATTTGTCCACAACAAATTTATCATTTCTCGCTTCTCCTATTTTTTTTTTTTGTTTGAGAAACTAACTTTTAGTTGATGGTGTTATAACTTTTAGTGCAATACTACAAAAATGTTGATTGTGTCACAAACACAGGAAATTTTCCTGACATTTCCCCGACTTTTTTTAAAAAAAGGTAAATTCCATAACTTTCCCAATATTTCCAGGTATTGCAATCGCTACGTACAAATAACATATTAATAAAGTGTGGGTTGTAATTCCATACACTCAGTTAGTACTCTTATGTATGTAGAAATGAAGTTACATAGCAAATAAACCGGATTACTTAGCGTGAAATAATCTCTATGGATTATGTCTTCAAATATTAGTTACCTTTTATTGTATTAAAAAGTTACCTGGAACTGTATCATAAATATTTTCTTAGCGGACGAGTGGTGACTACGTTTAACGCCCCCACGTTGCAGCAATTAAAGCGTCATTTCTTCAAAACTACAATACATTGTTGCATTTACATTGATCTATTGTGGTGGCCATAGCGGTGTATAATATTTCAATTTTCTGCTTCTTCTTCTACTAAATTTCATTATTGGGAGAAACAATGCATAAATTTCACTTCCGCTAAAAGCCCTTCCATTCGAGAAAAAAAAAATTCATTTCTCTAAGACAATTAGTTCTCGAGAGAGGCTGTAAACGCGGATAGGCTATCGTCCGCGAAAAATTAATGATTAAAATGAACATTGCACCCCCTTATGCAGGGTGGCGCATATTGCATCTACCAATTTGAGTTTGCAACCCAGTAAGAATTCACGTGGGCATGCGTGGCTTACCTACATCCGTGGAGAGTTGAGAGTCAGGCAATTAATAAGGGTCTCGTATACCATGGATATACTCAGATGCCAGACTTCAGATCCTACAGAAACTGTCAGCTGCCATCTGAATTAGTCATATGTTTTTTTCGTTTGTGTTTGTTTATGTGCCGTCTTGAGATCTGTCCTCCCTGCGAGAGTTGCGGGAGGGAATAAGTCCAATGATGTAATGCCCAACAGAAAATCCTGTAAATACTATTGTATTGAATAATGAGATTTCAGTAAAATAATAAATGAAACTGATTACAAACCCAACATGACGACGAAGACGAAAAAGAATGGAACGTTGGCCGGTTCACACGCGGATTGCGGTGGTGGAAGACTTCGTCCAAACATGCATCGTATCGTATCGTATCGTATCTTGGCGGTTTTTCTTAGTTTGGGAGTTTCAGCTTCTCAGCTTTGCCTCCGGGCTTCTACGATGATGTAGATGGCGGTTTGTATTAACATTGTCGTTTTATTTGACGCCACACAGCTGTCGCAGGCGAGAAGTGGTTAAGTGGTTTCGAAGTTTTGAACTTCTTGATGGTCTAGAGGGAAGAGCTGTAGTGCTCCTTCAAAACGATCACCCATCCGAGTATTGTCCCGGCGCAGAGCCGCTTGACTTTGAAGATAGTGGAAAAGATCAGTTCTCTCACTGGAGTCTGGGCAGCTTGTGATACAACATGTGTCATAATAGTTTTATTGTGATGAAGCGGCTGCATGGCCCAGAACTTGACTTTCTCGCGCATCATGAATTCAAAGAGCATCTCTTGGTTTAGGTCGTCATGGATCGGGCAATCCGGCGGAACAATGCAGATCGCCATGCACCTGTTCCAGAGACACACAGCATTCTGAGGTGGGTTAGTGGAGAGCCACGGATAAATATTGTGAACCTTCAGTCGCCATGAAATACGTGCTAGTCCACAGGACATGTTGAGACGCGCGTCATGAAAGCCTCCCTGCATCGCCTCGAACAGTGCATCCAAGCAGAAGGAGGAAATTTAGAGGACTTTATTTTCAAGGTGCACTCATGACTGTACTGTCCCTATTATATACTGTATTAAATGCCTATGTGTATATTTCTATTTCATAACCATTTAAATTTACTATAAGCACTCGTCTGTCCGTTTTCATTTAAAGTTGATAGATACGATATCCCACACCCTTTAACAAGTCCCATAGCTTCCATATAGTGGCACCGCTTTTGATTAAAACTCAACTAAAAACCCATCTATGTGGATCTTTTCTTCATGCCAGCCACACGTTGCTTTTTCCACTCAACGAACTAGGGAGAAGTGATACGGGGATACTTTTTATGAATCATGTATCTTCTCTTAGAACGCAATGGAAGACCATGAAGCCTTTGAGGGCTCAAACCGCCGTAAAATTGCATCAGGACGGTTGGAATCAACTCGCATCTTCCAATGATCACGCATTGAGTTTCGTCGGAACGGAGATTGCATTGCAATTTATCTCTGACGTCAAAGCAGGCAGTCTCTCACAATAAAGGCCGCCACGGAGGACAAGGGAATCGTTTCTAACCATTTTATGAGGTGCTACGAAGCTGCACGAGAAAAAGAAGAAAAAAACTGACAGCGTACAATTTATAAAGAACGAGATAGATGAAGGAAGTAAGTGGATCGAGGAGCATTTTCCACCTTTACCGTGTTTCCCTTCTCTTTAGTGGAGGAAACTTCGGACGAAATAGGAGGAGACGGGGTCTCCGAGGAAAACAGCGCCTTTGATGCTTTTTGGGTCCCCACAAAGAAAACTTTCGACTCGTTCTGAGGTTCAACTTCATCTTCCAAGTAGGGAAAACACATCTTTAGAGAAATTGAAACTGAAACTTCGTTCCGAGTTCCTAGACGTGGCGGTTGGGGTGACCTTTGAGAAAATTGTTCACACGCTCCGTCGTGAATCGTCTACTTGTTCATAGTTTCTGAGATATTAATGATTTACGTGATGCTGAGCACTGGACCGCTGGATAGAACGACAAAACAATGAGGATTTCTTTGTAGACAGGCACGTATCTATAAATATATTTCGGAAGGGTCTCAGAAATAATAATAATAATAATAAATTTATTTATTTATTTAAGTGATGAGCACAATTTGACAACCAGGTACATCACTATGTCAAAATTGGTCATACAAAATTACAGAAATGAATACATAATCTAATATATAAACATGTATGTGTGTATGTATGTTTGTTTGTTCCGGCATAACTCTCGAACGCCTGGAGCGATTTCAACCAAACTTTGTACGCGTATCACTTGCAACCTGGAAAGAAATACTATGGGGGTAAGACACCCCTCACACTCTTGGGACTGGGGATTGTAAAGGGGTGAAATGTAAAAATAATCGAAAACGATCAATATTAGTGTGGAATTCATAGTTTTCGTGGTCGCTAAGATGAATAGTAACACTCCCACCCCAATGCCTTTCAACTTCAAGACACCTCTGGCACCCCTGAGGGTGGGGGTGGGAAGGGGGTGACATATAAAACGATCGATATTAGTGTGGAATCCATAATTTTATGGGTCGCTAAGATGAATAGTGACACTCCCAATGCCGTTCAACTTATTTATTCTTGCTCTTGGAGGTTGAACTAAAAATGTTGTTCATAAATTGTTGTTAAATTTATATTATAGTGAATTTGTAAAAGATATTACTTTAATTTGTATAGTGTACTCATACTAGTAATCAGCTAGTTATAAAATAATACAGTGGATCCCACAATCTTATACATCATCATAAATTCAAATTGTAAGTTTCAACAAGTTCAGATACTAAATTTCTGGCCTTATTTACATGTAAGAATTGAGATATAGCTCTGGGAATATCTGGGAATTTTATAAGATATATTATTCAAAAAGTATACACTGTCTATTTGGAAAGTTAAGATGTTCTGCACAAAATTTATCCTTTACACAATAATAATAATAATAATCAAATTATAATAAATTAATTTTAAATATTAATAAAATATAAATATGTATTGCTATCATTACATGAATAGGTAAAAAGCTGGTATAAGAATAGATATACATATATAAATAACAGCACGTACTCATTATCTAGCTTACGTGTAGTTAAGATCGCCAAAATTTGTATAAAAGAAGAACTGCTCTAGCAAGGAAATTAATGTCAAATAGATAAAGAGTTGAATATTTATTGAATAACAAAAAAGGGTGTTATATCCAGTTGACGAAAAGTAAAGTTCCTGATTAATATTTTATGCATATTATCATAAGTAGTAGTGTGCATAAATCTTCTTTGGTACTTTCCTTAAAAACCGTATGATCCCAATATAATCCTTGCCATCGAAAAAGTTCAGAGGAATTAAGTAACATGGATTACAACAAATGCTAACAAAGTAATTTTTCGTTCTTTATGTACCCCCAAATACGTCCTTGTTTGTAGATCTGCATAACAATGGATATTTATAGTTTTCATTGTTGCTGAAATATGCATACCTGGCAAAATGTAAAGTATAATATTGCGTATTGATACTCGATTTTATGCTGTTTATCAGGTGGGAATTTCCTTCATTGTCCCTACGTGGAGAACTTCTGTGTCCACCGAGCCACTAAGAAATGTGTAACGTGAGAGTTAAAGGTAACCTTAGCGTGGTGGTGACCACACCTCCATAAATAGTCGAGATTGTGAATATCTGGGATCATCATTCTCATTGCTGATATTAGCACAGCACGCTACGACACCAGGAGTCTCGGGTTCGAATCCCGCCTGAGAATGGGTATTATTTGTGTGCCCCTTTCACCATTATATCACTCATTTTCGTGATTAGCCAAAGGTGGCAGAAAAGCGAAGTAAAATAAACGAAATCAATCAATCATTGCTGAGATTTAGCCATGAAGTAGAAAAGCGCCGTAGATTTCGTTGACTGATTTTTTTAATTTTCCTTCGCTTTTCTGCTACTTTTGGCTAATCACGAAGATGAGGATGAATGACGATATGATGAAATTGAAGGCTCTCACAGAACATGCCCAGGTCCACGCTCGGGCCGGTATTCAAACCCGAGACATCTGGCGTCGTAGCGCGATGTGCTAACAACTCCACTACGGAGATTGTCAGTAAAACAACGTAAAATAATGCAAATAGAAAGATACCGTTAAGACAAAATAATTCTATTCTTTCCATGATGATGATTATTATGCAATTCAATTTTGATTATACCTACGCTATAAACAGAACCCTACTGAAATAGCCTTGCCAGGAATCAAAAGCTTTCCTGACAAGGTGATGATAGGGAGAGTCAGTTACGACAAAGATACGGTCATAAGATTTAATTATTAAATTGAATTAGGTTATTTCACGTCGCTTTTCTGCCACTTTTGGCTGATCGGGATGATGAGAATAAGTGATGATATGAAATTGATGAAGGGACACCCACAAAGAGCACACATGCGAAAGACCGGGATTCGAACCCGGCTGTGCTAAACACTCAGCCACATATGCCCCTTGTAACATTCCGAAGATGCATTGCAAGCATTTGTAATTTTTTCAAGGAAGATACCCGCGTAATTCAGCTTTGCACTTTCAAGTAGAATACGACGGAAGCATAAATTGGCGCGTATTATAGCTTTAAAAAAGAGTAATCACACTGTCGCTAAGGGCATTAGCAACATGAAACGGAAAAAATGGATAAATGTCCGTCCGAAAGGCACTTATGACTGTTTAAAATTCAAACCGGTTCCCGACAAAGCGAGACTATGCGTGTCCCCAAATGCTGGAAGCGTGGCGGAGTTTGAATAACAAGCGTCCCAGAAGGCTAAGGTAGGAGGCGCGATGGTTAATTTGCCCCTCTACTAATTCTGTTTCTCTTGTTCCATATGCAAATCTACCGCAAGAGGGAATTCGATACTGATGGACCCTTGCTCTGTATTCCGCTCGCCACGTCAAAGCAGACAAGTTTACTTAACTCTTTCTTTCCTTGTCTTCATGGCATTCGAGTGCCATGCGAAAGCCTTACACGAAGTTCACGATCCTTATCCTAGGTCACCTGCAGTTCCTTTGTGCTCTCCTGTAGGTTTGGTTGCCTAGGTGTGAAGGGGCTCAACAGTAATCACTGCATGTCTAGCTAGTATTACTTCTTTTCTCCTGTAAGGAAGACAATACAAGAGGTTCGCGATTGATTGATTGATTTGTTTTGATTCGCTTTTTGTGCCACTTTTGGCTAATTCGCGAAGATGGGAATGAGTGATGATATGACATTGATGAATGGACACTCACAAACATCCATGTCGAGGCAGGGTTTCGAACCCGGGACCCCTGGCGTCGTAGCGCAATGTGCTAACCACTCCGCCACTGGGGCCGGCTAAGGGGTTCGCGAGAGTAACGGATATGGAACAGTGGCGGGAAAAGTTTGCCAAAGTTTATTTCATTTCCACTATACGCTAATCGAGACACGGCTTAAAATACAGGGCCATTCAAAAATAACTCCCTGGTTTCGTTATTTTACTGTGGGGAACATATGAAATATAGCGTCATTATACATTGGTGACTAATGGTCTACGTTTTTATTCGAATTGTCCAACATACTTCACACTTCGCTGATACGATCGTGCAATGCATAAAATGACGATATGCCCCATAAATTCACCACAATAAAGTCACGAAATCAGGGAGTTCATTTTGAATAACCCTGTATAAGCTGAAATCCGAACCATTGCACAATGTGCCGGGGGAAAGGGGGGGTGGCGGCAGTGTTAACACTACGCCTTCGGAAAAGGAACAGCAGTGGAGGAATAGATGCAGAATAGGAAGAGAAGGTCCAAAGAAGCGTTAAAAGTTAAAATAACATTTTAATAGTTGGCAATCTTCTCAAGAACAGAATAATGATAACTATATTTTCCCTCTACGTTTGTTTCCATTAGATTTATCGTGTGTTGGGTCTTCTATCCCTTGATTGCACTTATTTACGTTCCTTGGACATTGTGATTCTATGTAAGGCTGTAATATAAAATAAATTATACTCTTTGTTATGAATAAGGGATCGCATCCCGCAGACAACATAAACTGCGACATTGAACCTCAATGGCATTTGTGGAAGGTTGGTTTAAGTATACGTTATGCACTTATAACTAATCGGAACTAGATCTACAGTTTAATGTACGACCAACGATTGTAATGTGTCCCACTCCACCAAAATCAAACCTCGGATCATTTCCTTACAAGACTACAGCGATAACCACTCCATATCGTGGATATGAAAGTTGACTTAATGATGAATAACTGTAACTTATCTAGTATTTGAACTCGGTCCCCCGGACTTCGTTGCACGTTAGACTGGCACATCGTACGTGATTGAATCTCTATAATTATTTGGAAGATCGTATTGTATCATGTTCATATTGCTAAGTTAATTGCGGCAATATATATTACTATGTACGATATTGGTTGATTGATTGCTTGATTTGCTTTATTATACTTCGCTTTTTGTGCCACTTTTGGCTAATTTGCGAAAATGGGGATGAGTGATGATATGATGAAATTGATGAATGGACGCTCTCAAACATCCATGCCCAGGCCGGGATTCGAACCCGGGACCCCTAGCGTCGTAGCGCGATTTGTAAACAACTCCGCCAAGGTGGCGGCGTAAGGTACTGGTGACGTAAGAAATGTTCTGCAATCAGAAACTGAAGATTCACGGATCCCAACAATGAACGAGATCTGTAATTTGGCACTATAAATGCATAATAAATTAGTAAGTGCTCCTAATAGTTTATATCTGAGCTGGGATTCGAATCCACACTTGCTGTTTCGTAGTGCAATTCATATTTCCTATTTTCATCGCTGACGATTTATCTTAAATTCTAACGTCACGACCACCCTTTCTCTTTGTGTGAGTAGACCCCGACTCGCACTGCGCATGGCCTCTTCCTCGATTGCAGATACCTTCGCTTGAGGTGGTTGCGGATCGGCAATCTGGCTTCTGTTTTCGCGTCTCCAGCTTCCGTTATTGCCGCACGGGTTCCCGAGAGAGATACGAGTAGTGCACCAGATGCGACATCGCTCCGCTAACGGTCGCCCACAACAGCATCGATATGGGAAGCTAATCTGGCTGTCTCCTCGGCGATGGTAGATACAGGGAAAACCTCTCGCTTTAGGGAAACTGAAAATAAATTTGAAGCCAGTGAAAAGAGAGATGGAAAGGGAGACAAATTAGTCCACAAGTTAGCGAAGCGTGGAGAAAGGGAGATCAACTGTAATGTTTCTTCTCCAAAAGGGATGTCACGTGAAATTAAGGAGACAAGAATTATCTTCTAGTGACAACAGTTCTTGCTTCCTCATCTTTTGAAGGGTTAAATACCGCTTTCCCATAAATTGAAGTTCAGGCGAAAATTTAAATTCGGGAAGATAATGATTCTTCTTCCTTCAGATAAGAAAAAATATCCAAAAATTTTCTGGATGTTAGTGACAATGGTCTTTTTTTAGCATGCAATGTTAATTGACCATTATAGATTGTATTCCTCTACTTACACCTATTGTAATAGGTTTCGAGAGAGCGTTTCTTCTGAATCCCCACCATCGGGAAAAATAAACTGTTCATCTAAAGACTAGGGAAGAGGTGCTCTCTTGAAAAGTAGAGTTTCAATAGGTGTAAGCATTTCACAATGGATAATGTTAAGAACAATAGTGTGATAGGAACTACGAAAACAAATATATCTTCTTCTCTTTTCTGCATTTCACTTATTTGCCTCATTGCCTCCACTACCTCATTACCTCGGCATCGAAAATATGTAGAACTTTCCCTGTGGCTCTTTAAGGAACAATGTAAAGCGCAGGGGAGGGCGAATCACCAAGTAACGCTAGTAGAACCGAATATTTTCTGTAAACTTTTATATTCCTAATGACGACATGTTAATCATGAAAACTGTTATCTAGGGAGAAATTTTAATTGGTACTGGAACTAGTCAATTTTGGACGTAGTGAACTCTATTGTAGTGAGCTTTCGGCTTTAGTGAACCTAAATTACTAGTCCAGAACCAAATACATTACGTTTTTAGTGAACCTAAAAAATGAAATATGCTACAAAATGAGAGGTTATCATTGCTAGCATAATAAATACAGTTCAGAACTTTAAAAATAAACCTTCTTATAGCAACTGGAAGACTTGATAGCACTCAGAGGGACTGTAGTAACGGGAGAAGGCCGAGAGCGTAGCAACGGGGTGGTTTTGTTACTTAAGATGATGACGAAGGAGGCAATTCAGGTTTAGTTCAGGTAAAGGTAAATTTTGGATCAGTAGACTTCGGATATAGTAAAACAAATACATATCTCAATTCATAGGGTTCCACATAAGCGGAATTGACTGCATTAAATTTTGTGTTTATCGATTTCATGCAGGAATATATCTTATGTACAGTCACGGACAGGACCCAAATTTGAACATAATCAAACAAAAATAATGTAATTTCTCTAAAGATAATTTGCCTGTTCATTCTCTCCACCTGGAATAATCTTTGATTCAGCCAAACGCACAGAATTTTGTGTGAAAGGGAAAATATAACCTTGCCTAAGGGAATTTCTAAGGAAACTAACCACCGTCAGTGTGCCAGGTCCCACGAGCATTCTTGCCCGTTTTTTAAACCTCAATGGGGAATTAAAGCTGCCGTATTTCAGGCGGTAATGGTACCTTAGGTCTCGTTCGCCTAACAATGCCGCAATGTACTGGTGCTTTCCACTAAAGCTGAACAGTCATTTGGTTCGTCGGCGCTCGGGTTGTTGGCGAAATTTACAGATGCTGATGGAGTTAGGCGCGGCTGCATATCGCACCTGTATTCTTATTGCTGGTCCCAATGGATCAATGGAGGTCTAGAGATAAGGTTCTTAACTTCTTACCGAGTGGCGGGATTCGATTCTCTAAAAGTTCCACTTTCCTTTTACTTCTGTTACCTAATTTATAACTTACTTTCGACCGCACTGCCTTAAGGGTTGAGGGTGGAGAATCAACTGAGGAAAATAACAATATTCTGAATCTGATGGTGTACACTGAACACTGAAACACCGTGAACGACAAAATTGGAAGGGAAAGGCATTATTGCGGACTGAACTAGGGAGTTACCTCGAAAAATGTAATTAGTTGAAATTCAATATGATATGATCAGGATGTATGCTGCCTTAGCATTCTTAAAGCCAACGGAAGTGGAGGAAGGATGGATTCATAAACCTAAGCAATGAACAATAGGTTTTAAAGCTTCATTAAACACTATTAGGATGGTAGCCCTAGGACGAAACGCTACTCGGTCAGGTAACCGTAAGCTGCCTGTTCTTGGAATTCAGACGAAACGCTACTCGGACGAAACGCTTAGCCATGATTTCTACAACGCCTTTTTTCACAATCGAAGGTGGTATAGCAGGGTCTAATGGGTAAAGAAATATCAAGGAAAAGCGAGGAGACAGGAACATCTCAAAACCTGCAGAAGATGCACACATACGCGCGGGAGCGCGCGCGCGCACACACGCGCACACACACACACACACACACACACACACACACACACACACACACACACATACACACGTACATACTTACGATATCTCTAAAGGCAGCCTGGCCAGAAATAAGATTAGATAACTCTCGTGTTGTCCGTTCCTCATTGATATTTTTATCACTTTCATTGTCAAGAATAAACTCTTCCTACACACTTCCATTGTATTTATGTGACGTGATACAGTTGCAGGCCTGTCATTCTTCATTATTCTCATATATTTAGTCGTTCAAATGCATTTTCTCACGCCCACAACTCCTAGATGAAAAATTTCAGGACCGGCGCTATTGCGCTGTTTTGTTGGTCGTAGGACACACTCTCAAAGTTTGGACAAGTCATTCTTTTTAGGAAGGGAGCACCCTGTTTCTTGTAAGCCTGTAGACATATACATCCAGTCACATGCATAATGTAGTGGCACATTTAAAAGGGAATAACAGGCTCTGCCCTACCTCAGAAATGTCCTAGCATAAATTACCATTGTTGAGTTAAAAATTCTTATGCACTACTGAAATACCAGTATACTGAAATGAATAAGCCACTCCCGAAGTCATTTAGTAAATATGCTACTGCATTCGTGCCTTCTCAAATAATTGCAATAACATGCAATTAATATGATGAAAGTGTTGTTAGAAGTCAGGAATATTAAAAAAGAGAAAAAGACAGCTCCAATGAAAAAATAGAAGGGACGGAAACCCTGCACAGCGACATGCGAACATAAACAGTTCACGCTGACCACGTTGGACTTCGGTTTCAAATGACAGTGGATTGCTCATAACTATAGATTTCGCAGTCTGGACTTAAGGATTGACATTACATGTACTAGAGTGGTATGATCCGACAAGTAACTATGATTCTGTGGTAGTGACGGATTTGCACTCTCGGAATACACGTTTCGCCATGATCCTATTTGACTGATTAACAATGACATGCAGGAAAATATGATATGTAACGTTACGAACGACAGAAATACCAAAAAAATACAAACAGATCACGTATTCAACAATTTAAACATTCAGATGAACATATGTTGCCAAGGAGAAATGGTACTTATGAAAGAGTGGCGGTGCACAGTGGGATAGAATCGAAAAAAGCTGGCCATTGGGGAAAAATCGAAAGTCCCAGTTTAACGTTGCCTTGTGTACCGACCGTTAGTTGGAACCCCAAAACACAAGGAAAACCGGTTTTGAAGTGTTTGATGCCACTCAGCAGTGAGTCAGGTCATTTCAAAGTTCAACGTGCAAGCGGACGCGTCTAACAAAAATACAGCGTGTATATAAAGTGCCGGAGAAATAGTGCGCTATTATCGGCATAATATATGATATTAGTATAAATTGTTTCGGATTCTTTTCCGCAAGGTATGTGTAATACGATAATTAAATCCAAGTTTATTCATAATTAACTGTAAATTAGTTATTAATAATTAAAGACACTCATGTTTTTTTCATTTTATTGAGAACATTTTTATAAACATTGAGCAAAAAGTTAACCACTCGACTTCACTCGATCGATGATTCTCACTGGAAAATGTTTGTTGAACCCTTAACTTTCGATATGTCAAAGAATTGGCTGCTACAACCTGCTACCCTAGTATTAAGACTAATTGTTTAAACAATGTGCAGTCATAAACAAAATATAAAGAGAAAATCGGTTAGATATTAATGAATGTTGTTGAAAATGGATACTCTGGGGTTTTTGAGGTCGCTGATTACGAATCTGACAATATTTTTCCGAAAAACAAAATGGCGGATCCAATATGGCGGCCAAAAATTCACAAATATTGATAAATATTAATTTTGATTATAATTATCTGAGGAAGCGCAAGAAGCGAGTAACAAGCTAATAAAAAAATATAGACAAGATTTCTCCAGAAAACATAGCCGAGAAGCGACAATGAGCGATTTATTTCATCGATTATTACTTAGCTCCGATCCATATGTTTCAAGTGTTCGGAAAATCCTCCCAAAAAATAAAAGATCACTGTCACTAGAAGCACGTCAAATGATAATTAATGATACCGATACCGACACCGAAAGTGAAGTAGAGTCATCAGATGTTGGAGATGGCAGCAATTACGAAATTGAAAGCGATTAAATGTATTAATAATTTCTTTACTTTAAATCATTTAGTAATAAAAATTAAAAAACATTCCTTTGTCATTTTAAAATTATATATATATGTAATAAAACCTTTCGCTTAAATAAATTCTCACGGTAGAAACTGTATACTGCAATAAAAATTGTTTTTAAAAAAATATTTTTAAATTTATACACTTTTAAAACCCACGAGTAACGATTTTCGTTAATATTTATCAATATTTATGAATTTTCGGCCGCCATATTAGATCCGCCATTTTGTTTTTGGGAAAAATATTGTCAGATTCGTAATCAGCGGTCCCGAAAACCCCCGGGTAACGATTTTCATTAATATTTATCAATATTTGTGAATTTTTGGCCGTCATATTGGATCCGCCATTTTGTTTTTGGTAAAAATATTGTCAGATTCGTAATCAGCGACCCCAAAAACCCCCGAGTAACGACTATTGTCACGATTTTTCAATTCTGTCTCGAGTTATTTGATGATGACCACCTTTTTCGAATTTTATCCCACAGTGCGGTGAGAGGCTTTTGGGTGAGGGCTGGATGGCTTTCAAAGAGCATTTGATATTCACGTTGTTGTTACGGGATTCAAACAAGGATTAGGAAGTTTAAACATTTGAGTACAAGTAAATTAAAATGTTTCATGGAAAATGTTTTTAATTTTATGTTCGATTACAACAAATATTAAGAAAAAATGCAAGTTCAAATATTTCCTCATCTGCACGCGGACAAAAATCACTATATCTTAACGTTTTCTCGATCAAAACACTTGTGAAATAGTATGAGTAAAAAGAAATATGAAGGATAACTTAGAAGATATGTAAACAGATTATACTGCAGACCACCTTGGTTCTGGGGTTACATGAGCGTGATCCAAAACCTGAGAATGTGGATTCTAAACTTCTAAGGTTTCCAATCATATTCATCGCTACTTATACCCTTAAATTCTATTTTTATTACGAAAATTTTCCCATTACATTTTGATAGAGGGGACCTGATATTGGGTGGACTGCGGTCCATGTTGGTCCACCGTTGGCGTCGCTCCCTATTAAGAATTAAAGATTAAAGAATTATCATTTAACTGAACTCAAAATAGGAACATGGGTAACACTGATGTTTTGAAGGATGCTGAGTAATAATGCTTCACGAGGAATAGAATAAATTAGAAAGAGAACGAGAGAAAGAGAGAGAGAGAGAGGGAGAGGGAGAGAGAGTGTGTAAATACGCATGCAATGCTAATGAAATTTTTCCTATGTCGGATTTCAATTAGCCGAAATAAATTAACTATCCGAACAACATCTCCACGTTAAATAGACCGCATGTCAACATGCATATTACAGTTCAGTAATCACTGTTAGAGCCACATGGAAGTGCTTGATATTAAATTAACTTTACCGTTTTCAGCAACGAAGTAAGTTTTTGGATTCATTCTTACCTGAAAAAAAAAGAGAAACAGAAATTAGAAACAATTATCTTCAATACATACTGAATAGTGTCAATTCCAGAAACATTTAGGAAGAATCCTGCTAAATTTAGAAAAAGGCTAATTATAAACAGTGTTAGAGTTAAAATGGGGAGTCATGGAATTACCCCCCACCCCCTCTGTGGTTTCTTTCCCAATCTCCGATTTTAACATAAGCTTCCAATCAGAGAAACAATCTCCCCTTCTATCAAGAACGTATTTAGGGGGTCCAGGGGGTCCGCCCCACCCGAAAGACTTACCAAGTTCTAAAATTAAATAATGAAAATATACTTGTTGCATAAACGAGGCCTCCCCAACGTCGTCGACTTTCGATACTCGTTGTTGTTGTTGTTGTTGTTGTTCTTCAGGTGGTGTTTTAAGTCCACTTTATGCTAATCGGGACTGGACAAGTGGTTCGGATCCCACTTTAAACTGTAGCTCCAGTTCGAATTACCCTTCCTGTGCATAAAATGGACGTATCAACCCAGACTCGACTCAATTCAATTCAACTGTATAATCGATAGTTATTTTATTTCCGCCGAACTTACTGGAAGGCAAGGATTATATTGGGATCATAATGGGCTTGAAGAACAGCGAGAAGATATATCCGCTAGAACTTCTGTTATGATAATATGCATAAAATATTAATCAGGATTCCATATTAAAAACAATAAGTTGCTGACCAAGGCAGTTTATTAAGATAAAAACACTTAACACGTAACGTTTCAACCCTGTATCAGGGTCTTCCTCAGACGAAGAACTCTTCAATAAATATTCAATTCTTTATCTATTGCACATAAATTTCCTTCCTAGGACAGCTATTTTCACACAAATTTGGCGATCTTTACTACACCTAGATAATGAAAACGTGGTGTTATATTTCTATTCTTATATTGTTGCTTTACCTATTCATTTAATAATGACAATGCAATATTATGTTATATATTTAATTAATATTATTTTAATTTAATTATGATATAATTATTTTAATTTAAACATTATATTATTATTATTATTTCTGAGACATTTGGCTCAGACCCCTCCGCGAAATATTTTTTTTGATACGCGCCTGCGTTCTATATATCTTCTTATCATGAATGAAAATTCGAAGCAATTTTTTTCTCTTTTAATTGCAAGTTAATATTACACTAATAAGCCACTTTAAACTGTTGATTTTTAAACAAAATGTTACATTAAATGTAACATTAACATCAAAACTGTTGGTTTTGCGTTTACATTTAATAAATTTTCTTTATTCGCTTCGCTCGCATAATTAACGTATCTGTAGGTGTCGCATCAAAACTACTGGTGCCCTGTTAACTGTTCAATTAATATTCCTGTTGCTCTAGAATATTTCACAATTAGAAAATATTTTCAATGTCAACTTTGAAATGTGAGAAGGGTTTTAACTCTGGGACAGATGGGTAGTCCTGATGATCAGCTAAAGAAAGTATTTGTATTTACTTAGTTGTTATATGCCTAGAGCTAGAGAGAGATGGTTCTGAAAATGCTCATGGTAATTCAACGGTAGTTGTGACGATTAAGCCTCAACCTACCTATATATTCACACAACGCCTAACCAAACTTATCCTCAAGTATCTAGCATAACCGGTGAATGCGAGAAAGCGGAATTTTTTCAGACCCTGGACGTATCATTAGAAATTCACAATATTATGCACTCTCAGATAAGTCACTAATGTGACAAGAAGGAAATCACGTGCCATTTATTACTTAGGTGTCAGCAGAAAAAAAGCCAAGGGCTGTTCCCCTACGCTGACTGTAATTAGGCGTCGAGTTGCAAAAGGGTTCGCAAGCGTCGCCATGCGTGAGTAATTGCCCCCGACGCCTGCGACCAGGGGCTCCGATATCAGCGGCCGCCATGGAACGCTGCCAAAATCGCCCTGGAGGAAACAGTGCGGAGGAGAAGGTGTTCACACATGATATATAGGTTGCAGGGAATCCTGAACCAACTAGTAGCGCAACGTATCGAGTGAAATATAAAGTGTGGTAAAAACACTCCCCCCTCCCCATCCTCTGGGATTACTTGACGTATCACAGGTATGGATAGTTAACGTGCGGAAAAACCAACTCTGCATCTACACCTGTTTTCTACACATAATACGTGCGATCATAATCAGACAGGATTCATTGCCCTAAAAAAAAAAGAATAATATTCTGTAAAACCTTAACATATGCACGACAATATGCAAAATAAAACTGAACTTGAAAATAATTATACAACTATTATACTGTCACGTTAGGTCGCTTTGCGGCGACACTACAGAATACGAGACAGAACGAAATATCTACATTTCTCTATTTTTACTAAAAAAGAAGAAAAAAAATCATCAAAGCTACTTAAAATAAACGAAATCAACCAATTTTACACTGTGTATGAGAAGAAATAAAGAGGATTAATTTACTATTACTCATTTGAATATTGTATAAATTCTTGAAATTACATCATTTTAAAAAATAGTTCCGTTTGATTTAATTTTTAGCATGAATAAAATACTCATGCTTCAAAAAATATATGGTTCGATACCCATCGTAATACGACGGCATAGTGGTGGCAATTCAGAAGTGGTATGCTATCTTAAAGGAAGTTCTCAATTATGTACCTGTGAGAATGTTAATTCCGTAACTATTTTCTGTTTAAAAATAGATACTTTTTACTACATGGTAACTTTTTTTTAATGTAATGTATTATATTTCAATTAATACATGTAAATACTTCTACTTTTATTGCATAGTAATTAATTTTTAGGCAAAAAATTAAAATAAGTCTTTTTACTGCCATCTGTCGGCAAATGAGTGAACCTAATGTTTTATCATCTTTCGAAGCTGGTACATTCACAGTCATTCACACTGCAATACTCAACATTTCTTTTTCAAGATTTACAATTTCAACTTATGACTGGACATGGACGTCTGGAAGGGGGTCAAGGGGGGCCACGCCCCCCCTGGAAAATGGATATTACCATAAACTTACATATTACGTATTTCATTCAGAGTAATTTATGTTAATGTGTAAAGATGTTGCAAGAACATGATAACTTCAATCTGAATAAGTATTTTTTGAGGGGGCGGCACTATTATGGGGGGGAAATATTTCTCATTTGCCTCCACTGGGAAAAAATTACCATGCTTGCCCCTCCCTGGAAAAAAATCCTGTGGAAGTCCATGTGACTGGAGTGTAATGGGTACCCTTCTCGTAAGACACCCAAATGTCCACCTCCCTTCCATGTAGGAAGTCTTCAACTGCATTTTGCAGACTAAGCAGATCTGGCGTCTGGACTCGCAGCCAGTAAAATTCTCTGTAGGACTCGCGTCGTGTCTTCCATGTATGTTTGTGATTGTCTTATCACCATTCATCTTCATCTTAGCGATCAGCCAACAGTGGCAGAGGAACGAAGTAAACTCAATGAATCAATAGTGAAGACGCCAGAAGGGAGAAGAATTGGACAGTCCGTATCTCTTCATGT
The DNA here is from genome assembly GCF_977018435.1 of Lepisma saccharinum. Taxonomy (NCBI): domain Eukaryota; kingdom Metazoa; phylum Arthropoda; class Insecta; order Zygentoma; family Lepismatidae; genus Lepisma; species Lepisma saccharinum. Next base: position 81,086,538 of record NC_139239.1, read on the forward strand.
CTCCATCACTTCTACCTCCGTTCCTCACATACATACAACAAACAGTTTTTAAAATAAATGTTACCTCAAATGTTACTTGTAAAATGGACATTTAAGTGTAATTAAATGGGGCTGTCCCTCACATAATATTACTCTCATCTCCTTCCCCATTCTCTGCTAAAGGTAAAGGTAAAGTGTTCCCCTGTGCATAGCACCACGCCATGAAGGCGTATAGGGGGTGTGGGGGTAACGCCCCACACTTTCTTGATCCGGTCGTGAGTGGGGGTGATGTGATCAGCATCACGCCCCTGACCGCCTTTACCCCCCAGGGTTTCCCCCAGGTACCCATGTTATTCGACGCTGGGTGGGCGCCGGAGCCGCTTCCATCGTTCGAAAAGTTCCCGGATTTGAACCGGTCGGGACCTTTAGCATGGTAGTCAGCCGCGTTACCGACTGAGCCACCGCGGCCACCCCATTCTCTGCTGCATATTAATTTCATCTTGGGTATACTTTCACTTAGTTCACTTTAAAATACAGTAAAACCTCGTTAATCCGGACTAATTGACCGGTTTAACGAAAGTCCGGGTTAACTTAAATAATAGAATAGTAGAAAGTGCATTAAAACTCCGTTATAGCAGGGCAATTCCACGGAAATGTCAACCTCCAGTCCAAAAACTGGTCTAGTTCATCCAAATAATTTTCATTTTTTGCAAGCTGGAAGTTGTACTACATTGTGCCAATACACATAGCACGACAAGTCACATATTGTACTATATATGTAATGGTATGAGAGAAATAAAAAATTGCATAGCTGTCCAAAAGGTAATTCCGTCACACATGGAATTGCCCAGCAACAAAACACGCTTATTATGGTGTATTTAAAGGGCATAGGCCTAAATACACTATACAGTAAAGTACAAAGTCTGCGGGAAACAGAATTTCATCAGTGGTTGACTGCCTTTTCTTCGAGAAGTTCTCTTGTTGACCTCTAAAACATTTAAAACCTTGCATTCGGCTATTTCTTTTATTATTTGCCTTTTGCCTGTCCGCATTAAGCGAAGTCCGACTTATCGGGATCCAGACTAACGAGATTTTTCTGTATTTGAACTCAAAGGACTCTATTCTTCAGCCATATTGGAGGTCGTGAAAAAAAAATCACGCGACTAAATAACAGAGAAGATCAACAAAAGAATTATCCTACAATGGCAAGGATCCAGTATTTCAGTTTTCTGTTTTCCAATAAGACACGTTCGCCTGTTCGAATCCCTTTGTAGAGGAGGACGTGGCCTTGATTTCATCCTCATGGAGGTTGGGTGTTACGAGTTAATTTGAGAAGAAGCGTCTTTGAAAAATTAAAAAAGAAAGTAGTTCCCAATTTGAAAACCCTTATATTAATCTAAAACTAGTGACAATCCTAACAAATTCTCAAGACTGCAATTTTTATGCAAGAACAAACTATGCATTCGTGATAAATAGGGCCCGGGACTTTATGTCAAAACTGTAAAATATGTAATTATGTCATATAAATTGGAAAATATGTCATGAAAAATGCAGAAATATTCCCAGTAAAGCCAAAAATATGCACAGCAGTACTCTCGAATTTCTCCCATACCCGGTAGAGTAGAGTAGGGGCTGTACTGTACCTAATGTTATTTTTACTTTTGACTGACTTTTGTGAAAAGCGAAAAAGGCAAAGAAATGAGAACGAAACTTCGTTACTTCCCGTGCAACAATGAGAGAGAACATTTTGCCTCAGTAATGTTTGCATGGCTATCAATTGTCGGCGGGATAAAAAAGTAGGTTATTATTGTTCTGTACTAAGAAAAGGAGGCAATTTCCATATCCTGCCATCGAAAATATGAACTATCCGTTGTGCTGAAGCTACGAAGAAAAAAATATATGAAATAACCGATTATGTGCGAGAGAATTACGAAATTATACAGAATTATGCAACAAGAAACAAGAAATATGTTGTAAAAACGCGAAATTGGTGAAATATGTCAAAATATGATTTTTTTCAAGTTTGTCTATTTCGGCTGATTTACATCAGATATGTAAAGATCTCATCCCAACAATAGATCCGAAGAGAATTGGAAAATATGTTATAACAAAGTCCCGGGCCCTAGTGATAAACATTGTCCAAATACGTTCAAATACGTATGTGGTTTCATTTACTTATGAAAAACTAATTATTTTTAAGTATGCCATTTCAATAAAACATGCATTTACATATAAGTCAACCTATTCTTAATTTACATAGTCGATGTGGACAATTTCAATTAAAAATACCTGTGCAATGGTGTTTTTTTAACATAACTGAAAAAAATATTTGGGCCTAAAAAAGAAGAAAGGACGGGTGCGTGCAGAAAGCCCGATAATACTAAATTGAACGATCAATATTCATCCCCTGGCAATCAATGGAATAAATCAATCAAGAAAACGTCAATATTTTCTATTCAAGCAATAAATTAAACAGATTAATTACTAAATATAACGAATTGAAGTAAAGTTTATTTCAAAAGGGAGGATGTAGTTACTGTCCATGGGGAACAATGATTGGTGCAAAGTTTGTTGGAACATTTCACGTCAAATTATTAATTCCAGTGTTGCCATTATTCAAATGGGTAACTTCGATGTCGCCAGACTATTGTCCATCAGTGTGTGTATGTATGTGTGTGTGTGGGAGGGGAGGGTGGAGGGTTTCCGATGCTTCGAAAGAGCTTGCATTACAAAGAGGCAAAACCATGAAAACTACAAAAGGGCAAGAAATGTAATGAGATACGAGAAAAACTGTACGTGGTTATTGTAGTAAATTATACTTTACTTAGAAATAACATGTATTTTTCTGGTTTATCGTACAAATTAACAAGAAGAGAAGGGAGTATATAATTTCAATTGATCTCATAAATATAAAAGGTTTCAGTATGTTCTTCCGCGAAGATCCTATTTCAAATCTCGCTTATTAATAGCACAAACAATTTTTCAGTACACGTGCATAATGTTTCATTACGGGAAGAGCAACGGAAGCTCTTTACTGCTGACAGGCGGAATACGGCCGGCGCCTGGGCACTTACGATATCCAGCTGAAGTACTCCGGGGCGGGTTCATATATTCCAGGGCATGACGTTTTAATTGCACGAATATTCGGCTCGCGATTTTTAACTCCGCTGCATGAAATTGGGGCCGTTCAAACAAACCATAAACCAGAACGAGGAGAGGAAGCGAAGGCGCAGGCCACTCACAACTTCTGGAAAAGTTTCCTTCTTTGGGAAAAGAAAGCAGTGTTGCAGACTCAATAGACCAAAAAAGCGTTAAAGGATTTATCTCCAAAGATATTTTAGGGGTATTTAAAAAAAATGTTCTTGAATATCATGTGGCGACATGGTGGAGTGGTTAGCACAGCACTATGACTTTAGGCTTTCAGGTTTCGAATCCTGCCATAGAACACGCATGTGAGTCCCTTCATCATATCATCCTCGCGATTAGCGAAAAGTGGCAGAAAATCGAAGTAAAATATACCAAATGAATCAATCAATTGAAATAACATGTGCATGCCCTATCCTATCTATCTCTGGAGCACGGCCGCGCATAGCAGCAGAGAAAAGGGGGGGGGGGGGGGGTCGAGTGGGCAGAGCGAAGCAGTACATGCTGCTGCAAAGGCTGGTGACTGCAGTCGCTTTCCCCCTCCAGGCAATCCCATTCCTTTTCACGTGTTCATTGGTGAAGCCGTCTCGCGTCACTACGTACGCAGAGACTTGTTGTCGTTCGCCTGCTCCACAGACAGCTGGGACAGAGTGTAGGTAGGTGTGTGGTATTACATGGTCGTTGCGCAGTGTTGGTCATAAGAGAGGTCCCACTTTTTCACCCTACTTCCCAATAGTAAAAATTGTTGCTGCTAATCTGATACGGGCCGATATGAGCATCGTAAGGTTCCGATAAAATAAATTTCATTTATTGTATGTCTTCAATTATTTATTTACTCTTTTAATTAACCTTTGGAACTATAAGTAGAATAACATTTGTGAATGACGTTTAGCTTAAAGAAAAAGATCATGTTTGAAAATAGCTCGTTGGGAAGGAAACTCGTGAAGAAATTTTTGTTGTGGTCCAATTTCGAGTTCACACGGTAGAAATTCTAATAGATTGATTGATTGGTTTAATTTATTTTACTTCGCTTTTGTGTCACTTTTGGCTAATTGCGAAGATGGGGATGAGTGATGATATGATGAAATTGATGAATGGACACTGGCAAATATCCATGCCCAGGCCGGGATTCGAACCCTCGAATGCTAGCGCGTAGCGTCGTAGCACGATGTGCTAATCACTCCAAAAAGGGGGGCCGCAATATCTAATACAGGGCAATGAAATAGGTTACCGCATATGGACAGAGAATGTTAAACACTTAGCTTAATTTGTTATTTTCATTTATTCACCTCGGGCTTTCCAGATGGCGCAATATTAACGTCGGGGCTTTGTAATCAAAGGGTCCTTGGTTAGATATCTGTTGGAGGCACCTAGTAGTTCGGATCCTACTTTCAACTGTAAGTCCAGTCCCGACTATAGCTCTTGGTTCCGGGTTCGATACCCGGCGGAGGCACATAGTGGTTTGGTTCGGATCCCACTTTAAACTGTAGGTCCAGTCTCGATTAGCCTTACTGTGCATAAAGTGGACTGAAAACACCAAATCAACCAACCAACCGACTATAATTCTTGTCCAGTCTTACGGCGGGCGCCCTATAAGCTAACAAGGGAAGTGGGGAGCGGGAAAGCGACTAATCCAGCGCGATAATAAACGCAGCAGCCAGTAGACCGAGGTTCACGTAGTACGAAACCCTTCCTTCAGCGACGAACTATTTCTGTTTGAAACTTTTTTCTATTATTTGCGATGATACCGCGGTTTTCATATGTGACGACTGTAGCAGTAAAACGATTATAGAGGAGTTTTGCATGCTATTGAAAAAGGAAATACAACATTTCCTACTTCTACTTTATCTAACTCTTTGACCTTACGGCGGGTCGGGGCCACTCGACCCACTGGTTTCATCTTTGTACGTATATTAACAGCCATTCTCTTGGAACGTCTTCCCTAGCTATTTTCTTTCTGTCTCTCTCTCTCCTATCTCTTTCCTTCTCTTTTATTTAATCTCCTCTTTGTTCCTTTTCTCTCCCTTTGCTTCTTTCCTTTCTTCTTTTCTCTTTATCTTACCCTCCGCCAGCCAAAGCCTCTCTCTCTCTCTCTCTCTCTCTCTGTCTGTCTCTCTCACTCTCTCTCTCTCCCTTCTCTGCTTTCTTTATTCTTTCCCTCTCTCTCGCTCTGTCTCTCGAGTGAGAGATAGAAAGAAAGAAAGAATGAGAGATCCTTCTTTCTTCTTCTTCTTCTTCTTTCTTTCCTTATCTCTCTCTCACTCTTTGTCTCATTCTCTCTCTCTCTCTCTCTCTCTCTCAATTCTCTCATATTCTCACTCTTTCATTCATCTCTCCTATTCTTTCTTTTTCATTCCATCTCTCATATTCCTTCTCTTTCATTCCATCTCTCATATTATTTCTCTTTCATTCCATCTTCGTATTCTTTCTTTTTCATTCCATCGAGAGAGAGAGAAGACGGTTCTGTCCCTTTCTCTGTCTCCCCTCTTTCTCTCCCTCCCCCCTCTCTCTCCTTATTTCTTCAACTACTCAAATCCCTTTCTTAGTCCATCTGGACCTTCTTCTTCCCTCCAGAAACTGTTTAGGTCTCCTTTCCCCGCCATTCACTTCAATTGCTTTTTTGCATTTGATAAAAACCTTCATTTTTAAGCAGCCCAAAGGAATACCTACTTTTGGAAACTCTCTACCTGGATGAACACACTGTTCCAGGAAGTAAACATCTGGATACGTAAGCGTCTTCCTGATCGCCGCCCCATTTGCTGGGTGGGTCCCTGCAGCACACACCCGGAGGAAGTTTGGAAAAGTGTCTGCCATAGTCAGGTCACAAGCCCCGTAACATCAACACGGAGCGTGTGCGGAATTCCAGACGCCCAGATGCATCTGCTACATCCCAGAAGTCCTCGCCCCGGAACGTGCGTCAAATCATGTCGGAAGTCTCGGTTAAACCACGGTGACGCGGAAGGATGATGTTCTCGGGGTATTGCGAAACCTTAACATTGTCGTTCTTGTCTCGCAGGGACCGTCGTGGTGAGAATCTTTATCTTTGATGTGATGGAGACTACGAGAAGATTGTGTGAACTTCGTTTTTCCGCAACTTTTGGCTAATCGCGAAGATGAGGATGGGTAACAACATCATAAAATTGATGAATGAAGGGGCACTTAGAAAGAATACCCATGCCCAGACCAGGATTCGAACCCGGGACCATTCCTAAAGTGAACTTTGGCAAACAGCTTACTAACTATACTGTAGAGAAGAACCATTCTTCAGGAATACTACAAGTAAAATAAATTAAAAGCTTAGGATCATTCATCTGTTGCGACAGATCGGTTAAGAAAGAAAAGAACACACATTGTCCAAAAAGACTGGTTAACGGGACGATAGTACGGGGGGGGGGGGGGGGAAACTTCACAAATTGTTGTCATTGCTGTCATCTACTTCTCAGAACCTCGTTAGCCTGCAATGGTAATTTTGAGGATTCAATTGCAGTAATTGGGACAAGGAAGACCTAGATCTCCATTCTTTCTCTTCTTGCAGGTCCATTCGAGTGTGTTAGTGTGTGTGTGATCGATGCTTTCTCCACCAGGAGATAACTCCCGACTACAAGCATTCAACTCCAGGGCCGCCATTAAAAAACTATGGCAAGGATGTGCCCAAATGTCTCTCCTTGCCCTCTTTCCTCGCAAACAAGCGGAAGACGCTGGCAAGCCTTATTTACTAAGGTCTCCAGAGATTTCTCCAGACTCATTAGCCGCAAGACAGAAAGCCAGAAGTTAGCAGGGACTTCCGGATTGGTTCGCTGATTCCATCCCTGTTCTGCCGGCATTGGTATCTGATTGGACGAGTGAATGATGGAGGAACAGAGTGGAAGGAGAGAGGAGGACGCTGAAGGACCGTTTTTTCCCTTCCTCCTCCATCCTTTCTGTTGACTTGAAAGGGTTCCAAATTCCTCGAGCCGAGGAACCGAAACTGAAGAATTTATGTATCTCTTGTTCCTTCCGTCCCCCGTTCAAAACACAATTCAGTAACGGTCCGCAGAAGCTGCATGAATAAAACATTTCAACGGAGACTTACAGCAGCAGTTATGGGCATTTTCAGCTAGGATATGTCTAAAAAATAAGTCAGTTCGCAAAAAAAATGTCAACTACATCCAAATCCAGCAGTGACACACATTGCCGACTAGATGGTCGTCACCAACGACAACACAGGCTCAAAAAATACTAAAGCAAAGAATGCTGAGTATCAGATAACATTGCTGTAAAGTATCTAATACTGTAATAAAATGTTTAGTTTATTGGCCTCGATTCTGCCATTGAATTGACTAAAGATTTGCGATGGTAAATTCAATACGATGTTTTATGGTGGCCACTGAAACATCTGCAAATTCCAAGTTGCATGACGGTCAAAATCAGCCATCTCGAAATTTTCTATTGTCTGGTTTGGAAGTTGGCCTTTTTTTAAAAAAAGTGATATGTGAAATGCGGTGATGTCATACTGTACCAGTTCGTATCCTGCTCAAGAGAGGGAAAATTAAGGTTGAAAAGAGAAGCTGTCACTCTTGGATCAAAGGAGTTTATATTCTCATGCAGTCCCCACCTTCTCTCTAATCTTCAGAAACAATGAATTCTATTACGCATTGTAGACACAGTTTGTTTTTACGGGGAAGATGGGCGAAGAATATGAGCTTCAGGGTGCAACAATTAATTCCCTTGATGTTCCCGGCTGAAAAGTTCGAAAAATAAGTAGTTCCGACCAATGGAAAACTCATTAAAGTAAAGACTTTAAAGATTTTTTCTTGGCCTGTCTTGCTTTAAGATTTTTGGTGCATTTTTACATAGCTTACTTTCTTATGTAATCCTCAAATAATAATAATATCAAAGTTCATACTGCTGTAGGTTGACCATACGTACCGTTCTTACCTGAACAGTCCCGTTCTTCCCGTCGATATTATTAAAAAAAGCACTATTCGCCCCGTTAATGTTCTTATGATAAACACTTCTGGCATTCTTCAACGTCAGCGTCGGACTAACATCAAAGGATGTTCAGAAGTAACTAGAAACATTATGTAAGTCACACAGAAATTCTAATAATAATTAACACCTTTTGAGAACGGGTTATAATATTTCATTTATTGTCTGTGTGACACACAATTTAATAAGTACATAATAATAATAATAATAATAATACGTTAATAACAATAATTTTATAATTACGCCTAATAGATTTTTCCGGAGGGGATCAACTAGCCTCCTTGGGATATCACGTTCTTGGATGAAAATATTATGGTCACCATATATTGTCGTGTCTTTTGCATTAAAGAAAGAGAGAGAAAGACAAAAAAGAGAACAAAAAGCCTTGAATCTCCATCCCACCACTTAATTATATCTCGTGGAGCAGCGACTTATCTCTGTTATTCCAACCATTTTGTTCCCAAAACTTCCAGCCCAGCTTCCTGATAGCTGAGGGGATTCGTTGATGACGAAAGAAGAAGAAGCGGCGAGTGATTAATGTAGGAGCACGGTCGCCGCCTGCTTCATCACTCAGGCCCTCTGAAAGTACTCCCTCCTCGTGATAAACTCACAAAAAGGGGAAAAAAGTTCTTTCAAGACTTTAAGCAGAACGAGATTACATTGTGAATATTATTCAACGTTAAATGAAAGGACGACTACCAATGTCGAAGATAAAATTACGTCATGAAATTACTTTAAGTTTGAATAGGGCCATATTTCTGACAGCAGAGTGGTCGTACTTAAGAAGAAAGATGAATAAAAGAGAACACGGAAATATGTTGAAAGCTTGCAGCCAGATTGAAAGACATCCAATTTTAGTGTGAATTATCGATTTGCATAAGATAAGAAAAACTCTTCAGACTATCTTTAAGGAAACCAACAATTTCCAGCGTTTTAGCTAGTGAAAAACTCTGCTACAACATTTATTTGATAGGTTGGGCTAGAGTGGGGGAGTAAAGGTGGCTGGAACGCAGTGCTGATCACACCATCTCTCCAAAAATGCGCCTAGAATGTGTGTGGAGCATACTTACACATCCCCCTCCCCCTGTGTGCCTTCACGGTGCGATATACAGTGGGACCCATGAGTATTACCGTGCAAATTGTCCATCACCATGTTCGTGCACTTTATTTGACCCAATAAGAGCTTCAAGAATTAAAAGAAACCCCAAAACAAGCTGCAGACAACTTCTGCACCAGCATATATAAAAATTTATCGCTTAAAATAAACACGCAGGATGTAAGAGAAAAATTTAATGAAAATAGTCGTGGACAATTTGCACGGTAATACTCACGGATCCCACTGTACAAGAACTTTACCGTAGTATTACGCGTTAAACATATAACTTTACACTGTGATTAGGCTGAATAAATACCAAAGTTATTGAGCCGGGACGCTTTTAGTACCGGACTTAGCCACTGCGGAAAAAAAAATCACATTAAGGTACCTCGATTTTACCTCTCGCCACCTAAAGAATTTGGTCATCGAATCTTTGGTCTCACTGTACGTGTTGTTCCTCTTGGGAGGCCATAATGGTCAGTACGTTCCATGATTCAAGGTAAGGTATGTATTTACAGTATCGTGATGTATTCCATATTAACATTTCATGTTTAGAATTTGCATTAATCTTGCTCATGTAAACGGTGATCTGCTCAAAAGCCATATTTGACGGCCATATTGAATATACCAAACTATGTATGTTATATGACTATTTTCGCAGTTTTGCAGATTAGAATGCCCTTTATTACATAAGATTTGATATTAAATATGCCTACCTTACTCGACATGATACGTAATTATTTTTCATCTTAATTTTGAGGGGGGTATTCTTTAAAAAATATTAACATTAATTATTGAAGGTATGACATTACTGGTCCTATCGAATTCAGCGCCGTCAAAAATATAGGAACGGTACGTTGTATGCCTATGCCCATGGCAACCGTTAAAAAAATATAAAAATCATACGCTTTACGTTGCCAGACAGTCGGTCATATTGAATAATTTAAACCAAGTGTGCCATACTACTTCCAGTGATTTACCTAATCATACATAGCATTTGATACTCAATTTTTGATCAATATTAGATACTCAATAGATACGATTTGATACTCAGTACGCCGATTTTAGTCCACTTAATGCATAGTTTCAATTCATATTGTTTCATGGGAAAAATTACAAAATATTAATTGTAAAGTTAAATTTGCAGTTATAACACTTTAAATGGTTCCACTGACTCGACACCCTCGAAAATGTAAGACATGATACCTTGGATATCAAGGAGCGTTCATAAAATATATAAAAAGTATAGAATATCCTCAATTTTGGAAAATGACCGCCATTTTGAATATTAAGGCTTGGCTGGACGTTGGGCCGGCGTCAGTGGAGATGTATTCGAAATCTCCTTTCAAAAAACTATTATGATGTTCCAAATTCTAATATATATATGTGGGGGGGGGGGGGTGTTGCTACAATTCCTTCTACTAGAGCATTCACGTGGATGTTCGTGTGGTTTTCTTTCGCTGTAGTCTAGATATTCGGAATAGTTCTGTGGCTACGTAAACATATTAAACTATTGCGATTATCTGGAAAAGAGCGAATAGTGAATGCTCTAAGCAGAGGTGACTCTGCTATCTAGCCTCAAGGTTGATTTTTGGGTAGTTCCGCTCTTAAATGCTTTCAACGAGTGTGCTTCTGTCTGTACGTACCAAACATCACACTTCTATCTGTAAATAAAGTATAATGTTTCAATTTCGCTGAAATTCCCACATCACGCTTCTACACACAAATGCAGTATTTTCCTCAAAATTGAACTAGTATCTACGGACATCCCCTACCGCAGCTAACTGATAACACTGTATTTTCACCTCAATAGAAGACCTACTCAAAACATACCTTTGTCCTTCCAGATCTCTTCATTGTTTTTAGGAAACGAATCGTGCATCTGCTCAAGTTGGAGCAGTAAACCTCGACTAGTTTAACAATTTCAGGATAGCAACGTTGTCATCCCTTTTCGAAGTGGCGAACAGACATGCGAAACTGAAAGTTGTTCCGTTTATCCTAATGCTTTCTGGAAAGACCCCGAACATTTTCCGTACAACTATAAAAGTTTAGGAACTTTTGCAGGAGAACAGCGGTCGATGAAGGCACCCTACGCAGCCATTCTATCCATTCTAATTTCCAATTCTCAACTTCGGCGAAAGGGTTCGAATTCACTTCAACTTCTGGAGTTCTCACTCGCTCCCCTGTCTCCATGTCTCCGGGGGAAAATCAAGTTCAATTTCCACACTTTGAAATCTTTAGAACTCCCGCAAAGCAAATTATTTACCTTGCTTTAAGTCAATTACAACATAAAAAACCTGGTCTGCTTTTACGAAAAACTTCAAATGTAAATTTTGTTCGAACTTCAGAAATCAAATTAGGATAAATGAATTATATTTAGGTGCATGTTCTACCTAGAAGATGTTGAGAACGCAATTAATGGCACTCGTTTAAAGTCTAAAGACGAAATTTAATTTTCTGGATAGAGTGACGTGGTGTAAATGCATGTTGATGGGATACCATCTGCAGAAAATAAGAGGAAATATGTAATACTATTCGCTGGAAATCATTGTTTTAAGAACTTTCCATTCTCCCCCTTGGCTTCGCTTCAATACTACATAATGCTATGCATGGGTTGTGGATGTAAAACGAAAGCAAGAGTAAGAAGAGAAACATACTGACATCGAACACCAAATGAAAATTTGCGTTGTGTGCGTCAAACCAAAATTGGATTTCGAATTCCGAGCTGCTTTTCTTTGCTCATTATTATCCGCTCATACGGGATTTTTTGAAATGTCGGTAAAGGAAAATAACTATGAAAGTTGGTAGTATATACAGGGTTATTATAAATGATTTACCCAATTTCATAAATTAACTGTAGCTTTATTATTTGACATATTGTCAAAAAACTTTTCAGACGTATAGAAAAACTCAAAAAGTTTTTTTGTGTTGCAGGTTCGCTTCTGATTTCTGCCACGAGAGCGCAGCAGTGAGCATTTATTCAATATGGCGACAGTCGGAGAGAAAACTTATGTTGTGCTCGAGTTTCATTCACATCAGCCTGTCGTAACAGTGCAACGACACTTCCGAACAAAGTTCAACAAAGATCCACCAACTGCCAAGTCCATTAGGTGATGGTATGCACAATTTACAGCTTCAGGATGCCTCTGTAATGGGAAATCAACTGGTCGGCCTACAGTAACTGAAGAAACGGTTGAGCGCGTGCGAGCGAGTTTTGCACGAAGCCCACAGAAGTCGACGAACAAAGCAAGCAGAGAGCTGAACATTCCACAGCCTACCGTTTGGAAGATCTTACGGAAACGATTGAAGCAGAAGCCTTACCACTTGCAATTGCTACAAGGGTTGAAAAATGAAAAGGTACGAAACGTCGTAACAACGGAATCGTTTATATAATACCGATGCCGCGATGGGAGAACGTAGCGTGATATGTAGGGGTGCGATTGGAGTCGCCACGCGGCATCGGAGCATGCAGGGGAACGCGCATGCGCAGGAGAGAGCAGAGGCTCCGATACAGAGCGCCGTCCAAGTGACGCGGCAGTGCGTGTTTGGACAGGATGGCGTTAACATTGGCAAATTCGACTGTTGAGGAGCAGCGAGGCGTTATCCGTTTTCTGACAGCGAAAGGTGTTAAACCGGCCGATATTCATCGCCGGATGGTGAACGTTTACGGGGAAAACGAACGACCGGGGCTGCTCACGGAGGGTGTGGTTCTGCTCCATGATAACGCACGTCCACACGTCTCCAGGGTCACACACGCGGAACTGGCCAGGTTCAAGTGGGAGCAGCTAGACCATCCGCCATACAGTCCGGACTTATCCCCCCTGTGACTTTCATGTGTTTGGTCCCCTGAAAAAGCATCTCAAAGGAAAGCGCTTCACCTCGGACGATGAACTGAAGGACGCTGTGAAGGACTGGGTCGCGTCACGGCCAAAGGAATTCTGGGAAAAAGGAAACATTCGGCTCATTCATCAATGGGATCAATGTGCTCAGGCCTATGGAGGATACTTTGAATAAAGTATTCATTTACACCGACAGTGTCGTTTTGTACCTTTTCATTTGATCAACCCTTGTACAAGCCCTGGCCCCTGATGTCGAAGTCAGACGCTTTGAATTTTCGGCACAGTTGCAACAGCTTATGGAAGAGGAAGATGGGTTTTGTGAGAAACTCATCTTTAGTGATGAAGCAACATTTTTTGTGAATGGAGCAGTGAACAGACATAATGTGCGAATCTGAGGAACAGAGAGTCCCACGCTGTCGTGCAGCACATTAGAAACTCACCAAAGGTTAATGTGTTTTGTGCAATTTCACGGTGCAAAGTTTATGACCCCTTTTTCTTCTCAGAACAGACCGTGACGGGACACGTGTATCTGACATGCTGGAAAATTGGCTCATGCCACAATTGCAAACAGACAGTGTGGACTTCATCTTCCAACAGGATGGTGCTCCACCCCACTTCCATCTCGATGTTCGTGAATTCCTAAACAGGAGATTGTCAAACTGATGGATCGGTCGTGGTGAGGATGATGATAAACAATTCCTGTCATGGCCTCCACGCTCTCCGGACCTAATCCCAAGCGATTTTTTTGGGTGGGGTTATGTGAAGGATACAGTGTTTACGCCTCCGCTACCAACAAACCTAACAGAACTGAGAGCTCGCATCAACAGTGCTTTCCAACGGATTGATAGTGACATGCTGCACCGAGTGTGGCAAGAACTTGATTATCAACTTGATATTTGCGAATTGCTAGGGGGGAACATATAGAGCACTTGTAATATGTCACAAAAAAAACTTTTTGAGTTTTTCTATACTTCTGCAAAGTGTTTTGACAATATGTCAAATAATAAAGCTACAGTGAATTTATGAAATCGGGTCAATCATTTATAATAACCCTGTACATATAAGCATGTGCAGCGGAATGAGGGAAACTCCTTGAAAACAACAAGCACGACTGATTGATTTATATAGTATGGGCACACTAGTACATGGGTTATTGTTACCCATCAAACAATATGGAGATAAAACCCTTAACTAAGACAAGACTAAAAAGAAGGCCGAAATGAATATGTCTGTTAAAAAATTCCCTCACTCACTTCTTAAAACTAAGATAGTCACAGATTACTTAAAAAGAGATAAAACTATATTGTCTCCGAGCATAAAATTTCCATACCAAAGTTGAAAGCTGAGGCTGTAAAGGGGGCACTCAGCACAAATAACAACAAACACAGGACAACATTAGAGGATTATACTGGCCGTGGGTCAAAACGCCAGATCGTCGTTAGCCTGCAAAAGGCAGTTACCGGGTTACTCCGGGGAAGTGAGGTTGACATTTGGATGTCTCCTCAGGTCAACCCTTAAAGCAAGAGGTTCCTGATGGGAAGAATTCAGCCAATTCCGATAGAGTCTCAGCAAGATTATTGAAAGAGGCGAACTTCCACCAGTGTTAGGATATCTTAACAAGATTAAGAAAATACAGATGCATCAACCGAAGCAAATTTCAGTTCAGGAGTTCAAACGCTCGTCGTTGGGAAACGGCTATCATTTGTATTCTGATCATCGTGAAGAGGAGAAACGTACAACAATCCAGCTACAATTTCTCTTAACCGTGCTGCTCAGGAACTATACTTAAGGTTATTTTATTCATGCCAACTGCGGGGTTCGAGCTTGGGACATGCGAGAAAACATCACCTCCGGCGGCGGATCCGGAACCGAGAATGGGATACGAGGCAGCACGTTGTCTCCATAACATTATATTTTCAGCATGCAAAGGCTGCTGCCTTCAAACGCTGCCAGTTAGCTAGTGGAGGTCTTCCAAACGAGGAGCTGGTTTCCTTAGTGTGTTCTCGTACTCATTTTAAGCTGAACTTGGGGATACGCTGCAAGATTTATGAAATCCATAGATTGTAAAGGGATGCTGGGAAAGGAGGGAGTCTAGAGAATTTGACGATCGTCTTGGCGCCGACTCGCCCATTCGGCGCATACAGCCTCTACATCGAATCACAAGGGAGGAACGATTGTCGTATTTTTTCTGCCACAGCTTTAGGTTATACGCTCAGGGGCTCATCTTTCCACTTTTCCTACTCAGCTGTTATTAACTTCTTCTCAAGCACCAAAGTAATTCACGGCAAATTGCCAAGGGTTTGCTGCACACATCTACCACTAAAATCTCTCCGTTTAATAGTTTTTGGGTATGCTAACTTTCTCGACCTAAGATGCTCCACAATATTTATAATAAATCATCAATAAACCTTTTGCAATAACAAAATTACTTGATGATGCCAAATTTCCCGCTATGAGTTGCTGGTTATTTCTTTACACTTGACTGGCTTTATCATTAGATTTACCTACAGGATGGCTATAAAGTTTGTTCCGACACATGATGCACAACGCGTATGCGACTGCCTGATGACAGGTCTCCCGGACGCTGGATTGGACAGCATGGTCACCTAACCTGTTCCCATATGGGGAATTATCAAATCCGAGATGTATGCTGTGAAGATCCTGGATCTGAATAATCTTCGGGAAAGGACAGCCACTGCAACGGCTACGCTGGATCTTCTAATTTCGAAGAGAATTCAAAGAAACATGTTGAAACGTCTGAGCAAGTGCATTGAGACGTGGCGGACATGCGGAGTGCGTTTCGCATTAACGATATGTTCTGTTCATCAATTCTCCCAATTGGTCCCGGACTTCATGGGTACCATATATACGGTTTCTCTATTTGTCGCCCTGTAATAACTTTATTCGAATGTTTTCACATTTGCATTTATGGAGCTGCGACAGGCTAAATCGCAAAATAGCATTATTTTCATTCTTATTTTCATTATAGCATTAAACAATTTAAAACAATAAATGTTTTTAGAAAATAAAACGGAAACCTAGTGGGCAAATGGAATTGAGGAGGAAGCCAGCCATTGGAATATACACATAACGATTAAAAGAAGGTGAAAATGGATAAGCCATATACCGAGGAACCCTAACAAAGAGACCATCATATAAGCCGTAGAATGAAATCCACCTGGCAGAAGGACAAATAGACAACGACATGCAAATTCGAAATATTGCAGAATAGAAAGGAATAATGTGTAAAAAAGAAACAGTTTAGAGATATGGAATCAAGTTCGCAAAAGACGTGCAACAGAGGCTTTGTATTAGGCTACATAGGAAACGGAGAGGAAAAGAAGTAAGATTATAGAAAATGAGTAGGAGGAAAACAAGCACCTCCTCCCTCACACGCACTCATAATGTACGTATACATACACATATAGAAAATATTTTTTAAAAATTTTGAGGGAACACTGAAAATCAATACAAATGTAGAGAAATAATGGTTTTGCATATTTGCCAGAAATTCAGAATTGAAAAGGTTATTGCGTAACTACCCAAAGTGAAACAAGGAATCTCTGGAGCACTATTTGCCATTTCGTGCAGGTGATATTTGATATTCACATTTGGTCGTTTGCTTAGTCTCTTTATCTTCTCCTTTATTAATAATCAACCATCAAGATACAAATTCTTCATATCTTGCATCATTATATTCAAGTCAGTGAAACAAAGAGAAAAGCCTAACGACATTATATCATAATGCACTTTCAGATATAGTGTTTGAAAATTATCTCCACAATTTGTATTTCTAATTGGAATCACACTTGCTTGAGAACAGCACTCAAGTATTTATCTTTTCCGGGATCCACTTCTTCAACCTTTAACAGTCTCTTGGCTGCATCCCTCGCATATTTCACGTCTTGGATCTCATTCAATCAGCCCTCCTTTTATGTACTTCCATCCAATTCCACCCTCTCGACGAGTTTAAAAGATTTAAGATTCCCCTGGGTTATTTGCCCCGCGGAAGGGGGAGGGGGAGACGTAAATAGAAGGCCCAACCAATCATTTCAAAGGGCGTTATATTGGTTTTTCGACCGGCATGTTCCGGAATCGAATATCGGACTCGTTCATCCGAGATTTGAAGACTACTTACGCGCCGCCGATCCTGCCAAGACTAAACCTTCCTGGATCCAGGGAAGGGATCCTTTTCTTCGGCAAATATTCAGAAGTCAATCCAATTTCTGAACCCTTGCGAGATCGACCGGTTCTCGGGAACAACCACAAGATGGCACAAAGGTGAATTTTGGTTGTCGACTCATACAAGCGCGACTTGCTGGGTTGAGTCGAGTGTGTGGGGTGGAGGGGGCTGGGAGATGTATTTGACGTTGCACTTTGGAAAGAAGCCAAAGATCAGATCAAGGGAAGCATTCGTGTGAATAGGTGGCATGCGTCGGGGAACGCGGTTTTTCAAATCACTCTTTCAGGATTCTTTTGCAGGACTTTTGTATGTCAAAGGTTACAAGATTCTGTCAAGCTGTTAGTAAGTTTCCAGGCGACAGGATGTGATCTGGAAGGGAAACGGCTGGAATCTATCTACGAGCAGTTTGAGAGTGTTTGTGTGTGTGGGGGGGGGGGTCTGTGTGTGTGTGTGTGTGGAGTGGTCATTAGAGCTTCACAATGCTCACGGATTGCAGAGTTGTTCCACTTTAAATTCGTAATTATTTTAATTTGCACCTTTCCTGTACTGATGCAAAGAGCAACTCACGCAACGCATTATCATCGCTGCCACCGTGAAATAGTTGGATAAAAAGCTCGATGAGTGGATTTTTGTATCTATATTTGTGTTCTTTGTTATTTACACCGCTTTTTTCAATTTTGGCTAATCGCAACGACGAGAATAAGTGACGAGTAGAAGAAAATGATGAAAAGACACTCGAAAAGAATACAGACGGAGACTCAAACCCGAAAACTTTGGTGGCGATATTGAATTTCTACCACTTAATGCGCGCCGCCACCGAGCGAGAACTCATGAATTTTTAGATTACTTATTAAATATACAAATGTGGTTGAGTAGCATTAAATAAGACAACCCTGACGAAACTGGAAAAAAGTGGTTAGAGGAACCTTTTGGTAGCAAAATAAAACGGATTGAGGAATATAAGCTTTATCTTTGGAGCTTCAAGACTTTTCACATATAAAATGTTAAGGCATGAGACATGAAAGACAGCATAATATGGCTATGGGCGAAAAGTTATACTTTGAAACATGATTAATTATATAAAAAACGTATTTACCTCCTGAGGGTTGCCCCCAGTAGCAATTTGTTAGAGGCTTCGTGAACCCCAGAACTACTCAATGGAGGGACATTACTGGAAATCAATTTTCCACCTGAAAGCACACACCGCGGGAATCGAACCCAGGTCTCCCTAATATACCATATCCCTAATAACCTTTGGATAAGCAATGGAGTTCCTCCTAAACTCGAAGGTGCATTAGCCTTCTACTATTCAAATTCATTTTTTCTTTATAAAGGGCAGGAAAACGTCGAAACCTTAAAAATTTTCACTAAGATTAGCATTATACTTATTTATTGAATTATTACAATAATTTGAAAAGTTGACATATTAATGAAAAAAATATTAGTTTTCTGAAGCCTCAAATTTAAAATATTTAATTTTAATTATGGTATAAATTAAGCGAAAGGGAGATGATAATTGACTTCACACTTCGTTTAGCTTGATTTTAATGTGCGAGCTGAGAATCCTCACATTTTCGTCCAATTCAGTATTTTTCTAGAAATTTCCCATTTCCCTGAGAGAAAGAAATTTCAACTCCAGTGGAAACACTGAGGGGGAGAAGGGGGCGAGCATGAGGTTTAGTGCTTGAAAGAAACAGTGGCCAGAAAGATACTATACCGAATAAAAATAGCCAGCACTTGCATGGTAATGGTCGTTTCATCAATTATCCGAAGTAAATTGTAAGCAGCTCTGGCTCGAAAGGCAATCCCAGCCCTTCGAGAGGCGCGCGAATGTTCTGCGGTGGGAAGAAAAGCTATCTCCTCGAAGATAATTACTAAGCAGATCCCAATCGGCGAAGATTAGAGAAGAATCTGTCTTAATATGTTCCTGCAGGTTGGGGGGTAGTTAGGATGACACATCGGAATAAATCCAGCCCCGCAGAAATATCACGTTCAGCGAATTCCAAGAGACGCATAAATTTTGCAAACCCCAGAATTCAAAGTTCGGCCGTTGCTGCTGTTTCGTGCAAGACAGTTCATGAAAAATTACAGACCATCATCGTCTGCCGAGCTATTAGCTGATTAAACACTTATTCATACACGAAGATAAGCAGAGACTGGCTTTGAAATCAAACATTTATGCATACGCTTCTCATGTTTACATAACAAGCAGCATTTATGGTGTTGGTATAAATACATCACTCTACAACACCGACAAGATTTTTTAAAGTGTGGTAAGGACATGAAGACCAACAATTTCTCTCATGAATCATTCTCATTGTATGACACTTCTCGGTTGAAACGATTTCATTGTAAGTCAATGGGATCGTAAAAACTCAGAAGTGTCGGTGCTTGTAACTATGCAAACACCTTTCACCAATTAAAATTAAATTATTTCACATTCTTTCTTCTTTATCATTATTATTTATGTCCATATTTCAAGAAACAACCATTTCATACTTTCAACCAATCCTAAAACAAAAAAAAACAAAAAAAAATGAATTTGCAAGCTGATTTCCATATAACTGTCATTATTAAAAAGGGGGGAGGGTGAAATATATCTTCCTTGCTTTGTTCTTCCCTGAATTTCGCAGAATCGAAGAATTGCATAGATCAACATCAGGAAGGTGAGGAGTGACATAATAAGAGCATACCTTCCCTAAAATTCTCCAAAAACAATTACTGCCAGACAGTCGAAAATAGGGTCATTGACTGCTTAAAAAAAGAAGACAAAACTCCACTTCTACGCATGCAAACTGAAGATAAAGTAGTGTGATGTAGTTCTATGATAGTCCTGGTTTAGAATTTACTTACCATTCGACTACGCTTTTTGTGAACATACCATGAATATCCTGAGGGCCTCCCCGATGGCGTAGTGGTAGCGTCGTCGCCTTGTGGGGGCACATAGTGGTACGGATACCACTTTAAACAGTAGTTCCAGTCCCAATTAGCCTTACTGTGCATAAAGTGGACTTAAAACACAAACTCAATCAATGAATCAATCAATGAAACCATGAACATCCAACTCGATGTTAACATTTGGTAATGCAGTTTCTTAAAGTTCACTTTATAAAACTATTGAGGTAAAGTAATGAAGGAATTCTTCGTTTGAAGTTACGTTGTCTTCTGTGAGAAGTACCTGCAGGATTACCAAATGATTAATTTGCTGTGTTTCCATGTATATTGCATGCTTAAGTACGTAGCAATTATTGATGTATTGAAAACTGACAAGGAAATATATTTTTGACACAAAGTGGAGGTTCTTTTCCAAAAGGAAGGAAAAATAAGAACACAAAATATCGATTCTCTTCTTCACAAATACAAAATCATAACATGTGTTTACGGAAAACAGTCTCTGCTAGCAACACTTGTCCTTACAAAACGAATTACACAAAACAGAGGGAACTTCTAAAAGAAGCACTGTTGTATGATAGTCACGTACCGGATATAGACTACTGGAAAGAACTTAGATGAGATCTCGCAAAGAACAAGAACTAATTTCATTGAGGCAGACGCTTGGAGAGTTTTTCCAAGGAGCCTTCATCACTTGTTCTGGGCTGAAATTCCTCAGTCTTCACTCCAAAACTGAAAGTGGAAACTCTGGCATGAGCAAAAGAGTTTTCCGCTCCAAAACACAGTGGCGTTCTATTATTCAGAAGAAGGCTGATCTTAACTTTCAAGATGCCCACGCTTCGCGGCAAAGTTGTTACTGAAAATTGAAGTTTGGAAAAAGTGTTATGGTACCAGAAAACTCATAGTAAGGGGTAGGAAACTGCATACAATGGATCTATGGACACCCATCGTTAGTTGCGACCTCCTAATCTTTCCGCCTCACTAGGTACCTATTGTGCACTCATTTCTTAATGGTTTCTTTTAGCATTTATTGGTTTCCTTTCTTATTTTCTCGTGATATTACTTCTTGAGTTCCTTGAAAATGCTTGGATGAAAAGAGGTGAAATCTCCAAGGGAATGAAGATCCCCTCGTTACAGCTAAGATGAAGGCATTTCACCAGGACAAGAAAACCAAGGACGCGCTAAATGGCGATTAATAATTTCTTATCTGGCAGTTTGCTAATGGAATAATCAAGGTCACAAATTCTTCAGGCAAATGCGCACTCTCCCTCAAATCCTCCATTAACAAGGGTTACAACCCTCCAAAGTGGAAATCTTTCCACTTATACGGCATGGGCCGAATGATCAGCCGCGGTTCATCGCTTCAAAACTTCTCGTTAAGAAATTAATGAGAGAGATTCGAGATTCGTTTCAGGTGGCTAAAAGGACAGGAGACGCCTTTCTTGAATTGGTTTACGAAGAATAACGACGAAGTGGGTGAACCAGAAATTCAACACACACATTGCCATTGCAAGTTTGTTAGTTCGTTCTCGTAGTTTGTTATAACAGACATGGATTTTAGCCCGCAGGCTTGCATATAATCATTGCCTTCCTACGAGCCTCTCCATTTCAAATAGCTTCTTTTTGTTTTTTTTTTTAATGAAAGGCCCATTTACATCTCGAAAGCCCTAGTTGAGCAATTTCAGTACCAATGTACTTTCTAAAGTAACTGTAATGTGCTACGAGAGAAAAGATACATTCTTTATTATTCTCGGTCCTTTTTCAATTGCCTCTTAACAGTTGATACTGGATAAACGCGGATAACAGAATGCCAGCATTTGTGCCCAATCAGAAATCAATAGTTGGATACCTACTTTCATTTAAAGTACGTGTTGCATGTAGTACACATGGAAAAAAAGCAAGTTAAGCATTCATCCTTAAGATAGTTCTCGCGGAAAAGTACCTTACTTCAAACTGAATTCCTTCATAACTTTACGTCAATAGTTTGATAAAGTCATATTTAAAAAAAAACTGCATTACTAAATGTTAGCATCGTAGACCAGAGTTAGACACTCACGGTCTATTCACAAAAAGCGTAGTCGAATAATAATGAAAATTGTAAACCAGGACTGTCACAGAACGAGAATTAACCATGAACACATTAGAACTTCATCTTCAGTGGCATGAGTAGGGATTTCAAAAGCGGAGTTCTGTCATCTTTTGTAAACAGTCAGTGGTATATTTGACTGTATTTTCGACACTCTGGCAGTTTTTTCTGGAGTATTTTGGGGAAAGGGGGGTATACCATACACACTTGTACGCCGCGAGCGCGCGTGGGTGTGATAAACGCCTAGATATTCACTGGATTTCAGATATTGTAACGTATTTACTAAATACCAGCCAATGTCTAGCATTTTCGTTACAGTTCAGTAATAGAGGTTCTATCTACTACATTATAGAAACATAAAAATATTGTGGTAGCGCTCTTAAAATAATATTGTTCAGAATGTTAGATAATTATAATAATAAAGTATATTACTGTTGAAGCTACAGCCCACAGATTTTCAATTTATACTTTTAAAGCTTTACAAAGCAACTAGTTTGACAATCTGGAAAAATCGAAGTTTCTCTTGGTGGAACTGACAGAAATCACAGTTAAGGTTGGAGGAAATGGACGCAGAACCTTCTGAACACAGCGTCCACCTGTTTCGAAGTTTTCCTAAGTGGAGTGCTCGCCCTGGGGGACTGTAGGCTCTCTTGGAATGACAGTAAGATTCGAGGAAGTTACAAGGAATCGCTAGAGACCAGTCGATGGGGTTAGTACGGAGGAAGAAATAGTTTCCTGATTCTTAAGGGAACTCCGGGAACGGGTGGAAAGGGCAAAAATATCAAACAAAGTTAAATGTAGACCAAGAAAACAAAAGAAAAAACATGTCAAAGTTACAATGTTTGAAAGTTTGCTCGAACATTTGAGCAAAACATTTTGGAGATGAGTTGAAACACCAGGAAAAAGATATAAATGGATAAAATCAAAAGGGAAGTAAAATACGGACATAAAATATGAAAGAAAATGCAATAAAAGACATGAACGTTTATGAATAATAGAATTTTAACAGAGTTTTCCGTAACTCTCAAATTTTGAATCTGTCGAAAGGTTTGAGCTTGATAGTAACATTAGGTCATTAAGTCAGATAAATGAAGAAAATGCTAGTAAACAATGAACAGCATACTAAAACCATAAAATTTAATGCAAGAAGATACAAAATGTGCGTCGCTGCGGTAGCCGAGCGAGGAAAGTGGCCACCAATATTTCCAGTTTCGAGTCTTGGTACGAGTGTGAATGTTCTCTTGTGAATGTCCCATCATCAACTTAATCTAATCATCATTCTTCTTCATTACCGCAATTCGCATATAAAAGCAGAAACGTGAAATAAAACTTTAACAGTACAGGCAGCAGACGTAGTTGAAAACAGAGTAAAATTGAACCAAAAATATAATATTAAAATACTCAAGTTGATTGGAGTATTTGGAAAATATGGAGTAAACGTTAAACTGACACACAGTCTTGTAACTGCATTATAAAACTTTCACTGAAGAAATAACGGTTTACAATTTATAATTGTCATCTATATTTATTCAAATTAAAATATTTAAATTAAAAATTTTCATTACATATCTTGATGCTGTGAGTGAGTGTGTGTGTTTGTGTTTAATGGTCCACGCGGTTACTGACACTATGTACCCACAGTACAGAAAGGTAACGTATGCACTCCCCGCACCCGAAAAAAAATCCTCCCATTCTACAAAATTAACAGGCAGACTCTTAAATTTTAATGTAGAATATTGTAAATTTTACGGTAACTTCTTACAGAGTTGACTATCGATGAGAAGGCAATGAATCCCGGATAGTAAAGTAAGAAGGTAATGATTACCAGGTAGGAAAGTGAAAAGGCAATGATTACCAGGAAGTACAGTGAAAAGGTCATGATTACCGGGTAGTATAGTAAGAAGGTAATGATTACCAGGTAGGAAAGTGATGATTATCAGGTAGTACAGCGAGAAGAAAGTTACCGCTGTCATGGAATCGTTAAAACACACCTCAAAATGTCTATAACTAATTTCCTTTTAGGCACACACGAATGATAATGATAAAAATCAAGATACTATGGACGACGTTAAGGTTCTTTTCGAGGATAGGGTTTAGGCTGTTGTAATTTCAGCATGTTTTTGAATGAGTTCCCAACATCGACATTTACTCGTGGCTGCACAAGTGAAAATTGACGAATTGTTTTAAAATTGACTTGCAAGAGATTTGTTTCATGAATATATTGAAAAACATACAAAAATATGAACACAGATGTGGATGTCGCGCCATAGTCTAAGAGAGAAAGCATCAGAATTTTACAACACATTGACGCCAGTTGCCTTTCCATGAATTTACAGAAGCATTCACTGCAGCCAACCCCCCCTCCCCCTTCCACACATTTCATTCAAGTTCTCAAAGGCCAACTTCCGACATAAAGAAGTCGTGATGGAAGACGTCCAGGAAAACTATCCAAGTGTGCAGCGAATAAATTGGCTGTGGGACGAGGAAGCAGAAGGTTTTATTGCAGCGATGCTCCTTTGTTTTCCGGGACGCAAACAATAGATGAAGGATCGCCTCGAATGAAGCGACAACTAACGACGGGAGCGGAGGGAGGAAGTGCTCAACACAATATTGGGGACTGTTGCCGTGGTTACCGGAAGCTGTAAAACGAAACTTGATGAGTTTCCATACAAAGTTTCTCATTAATTATCGCATGACAAAGAGGTTTGCCGAGTAGCTTCCTTTATAAATTTATACTTTTTTCTTCTTGGCGGGGAACGAAACAAGAATTTTGGAACTGAAAATTAATTTTACATCTCAGCTTGGAATGCACCGGAGTTGTTCTTCAGAAATAGAAACTTAAAAAAAAAAGATTCCTATTGAAATTAAATGTTACCTTAACTTCTGCTATGTAGAATTTAAGCGAAAAATGTAAGACTCAACCAAAACTCGAACCAGGGTCTCTATGATACCTTGCTTCCTGGTTTCGCCTGATTTTTTACTTCCGCTGCGCAGATAAGTTCATCAGGTCTCGCATAATTTAAAAAGTGGGATCCGAACTACCGCACAATGTGCCTCCATCGGGGAAAGAACCGGGATCCCATTGGTTCCAAGGCGACAGCTTAAGCTTATCGCCCACTGAGACGCGGTAAACGCTCCACCCCGAACCTCAGAGTGAAAAATTCCCTGTGCCTTTCCGAGGGTAGTCCACCCATGTAGCGCGCCGCCGCGCAGCACATCTTCCAATGACGCTTGCTGGAACTCAACGAAGACACGCGGAATTACACGAGAGGGCATTTGGAGACGCATTTCCACCCTAGAAACCTTCTGGAACGGAAATTCCGCTCGTCTCGCTGTAGTGGGCATTACACAATTTGATTTCAATAGAAACAGACAACAGAAGTTCTGTTGCCGCGTTTCTCCGCGTCTCAGTGGGCGATAAGCTTTATTGATTAGCGATACAGTTTTTTTACTTCGTTGTTCTGCCACTTTTGTCTAATCACGAAGGTGAAGATGATAGGAGTGAAATGACAATCATAAACACGCAAGGACAGAACACTACACAAGTGCCACAGAGGATATACTGGCTGAGAGTCAGGCGCCAGAACCTGCAATGTTGCAGTTACTGGGATGCATGTACTACACAGGCGACCGCTTTACCACTACGCCGTCGGGGAAGAGGGGGGAAGGTTCGAGTGAAATGTGATGGGAAAAGATCATGTCAGTGGATAGTAACACATGAAGCTATTTTAATGGTCAAAGCAAGACAAGAATCTTTCCTGTAATCAGGGGCGTGATAGAGTTGAGGGCTCAAATCTTTCCAAGACATCTGTGAAACAGTAACCCTAAAAACGAGAATTTAAAGTTAGGTCTTTGTCCAGTTATATTCATATTTGCAATATTAGAGTCGCAAAATTCTCATTTTATTACTCACAGATGGAGTAGAATTTCTATTTTAAACAACTGACAGCACAAATGCTGTAAATATTTTGTTTTTCAAATTTACATGTACTTAGAAAAATATAACCAGAAAAGTATACCATCTCCAATGTAAAGTAAGAGAAAACTAATTTGATTTCGCTCTGTAAGTGATGGAGAAAACGGATCACACATTTCAATTTTTGGTAAATCACTAAGTATGCTACACCGGTCGACAATTACTAAGGAACAAACACGTTTTGACCAATAACTTTAGACTACGTGATCAGGGTGCATGTAGTGAACAATATATAAGTACAGATATCAGTTAAGGTTTATTGAGAAAAGATGACGGAGATTCCCCATCAACCAGAGAAAAAGGACGTCATAAAACAAAACCGGCATAAGCAAAACAAAGTGAGGAAAGCACATGAATCACAATTTGGCATGTGTAGAATGAGACCAGAGGAAATCAGTATGGCGTGTGGCCACCGCGGACTGCACAGCAAGCTACACACCTATTTGGCATGCTGTCGATGAGTGTGTTCGTGAGCGCGAGGGGTATATTGTCCCATTCTTCCTGAAGTGCAGTTCTCAGCTCCTGGAGGGTCCGGGGTGGGGGATTCCTTTGTGCAACTAGTCTTCCGAGAGCATCCCACGCATGTTCGATGGGATTGAGATCCGGATAATATGCAGGCCAGTCCATGCGGATGATGTTTTCTCTTTCCAGTGTCTGTTACTTGAACAGTTCTGTGTGGACGCGCATTATCATCCATATAAAGAAAGTCAGGGGCCCACTGCACCCCGAAAAAAGCGAACATAACCTTCCAGGATCTCGGTAGAATACTTTGCTCCAGTAACGGATCCTGCGGCGAAGATGTGCAGTGGTGTTTTCCCATTTTTCATTATGCCCCCCAATACCATGACTCCGGGTACCCCATAGCCTACCTGTCACGTTCACAGATTTGCTGTGCATGATATCGTGTTCCACGTTCTCTCCACACCATTTGATGTTCACTATCACTTGTCATACAGTACCGCGATTCATCGGAGAACATCACATTTGCCCATCTGTCTTGGTCGCAGTTACGATGCTGCACACACCAGTGTAATTTGGCACGACGGTGAGCTGGTTTTGATGGCACACACTTAACTGGCTTCCGGGCATACGACCCACCACTTTTCAGTCGTCGTGTAATGGTTTTTGGGGACACACGGACACCTGAAGCACCGACAAGGTCTTGAGCAATTTGGGCTGCAGTGGCAGATCGATTCTTTTTTGTCACCTGGACGACGTACCGATCCTGGCGAGCAGTTGTACACTTTCCACTACCTCCACCATTCATATGCAAAGCTGTTCCTCTGGTACGAGAAGCTTTCTGAAGTCGGGAAAATACCCTTTTCGATAACCCCATAACGCGTGCCACTTCGCCCTGACTCCAGCTGACCAACCACTCTGCCCCGTTCGTAACCACTTAAATGTACTCTTCTCGCCATCTTCCTACACGCTTCTTCTGTTGCACACCAGTATTGCACTGCCAACGGCCTCTACCGTGATTAACTGTCTCCCGTGAGTACCACCTTCTGCCACAGCACTGCAGTCTTTTCCTGATAACGATGCTCCAAGCGCACACGTTCCTTTCTGAATGGGCGCAACGATTCCTTGCCGCCCTCTAATGGCCTCTTTCTGGCAACAAACTGACACGGAGTTGTGTATGAAAAAGATATGGGTGTTTGTTCCTTAGCAATTGTCGACCAATGTAGATTCCAATAATTTTGCGCCTATGAAGTCGAAGAAATTCTCCCAGTCACGATCATGGTTTCAGAAAACTATCGGGGGATTTGAATTGTTCTGTAGTAAAAGTACCAAATCGTCGAGAATTGCTTGAAAATATTGATGCTTTATTCCAGAAATGCGAAAGCAACCACTTCAGGAAGAAAAAATTGTGCAGAATTCGAAATTTCTACATGCACATATGTTTGTTGGGAATTGTCAGTGATCAAAAAATAACAATAACAAAAACAACAAAAAAAACAAATAATGATAAAAATATGTGGGGGATAGAGATAGAGCTCGAATCGTTCACAACTTTGTCCATTTGTGGAGGTGTACAGGGTTGTCCCCAATACCCAATTGTTAGACATTGGATGAACCCCAGAGCCGATACAAGCAGTGAGGCTGGAAAAATGTCCATCTGAGATCCCCCAGCCCAGATCTCAGGTCAGACTCCCTACCGGCTGAACAAACGCAGTTATCCACATATGAAAAGTATGACCCTGTGACCTGTCCCGATTTTTTTCTAGGCACGCCACTGCCTCTAATGAAAACAGATTGCAAAGGGGGGTATCTCTTTGGAGATATTTCTCGCGAAACAAACCTGGTGTTTCAAACTAATATGTAATTTAGAAATTAAACGAGTGAGTTGATAGAGTGTGTCCCTATGAATAACAAAAGTGTAGACAAATTTTCAGTGCGAATATTATTTCCACATAGGAACAGTTTACAGCGAAGAATACCAATGCTCGTGGGAACAGGAATTCGCCCTGTTTGGTCAGATTCCTCGCTTAGCAGAAAATAAGGACAAGAATTTTGCGAAGCGACGCAATGCACATTCCTCGTTACAACAAACGGCATTAAAACCTGATGCAGAATTAATTGAAAAATTCCATCTCTTGGTATTAACTGAATTTGCGCTTCTGTCTTATATTTTTGCGGTTTCCGTACCACAACGTTGCTAAATGTGACTATGCTACTAATTCGTGAATTTTACCATATATTAAAAATATGTCTGGCAGGATTTTTATGCGCTGAAGAAATTTCGTGTTGTGTAATCGTTCCCCATTTGTCCTAAAAAAAATGGCAATGCGGGATCCGCATCAGTTCGCACCTGTAATGGGAATGGAATCCGAAGCCCTTTGATTAGAAAGTGGCAACGTTAACCACTACAACCGGAGGGTCAAGATAAGAAATCCATCTACGAGAAAACAAACAGCATCAATCGAATACCCACGTTGAGCTCGCTGAACTGCCTTCAAGTGGTACAATAACGGATGAGGCGACTAGACTTGTACCCAACGTTGCATATCCTAGTAGGTCTAATGCACATGTAGGCCTATAATCATATTTGTGGCAGTGATTCAAGATACAAATATAACGATTATACATGCCAAATAAAGTCTTTCACATTTTGCTAAGACTCGTAAGAATGACCAGAGTTCTAATAAGTAATAAGATGCCATTTGCCACAAAACAACGTTGTATAAAGCTACGTAACATACGAAAAAGATACAGGACTATGGAGCCTCTTTCTCATGGAATTAATCGGGCCTATCCGATAGTGCAGTGGATAATGTTATCAACTGGAAACCGAAGGATCCAAAATTCGATTCCCGGTGGAGGGAATTCAATATATATATTAAGTGAATTAAAAACAAACTTTGTCATGTGAAAATGATAATTTATAGAAATGTTCCGAAGTACATAATTGTGCACTATATTTTTTAAGGCCGTGACGTATCATTGTCACTTTTAGTATGTGTATTGAGATAGAAGATATGCTGAAAAGTAGTGTTGCCCACGAGACGAGACTTTGGCCTGTCTCGTGGAAATGCTGTCTCGTCTCGAAAATATTAGTTTGTCTCATGACACATGGTCAATCTCGTCTCGTCTCGAATTTTTAAAAGGCTGTCCCGTCTCGTCCCGTGGACAACACTACTGAAAAGTATATAAATATACGCATATTGCGAACACATTGATTGATAAGCAGTATTTCAAATTTTCTGTGAACATTATTAGAGATCGTACAGCAACCACACGCGTTACAAAGCATGCGGATGTAAAGAGTAACACAAAAGTCATATAACGTTAGCCATAAACACAGTACTTGCCTTAAAATACGATTCATATTTCATTCCGCATTCGAAAAATCGCGCCATCTTAACCACCGAAGAAACTGTATGAAGTTATGATGTTCTCTCACAACTAATACATAAACAATAGCACAAACACACAACACACCCATACACAACGCATTAATTTACCAAAAGGAAACTTCATTTGAAAATATACAATAATACAATTAAAAATGTTAAACATCGGGTCGTTTTCATGCACGTAGCATTTGCTTCTCTTCACGCTTGCTATGGCTTGACCGACCGAGTCAGGACCGAGTGCCAGATTAAGGTGGGTGCTGTTGATGCTGCAGCATTAGGTCCATTCCTGAAACGGGCCCACATGAAAACAGACGAGAATTTTCCGAAAGCTGAACAGTTTTCTTTTGCTATATTAACCTGAAAATAAATCTTAGAATGAAATTTGGAGCCCCAATTTCGGACGCCTAGACACAGCGTTACTTATTATACAGTTACTATTATTCTTTGCGCTGTGACGTAACTATAACGTCATTGTGTTTATTGTTCACCGAAGAATTCAAGCATCAGGCCCAATTTCCGTCTTAATCCGACCCTGAGTGTCGGAACATGTGGTTTTGGCCAGATTTCCCATCATGCTCTGCGACGCTGACGTCACATTGAATATCATTCATTTACGCGCACCAAACATTTTGCAGTCAGACGTACCACCTCACAAAAGCACTATGCTCTAATATATCTCTTAACGCTGTTGCCTTGAAAGAAGTAGAGATTTCAGTGCGAGATAATTTTCTCTAGAGACCTTCATCAAATGTTTCCTCCCTCACTTAACATCGACGATCTACGAGTATTACGTAGAACCCTTCTTACTTGGTAAGTATTTGGCAAGAAAATGCTCAAAGATAAAAAATAATTACCCGATATATTGATTCTGTAATAAAGCATATCAATAACAAGTAGTTTCACAACTCAACATTCCATTGTGGGCTTGTAATTTGCTAGAATGATTGATTTGGTTTGTTTAACTACGCTTTTCTGCCATTTTTGGATTATTG
Organism: Lepisma saccharinum; assembly: GCF_977018435.1. NCBI lineage: Eukaryota > Metazoa > Arthropoda > Insecta > Zygentoma > Lepismatidae > Lepisma > Lepisma saccharinum. Next base: position 81,117,547 of record NC_139239.1, read on the forward strand.
CGAAGATGAGGATGATAAAATTGATGAAGGGACACTCACAAAGAACACTCATGCCCAGACCGGGATTCGAGGCCAGATACCTGGCGTCGTAGCGAGCGTGACCGGGTGGATACACATCAGTTGGGTCACACTTTATGTCCAGTCCCGATTAGCTGCACTGTGAGTAAAGTGGACAAAAAATAAAAACTCAAATAAACACAATTCAATATTCAACGACTTTCGATAGTATTCCCTGTTTCAAAGATGTTACTGGATTCATCTCGTTGAAACAACCAACAAGTTATAGACTCTATCGCCAGAATACAACGTGAAAACATTCAAAAGGAGCATCGATATTCTCAAGTTAACTAGCTGAACAAACCTGACGTCTTCGTTTCCTCTTCGCCATTCCTCTTATCTTTTTGTTTCCCGAGCAGCACAAGGTTTCGAAGGTCCCCTGGTAGTGATATAAAGATGGAGTTAACTGCGCCTTGGATAACGCCACAGTATTTTTTTACACAAGATACACTCGAAAAAGTGGTCAGAAAGACCAATGCAAAACTTAACTGATCGATACACAATGAAACTGTTGGTGTATCCAGGTTGTAAAATATATCACACTGTGCTGTCTTGAAGAATTCCCAACGACAGAACGTCCAGAAGTTATGAAACGAATCCTTCGAGGCTTTACGCTTGGCTGAGGACCCGGAGTCGACAGAAACCAGACACTTCGAAGCGAGGAAAACTAGGGAAATCTGAGACTCTGGTCCAGCAACTTCACTGTTTTTTACAGGATTTCTTCCCACGGCTAATAAACTTGAAAACAGCTTAATATATACGAGGAGCGAATGATAAGTATATCGTTCTTTGGATCCCCAGGCGGCATCAAAGCGTGCTGGTTTCGTTTGGAAACCTGATCCTCCCACCCTCGAGAATATTGCAATCCTACGACGCGTGCAGGGTGAGCATGCTGTCAACAGGCTGGACGTTGCCAAGTCACTTCCTCCCCCAAGGCCTTCTCTTCGCCGCCTTACACAAACTCCGCAACAAGAGCAGTGTGAGGTGCGTATGCGAGTTCTTATTCTCGGATTGACAAATTGTATTTTTTTTTAAAATCTAGTTTATTGTTATATCTTAGAAATATTACGGGAAAACAGTTTGTATCGACATGTGGCGACCGTGGGACACAACCGAAGTTCCAGATCATTCAACGAACCAAGATAATCCTCAACCAAGCACTTCCGGAGCACCGAACAGAAAAGTATCCAAAACCAAAACGTTGAACAGTCAGTTATTTGTGTGTAATGTGCACGAATATGTCGAAAAGAAAAAGCTAGGAAAAGGAGCCATTGCAGAGACAGCCAAAATATTAAAGTTAGACAGAAAAACCGTGCGAAATGTGATTCGGTCACACCAATGAAGCCTGGAAATAAAAAGAGAAAATTTAGCAAAGTGGACGAGTTTACTTGTGATTTCATTAGACGCGAGATTTACAAGTTCTATAGTAAAGGACAGTCACCGACAGTGAGTGAACTATTGAAACTTTTAAAAAGTGTGTCGGACTTCCCTTATGAAGAAACAACGCTTCGAGAACTAATAAAAAAACTTGGTTTTCAGTTTTGTCGCTTAAGGAAAAATAATGTAATAATGGAATCGGCGAGAATTGTTGCTTGGAGATACCGGTATGTACGGAGACTACAGGAGCTGCGTTCAAAAGGTTGCAAACTCATTTACTTGGCCGAGACTTGGTCCACATTAAATTCTCTTATTAAACGTTATAAAATGCTATGCAAGATTGGACGAATCAGATGATTATTATGATGTATTTTCGGGTCACAGAAATAATGAAACACCATAATTAATTATGTGTGTCGATTTATTTATTTATGTCACTTGCTTTGAGTGCAGCGCGTCGACTTCCCTGCGCCGCGCTCTTAAAGCATGGCAACAACGCGTTGCCTGGAGCTTTGTTGGGGTGGTCTTGCTAAGGAGGTCCTGGCTCATTAGGAGAGGGGCGGGCAGGGTAAGGTTCCAAAGGCAGCCGCCTGGGGAACCAATGAACGTGACAACTATATCCTGTACAAGACATGGGTGGCGTCAGGATTATCAAATTGTCGTATTCTACAGAATATGTGAGTAATATAAGCTCACTGTCTCCCCTAGTATTTCTGCGGCGGCTAGACGCTCTCAATGTTTTTGTGTGTGTCTCGGTGTGTGTGTGTGTGCGTGTGTATTATAGCGGATCTTTTTAACAGAAATATGTGAAGTTTCTAAATATTTTGTAAAGCGATGTGCGCAGAAAGACGATCAAGAACTTACATTTGGTCATTTTATGAGATCTTAAATGAATGTTAGGACAACTCTCCCAGTCAAACTAAACTTACCTGTGGAAATAGAATAAAAAACGAAGAAATTAATATGCGAAACACAGAACATTTCTTTAAGTTAGCAATTTTCTTGTTCAGTTCACCCCTACTGTCCAGTTTCCTTATCAGCCGAAGTATTCTCATAAACTGGCACAAAATACAACCGTGATTTAGGCATTGAATAGTGCCGGCAGAAGCTGAAGGTGCAAAAGGCTGCGTTTAAAGGAAGACAATTCGCTACCAATTGTGAAAGTGGGCAGCTTGTAGCAGGACTGTTGCTAATTCATAATTTGTCACTGTCAGAAGCAATTTTAACCTGTTTTAACAGGACGTCATGCATTCTAAAATACGTTTTTATAGCCTTTAAAGTGTACATTACATATTCTCTTAATATACCATGTAACCCTGTATATACCATGTAAATGGCTTGTAACATTCAAATTAAAATATAATGTGAAAATATATAAAATGTCCATGTCTGTGTGTGTATCTGATATTGATAAAGAACAAATACGATGCACAATGTGAAGCAATCACAGAACTAGCTTTTGGTAAATAACAGTAACAATTTTTCAGGGACTGCACGAATGCAGTTCCTGCAACCAAAAATTACACGCACGAGACATCCACGTTTGGGATATCCACGGGGGTCAGCCCACCCCAAGTGCAATGGAAGGGCCTCGTCCCGGGGGATCGTCTTGCTGATCACGATAGCCCCTGCGCGAGGTACGTATGAATTTCCCGAAAAGTCGCCACTCATATCAAATTTTCTCAGCTAACTGCTATTCTGTGCTGCAATATAATTGTCATTTATTGCACGCAATTTTGGTTATAGTAATTCTAACTTACTTAAATGTTAGGTTGTACATTAAAATGAAATTACTGTCATGGAAATATGATATAAACATTATAAATAAACTTCACATTGATTGCCAGAAATTTTGTAAATTATGTTCTATCATCTAGCGGTGTATTTTGAAACAGGCTAGGCTTGCAATAGATTTAAAAATGGAACGAACAGAAGACTATTTGATTTCTCTCATTCACATATTAGTGGAAGTAAAAACATATTTTATTCTTTTGGCCTTCAGAATAAAAAGACGTTGCAACCTTGGTCGCCTGGTTACAGTTGCTGATACCACTTCAAATGCCAGAAATATTCTCGACCCAAAACGTGCCAGAGAAAAAAAATCAGAGATTCTGGATTTGAATCTTCTAAAAGTTTCGTGTCTCATTCATCTACATGCTTTTATTCTATTATTTTTTTTCACGAAATTTCCCTGTGGCATTTTGATAAGGATAGGGTGACCAGATGTTCCGGTTTTCTCCGATTGAATTGAATTATTGTTTTAAGTCCACTTTATGCACAGTATGGCTAACCGGGACTAGACCTACAGTTTAAAGTGGGATCCCAACAACTACGTGTCTCCACCGGGTATCGAACCCGTGATCCCTTGATTACAAGGTGACGACGTTACCACTACGCTATCGAAGAAGCCGTAGTACTAGAGATTCCTGCGTCCAGAGAATATATTATTTTCACTAAAGGGCCAATCATGCGCGACCACTCCTAAGAAACGATCATCTATTTTCTACCTGTTCAGAAAGCTATTATTGAAATCTAATTAAGTTACATTAACTCGCTTTTGAAAAGTAACTCCGTTACAATTACTGGTACAGTAAAAGTAGACTATCAGTAAGTTATTTGTACAGTTACTTTCAGCTGGAAATTTCCTTGCAAACATATTAGTCATAATCAGTGATCAATAATAGTAATAAAATAGGTATATGAAGATTGATTGACTTATTTTACTTCGCTTTTCTGCCACTTTTGGTTAATAGCGAAGATGAGGAAGCGTGATATGATGCAAATCGATAAAGGCACACTCACAAAGAACATCCATGCCCAGGCCAGGATTCGAACACGGGCCCCGCCCCGTGGTGTCGTAGCGCGATGTGCTAACCACTTCGCCACGGAGGCAGGCAATTATATGAAGACTTTGATATGTTTTATTTATATTTCTGGTGCATAATATTCTTTCATATAGTTACGACAAATAAAATGATGAAACAGGGAATCAGTTTTGCTTCATTGATTTTAAATCGAAAACTATTCGTATGTCAGATCATAGGATCTCGGGTTCGATACCCGGTGGAGGTACGTAGTGGTTCGGATCCCACTCTAAACTGTAGGTCCAGACCCGATTAGCCTCACTGTGCATGAAGTGGACTTAAAACACCAACTCAATCAAGCTACTGTTCTTTGCTTGTTGTTGCATCCATTCCACTTGAGCCTGTTCGTTTTTCTATTATTACAACTCAACAAGATCAACTTCCTCGATAATCGCTTCTTTCTAGCTTGACTACCACCACAGTGCTCGAAGTGTAAGTTCGTAACTGCGGAAATGCTTGGTCGTGTTTCAGGGTAGGAGGATGCTGCATCATCACAGAGACAATATCTGGGGGAAGCTTCATGAAAATTTTCTTAACTGGGGGGATGCATCCCCCACTTCGAGCACTGGTCTTCACGCGCAATTAGAAATGAAAGATTGTAATAAAGCGAATTTTCTTAGATTATCCCATGAGAGCTTTTCATCTTAGCATCCACAGAGGACACGTAGTTGGAAACAGAGTTGCCCAATTTAGCTCTTTCGCCGCGTTCGAAATTTTAAGTGTTGTAAAGTAACTGTAAAAGTTACTATTGATAACCTCTTCTACAGCTCTTGCAGTTACAGCTACTTACTTTTAAAAGTAACTAGTCAAAAAAAGTAGCTGTTACTTTCACTGTATGGAGATAATGTAGATTATTTAATACCCGTTCGTATACAATGTAATGTATGTAAACAACATGGCGACGAGCGTGAGCTGAACAACGGATATTGTAGAAATTAAATAAAATTATCCTCGATGTTAGTTGTTGAAGTATGAGAAGTAACTTATACTCTTCTACACAATTAAAGCAACATTCTCTACTAGGTGTGGAAACACGTAGCATACTGCCATACCACACATTCTCGATCTCGGCCATTTTGGAGGTGAGGTGAACAGCACCACGCTCCGACCGCCTTTACCCCTCCCCCCAGGTTTGCCCCCAGGTACCCATTGATTTGAGGCTGGGTGAGCCCCGGAACAGTTTTATGCGGGAGAAGGCCCGGAAAATTCAGACCTTAGGATCACCCACGAGCAGAATACATTACATTATTTTTTAGTACTTTACATTGTTTACGTAGAATATGTAACTATGTAGATTATAAGCCAATGAAACCTATGCGTATGCCTATGACAATGCACGTAGAGATAGAGTTACAGCCTACGACACGTCACTGCAAAGGGGCCCGCGGATTTTACTTGCGGGGAAAGGGGGGGGGGCACAAAATCACAATGCCACTGGGATTAATGAAAATAAATAGTAGCACCTTCCATTTCCCAAAATAAGGATTATCGGGGAGAAGGGCACGTCCCGCCAATAAGCCGGAAATAGTTATTGTGTGTGTGTGTCTGTGTATATATAAAATTCAAAGATAACGACCCTCATTTCGTCGACATGAAATTATATTTTTTGGTTCAGTTCAAATTCGAACAAACTAACATGCATAATTATTGCTAAATGTTAGAATACAAATACATTTCACAATAAACGTTTGAAGTTTCTGCAATACTTGCGATTTATAGTTCACACATTCTCAATAGATGGTACCTAAATTACTTACATAATAATTGTCAAAACCTGAGAACTCAGTCAAACAAAATTGAAAATTCACAGAAATTAAATATGATATATCACTTCCCATAAAATACCCTGATATAAGCTTTATTGGTTAAGGACTTTTGTTAAGCTGGCTATAGAGTTTAAGCACTTACGGTGTGTTAACTACAAAACGTCTAAAAATTCAAAGCGATTTTTTACGTACATAATCATCAGGTTATGTTACAAAGTAAATTTTTTGAAGCACGGATTCATAATTCGTGCCTATAATACGAGGGTCACTATTTACATTTTGAGACTAACAATGAAAAAACAGGAATTTGGCATTGAAAACTGCTTTATTGTTTTTCGAAGTATTCTCCTTTATGGTCAATACACTTTTGAATTCGTTCGAACCATTTGTCAAAGCAGTTTTTCCAATCTTATTGAGACACCTCCATAATATGGTTTTTGAACGCATCAACGGCGTCTTCCGCCGACGAAAATCGTTGTCCACGCAATTTATTCTTGACATTCGGGAACAAGAAGTCATTGGGTGCCAAATCAGGACTGTACGGCGGATGACCCATCAATTCGATTTTTTGACTGTTCATAAAGTCGGTTGTTAGACGAGATGTGTGACAGCTGGCATTGTCTTGATGAAGAATGATCCGACGGCGTTTGTTTGTTTTCCGTATTTGACCGAAGACCTCTGGCAAACAAATTGTTGTGTACCTTTCTGAGTTGACCGTTCTACGTTCCTCTAAAGGCACAGTTGCCACATGACCAGTTTTCCCGAAAAAACAGGCAACCATTTGTTTCGATGTGCTTCGAGCGCGAACAACTTTTGATGGATTGGGTTCATCTTGAAACACCCATACAGTCGACTGCTGTTTACGTTCCGGCTCATATGCATATATCCATGATTCGTCACCTGTTACAATCTTATATACGTCTTTTGAAGCACCACGATTGTATTTATTGAGCATTTGTTTGCACCAATTGACGCGAGCGTCTTTTTGAGTTTTTGTCAAATTGCGTGGGATCCAACGAGAACATACCTTTCTCACAGCTAAATGATCATGTAATATTTTATATATGCTGGTGGAACTAATGCCTATGGTTGCCTCAATCTCACAGTATGTCACATGAAGATCTTGCAGTATTAGGTTTTGCACAGCATCAATGTTTTCTTGAACAACAACTGATTTTGGACGACCTTCGCGAATCTCGTCGGTGAGCGAATGGCGGCCACGATTAAATTCGTTATACCAGCGTTTTACAGTGGCAAAAGGATGGGGCTTCATCGCCAAATGTGGAAGTAAGTTGATCGATGCACTCTTGTCTTGATAATCCACGTCGAAAATCGTAAAAATTCATCGCACGAAAATGTTCACGAGTTAATTCCAATTTATTGTTGTCGCGCAATCTCCAAGGCAACATAAACAACACAAATGAAGCTATTGACAAAACATTTGAAGTACGTTATGGTCAATAATGCCAGACGATTCCGTGCAAACGTCAAATCGCGCCTAACTTCAATCAGTGTTGCCAAGGCTCAAAATATAAATAGTGACCCTCGAATTATAAATAAAATTGGGATGTTACATTACATTTGGTATATTTATTCGTTTGTTTAATTGTGCTGAAGCACGATTATTCAGATGGTTGAAGAAATTACGATACCATGTTCAATGGAGAAATATTGAGATAACACTAAATTAAAAGAGTTAATTTGAAAACCAGGAATACTATATATGAGAAACTAAAATTCAGTCACCGAGACCAAAAGAAAAAGGGCTTCATTGTGACAATTATTATCGATATTCTAAACGAAGTGCTCTCAATTTAATTATTTTCCCCTTAATCTACTTAATATTTCTTGTAAAAACTGTCCCTTGCACATCATGAAATAGATAGGGGCCGCGGAGATTGGTCACCAGACATAATGGAAGTGGCGGAATCAGTATCGCGCTTCGGTCGCCTTCGCAAGCAGGTTGACCAAATGTACTCAAAAGGCTTGGAACTAAAAATCTCTTAAATCTAAAAAGACTTATAAAATTATATTAGCAAAAGATAGCAAACATATATTTTTTTATTAACCTGTAAGTTACTTTAGATATTAAAACATTAGCTTGATTTTTTTTTAAAATTACAAAAGAGTCATGCACTTGTGAAAGTACTTCAATAATTCGAAGGTCATCCCCGATAACGTAGCGGTAATTTGTCGCCTTGTAAATGAAGTGGCTCGGGTTTGATCCCCGTTGGAGGAACACTGGACACACTTTAAACGATATATCCAGTCCCGGTTAGCCAATGCGAGCATGAAGTGGACTTAAACTTTGTATGAGTCGAAGTAGTTGGATGTTCTAATACTGAAGGCAAGGAAAATATACGAAATAACTGTAACCGTACTTTTCAGTTGCAGATGGCCGCAGCGCAACGTTAAATCTACGATCCCTTCCTATCTATCTGCGACCAGGCTATCTCTCTTTCTTTACATTTGAACCAAAGCAAGATAATTGATTTTCCGCTGTAGAAATTTGAGCATAAAACGACCTCAAAGGATTAATTAAAACCTGGGAAATTACTGTCCAGATATTATTAGAATAATTAAATCAAGAAGACTTAGGTGGGCAGGCCATGTGGCACGAATGGGAGAGGAAAGAGGAGTTTACAGGATTCTTGTTGGGAAACCTGATGGTAAGAGACCTGTAGGAAGGCGAAGACGAAGATGGAGGGACAACGTTGAGATGGACCTAAGGGAAATCGGTAGGTATGGAAAAGAGTATATAGATCTTGCTCAAGATAGGGAAAGATGGAAGGCCTGTGTTGCTGCAGCCATGAACCTTCGGGTTTAAGAAGGCTAGAGAGTTAGTTAGTCTGGCAAATTACTGAAAAATTACCAAAACCCCCAAAAGTCACAGAAATGTACTTACCCCCCCCCCCATTTCCTTACCATGTCCCTATCACAAAGGTTCATTTTAGGTTCAATGTGACCCTAAATTACCCTTAAACCATCCCATATATATAGATAGTAACTTACACCCTTCCAGATGTAAGTCCATAACAAAAGATAACTTTTAATAAACTCCTCAGTTCTCGTAATCAGGATGATAGATGTTTTGACAAACACACCCATGCCTTACAAACTGTTCGAACCTGGGGTGTCTGGCTTCGTAACACGTGACCTTAACCATCCCGCCAAGGAGGCATGCGATTGAAAATAAGCGGCAATATAAGTAGACCAATGATTCAATACATAATTTGATGCTACGTACGAGGCGGAGCGGTTAGGCCAGCGCGATGCAGGCGCCACGAGTCCTGAGTTCGAATCCCGGCCTGGGAGTTCTTTGTTGTGAGTGTCCCTTCATCAGTTTCAACATTCATTCTCACCTTTGCGATTAAAGTACAGAAAAACGAAGTAAAATATACCAAATCTATCAATTGAACAGTGTACAAGGGCGAAATAAAAAGCATTAATTACTCATAAAATATGAGTAAATTGGATAACATGAGATTATCCAATTTTTCAAACTGTAATATTTATTTACAGTATTTTTAGTTTTATTTGTTTTTTAGCATGAATAAAACATGCTTCGAAAAATATATGGTTCAATCCCCGGTATAGTGGGATGGCACAGTAGTAAAATTCAAGAGCGTTATACTTTCTTAAAGGAAATTATCAATAATGTACTTGTGAGATTGTTAATTTCGTATCTATTATCTGAGTAAAAAATCAATAATTTTTAATATGTGATAACGTTTTAAATATAATGTATTATACTTCATTTAATACATGTAAAACACTGCTACTTTTATTATGTATTAACTTATTTTTAGGCAAAAAATTAAAGTTATGGTTTATACTGTCATCTATCGGCAAATAATTGAACCTATTGTTTTAAAAGAGTTAATTATAATATCCAGTAATAAAATCGATTGTAAAGTACGAACCGGTTTGCTTCCAAGCTGCTATTATGTTAGTCCGAGAGCAGAGCCGTAACATTCAGTCCCGCCTAAAGGGGCCCGAAATATAGTACCAGTTTATTCGTATTTCTCATACGCAAAATTTCACGATAATTTGCTTGGTTTTTTTTTATCCATTTAAGTTTGTCTTCAATAAAAAGCATATTTTTTTTCTTTTCTTCTTTTTTCTCTTTATCATGTACCACCGACTTTAATCTGTAAACAAGAAAGCTCGCATATTTTTCCTCGTTAAATAAATGCCGAGGCCAAAGTTATAATTGTGTAGCTTGCAGAATTTATAATGGGGTTAAAACAAGAATTGGTGGGAAAACAGAAAAGAGCAAATTATTTTTACTGTCCAGCACATAAATTAAATTTAGTTCTCAATGATGCAGCATTTGAAATCATGAAATAAGATAGTTTTACGAAACCGTACAAAATTTATATCAGCTCTTTATTCAACGTGGAAAACGATGGGAACTGTTGATTTCAGGCACAGTGGTGCAACCACAGGGGGACATTGCCCCCCAAACTTGGACGGAAAATTATTCTACGGGGGCCAAGGGGGGGCAAATATTGACGGCCAAGGGCACCTGCAGGGGGGGCAAAGAGGGGCAACTGCTTCAGTCGATTTCAAATGTTATGTAAATAAAAGTACATTTCGTAAAGTTTTCTTGCTCGCTTCGCTCGCAATCCCTCCTTTTCTGTGTTATCAAGTTCAGAGTCGTAGCTAGTGGGAGAAGGGGGTCCCTGGGCGCTGGACGATCTCAAATTTAGATCATTCGGCGCCTAAGCCCGACAATAGGTTTTGAAGACACAGTAAATAAATTTTCGAGCCCAACTTTGCGACCCACCAAACGCACCATAGGTTGAGAAACGATTATTTAATTTTAAAAATTGTGAAAAGAGAGAGTGCCATGGTGCCCCGTGAAATTATTTGCACCCTATTAAATAAATATTGTTTTTGGTTTGCAAAAAATTGGATCTAAAATTATTCTTGCTCGCTTCGATCGCAGTGTGTGCTTGTATTCTGTAACGCATTGTAAATTACCGGAGAGAGAAGAAATACATCTCTTCATTGATTTTGTCTTAAATGAGTGAACAATATTGTTTTTAGGGTAAGGAGCGTGCACAGTTCAATTTATGTAATTTTTGTTGTTGGCTTATTATGAGGTGGTTCAATTATGTACAGAAAATGTATGTTCTATACATAGTGTTATATATGTTCTGTACATAGTGTTAAAGAAACTTTGAATACGTACGTAGAAAGTTGCATATGAGTTGCATACATGTAAAAAAAGAATTATATTCGGAATGCATTTATCATGCATTTCCTGTCTTTCAAAAATACAGTTTTGTGTGCTTGTTTTACATTATTAATGTGAAATTGAACGTTTCGAAAAAAAATGCAAATCCTTTGTTCCAACACAAATGCATCAGCACCGGCATCTACCCCGTTTTTGCGTAATTTACAATAATAACGTCTTTGATACTACTACTACTACTGCTACTACTACTAATATTATTATTATTGTTATTGTTGTTATTATTATTATCGCTATTATCATTATTATTGGTACGTTTGTCCAAGTACTTGCCCCCCAGACAAAAATTCGTGGTTGCGCCTCTGGGCACAGTTAAGAAATTTAGTCCAACCTGGTGGTTTTCTAGATTTCAGTCAATCAAATCATTACCTGTAACGGCACTTTCAAGAATATTATTATAATCTAAAATTCTAGAAAAGCTTCAATTTTGATACGCACCCACTTATTGTATCATTTTAAGTGTCTGATATGTTTAATATGTTAATTGTCTATTATGACGTAATTTGTTTTGTTCAACTGGGTAGTCTGTTATGGTTATGTACTAACCTTAAACATTTGATTGTGGTTGTGAAGTGAGAGATAGAACAATCTCTCACTTCACAATATATAGAACAATTTCAATCCACGGGCAACACATATAAATGGTTTGCAGAACATTCACAAAACAAACCTTGGTACTACCCATATAATTTTCCAAGATCAGTTATTACTTTTATAATACGTCTACGTACAGGTCATGTTCGCACTAATGATCATTTATCACGACTACATATTACAACAAAACAAGCCTGCGCATGTGGAGAAGATAATCAAGATGCTACACATCTCTTTTTACAATGTCCCAATTTCGACAGAGAACGAGATAAATTATATAATGGTTTACGTCGAAATAGAATTCCATTCCCTACATCTCTTACTGCCCTGCTCACGGACCCTACTCCTCCCACCATATGGCTTCTTTATGGATATGCAAGAAGATGTAATTTGACGATCTAACAAACTGTATAAATAAATATCAATAGATGATGTTTTTTTTTTCATTCTTGTGAAATATAAGTGAATAGCGAACTAAATACATAAAAAAAAAAAACTCAGGAAGATGACTAAAATCGACTACCAGTTGATAGGGTCAGAAAAAGAAGAAGAAGAAACAGAAGTGAGAGATATTATTATGAATGTTGCTGGATAATGGAAGTGATTTTGGAAATGTGAATGTGTTAATTTGTGTAGTGAAGAAGTATTATGATCTTAATACAATTTTGTTTGTAATAAGAAGTTTAATTGTGAGTGCAAGTGTTATATATTAACATTAACTGGCATCTAAATATATTTTTGATGTGCGAGAGTTAGCAAGGTTTACGTTAACATATCTTTATCTGATTTCCCACTACCTGAGGGCTTCAAAGTAGGGTGATAAGTCTCATGATCGCCGTGGAGGAATAAAAAGTTGATCCTTTGAGAATACTCCGGGGAACGTAACAATTTATTAATCCAATAGTGTTGCAAACACAAATATACATTTGATATATCAAGTTCTGGAATCAGAAAATGTCGACCTGGTAAAAGCTTCGAAACTCCTCAGAAGTGCTTCAATTCCTTTGTCTCGTCGGTAGTGGCGGCGATTAGGGGGCATAGCGAGGCAGTTGCCACTTTTGCCCCCGCACTATGGCCTCTTAAATGCTAACAATTTTCTACCAAGAAGAAGTAAACTGTCTTTGGCCCACAGTTTTGGCACCCAGCTGCTAAATTGTCAATATACGTGAAAGTGGCAAATTAATCATTACCTAAAATAACCATTTCTGTACCTTACATGGGTGTCGTTGAATTGTTACGAGTACATATTCTTGACATGAATTTCCTTGAGTAAGACTTCTTCGCTCGAATGATTACAAGCGAGTGCCAAAAATTTTGCTCAGGTGGCCACGGGGGTGGATGGAATTTGATCGCTTGAGTTTTTCGGTGACCGTGGCTGCTAAGAATTTTGCATTGCCTAACTTAAGGAACACATTTTTATTATCGATTTAGACAATTACTTTACTTCGGTGGATATAACATTTGAATAGCACACTGAATAATTCTCCAATATAAAGCGTTGGGCAACCAAATGACGAACGAAGTTCTCTGAGGACACAACTACGCTGGCGCCGCCACGGGGAAGGTTTGGCAATGAACAGCCTCATTACATTTCGACAAGGTGGGCCAGTCTTATTTAGGGGCGGACCAGAGCCCACCCTGACCGACCTTTGGTGCTGCTCCTGGGCACAACAAGAGAAGTTGCCACCAGGGCCTCGTGTAAAGACAGTCACAATGTGTACAATATGAAATACCCGGCCGTATTATATGCAGTCTTAGCATACTCACTTACTATACTTAAAAAGTAACCGCTAGGTGGTAGAACCGTATGAGTCACCATCGTGTAGTCATGAGGTTCCAACGTCATTTAGTCATGTCAGGTTTGGGGATGTAACAATGGCTACAGCCGGATTCCGCTCACTTTTCCGGTTTTATCTGTGGTATCTGATAAGCTGTTGACAAGCTGTCACAATGTACAGGATTGCGCACAAAAAATAAGGCAATGTTGTCAGACCTTCACCAAATTATCCATCATATTTTTATCGTCGCGGTTAAACTACCTGCAAAATAGCCGAACATAAAACAAGCTAATAAGCAATAAACAAGCCAAGGACTCATTCCTCCTACCATTTCTTCCTCCGTCATCGAACTTGCAAATCCACTTTTCAATACCAATAAACGTTCCAATTACAAAAATGTGGAACAATAACGAAGGTGTAAAGGAAAGAAAGTCACCATTCTGCAGAGCATAAAACTTTAACTGAAAGGGTTGGAACACGGGAGAATGCGACAACATTAAAGAAAGGGAAAATTATAGGCTACGCCACGACGATGCTTCCGGGGAGAGATTTCCGCACGAGGCTTGCTGGAGGAACGCCTCTTAGGGTTGACTTTTATGATTTAGTTTGGACGGGAGAAGAGTTCCCTCGAGGGTATTGGAACGTGATCAATATTTTCTTGATATATGAAATGAAATCCTGGAAGTCTTCAGCACCAATGGAACTTCCAGTCTCACTCGGATATTTGATAATCTGGTTGAGATTCCAGGAGAGTCAAGTTATACGAGTACACATCATACTACTCACTACATACAGAAATACCAGCCTTTCAAATTTGAATTACTTGACGTTTTCAATTTGACACGCGTAATATTCCACCTTCTCCAGATTTAAGTTTACTCCTTACACTTTAATCTCTCTCCTTCACACAACGTGGTTGATTGATTTGTTTTAGTTTTCTGCCACTTTTGGTTAATCGCGAAGATGACGATGCAATGGATGAAGATATAATCAGAAACAGACACGGACAGCACGTGACACAAGCCCCACACAGGATTACAGGCTATTGGCTGTGAATCCAGACGCCAGAACTTCGTTAGTCTGCAAAATGAAGTCCAGGGTGTATACCTCGGAGAGAGGTTGACGTTTTGATTTCATTTGTTATTTAACGTCGCTTCGTTGTCACTTTTGTCTAATCGCGACGATGAGGATGATTCATGATATGACACTGATGAAGGGACATGCCTAGTCCAGAATTCGAACCCGGGACCCCTGGCGTTCTAGCGTGCTGTGCTAACCACTCTGCCACGGAGGTCGGTTTTGCACACAATAGCTTCCACAAGCGTGTTCTTTAATCATAGGAAATATAATCTTAACATAATATAAATAATATAATATAAACATAACTTTAAAAACACACACACAAGTATTTGCATGTACATAATAAAAACATTGTAATTTGACTCTTATATCTAATTGCAGGCAAATAGTTAATTAAATACAGCTAAAACCAGTAAAGATCATTCCGGCCATTACGTACAGACGGAGACCCAAGAGTCAAATATTTTTATGAAAAATTTTCCTAATATACCACAAAATTATTAAAGAGCGCATGCAAAACTAACAATATTTATGTCACCGACTTAAACTTAGGTTCACATGTTTCCAATTCCCATGTGCCTTCTCTTTATGCGCTCCGTACAAGAATACTTCAAAATCAATTTAACCAGGATAGCATTGATGACAACACAATTATCAGCCGAAGCAGGCGCCTAAGACGTGTTTACGGAAGAGGTTCGATATCGCTAAACAGAGGCCTCTCGGATTAAGCTCTCCTTCCCCGCCGACGCCGATGGAAGATTACCTTGGGAGCTGGAAGCAGCCTCTTAATTGATTCCAGGGCAGCATGGACCAAAATAAATCTCTCCCTGTTGTTGCAGGGGCGGATAAGCGCTATATATTAAAGGGGGGAATTATCTTATTTCTCGATCCTAGGTGCAAGTCTCGGCTGGTTCCTTGGAAATAATATAAGGTTGGCTTCTGACTCCCAACCCCACAGTTTGGGTAACGTAGCTCAGACTATTTGGGGGAAAGCTTTAAGATAGTACGTACATTAATCGGATGGCAGAGACTTAACATACAGATTAATTTACTAATATTGGTTGTAACTATTTAGGGGAAAACACAATTAGACGCCTAACTTGAATTGTCAGGCTTGTCAACTTAAAATTCCTTAAAATTTTTAGCTCGGTTACGATCTGCAGAGTTTCTTTTCCCCCCGAATTGAAATTAAAGACGATAGTACAGAGGTTTCAACTACACTAGAAGCGGTCAGTGTTCGAAGTTGGGGTACGTGGGGTATAATATGGCCCCGTTCGGAAAATTTAATAAACAGACCCACGACTAGGATAATTTGCATAAGCATTAACCCCACCTACTTGATCCATACAAGCATACCCCACCTCCAAACGACACATATCTGGAAACTCGACCAATCATGGGTTTCCCCGGTGGCGCAGTGGTAGAGTCGTCGCCTTGCAGTCAAGGGGTCCAGGGTTCGATATCCGGTGGAGGCACATAGTGGTTCGGATCCAACTTTAAATTGTAGGTCCAGTCCCGCTTAGCGTTTCTGTGCATAAAGTGGACTTAAAACAACAATTTGATTCGACCAATCATCTCCCCAGCTAGAAGTTTCCTCTTCAAGCACTGCGTATAGTTGATTAATGTATGACGCATAACATCTCAGTTTCAACTATATTTATTTTAGGATATTCTCCCTTTTCCCCCTTCGTGTCATTTTTGGCTCTTTTTGGTTCCGTTGGAAATTCAATGCTGAGCAGGTGCCTTCATCAGTATGTGTCCGTTGCTGACCTGTCGTTTCACCTAACACGGAGTATTTGAGTTGGCTTTTACAAACACATTCAGGTGTTGTCACGATCTTGATGAGGAGTAGAGGGAGGAAAACAGGAAAGATAAATCTGTGTTAAATCGTGAGACTGTCCTCTCCTTATATTATATAAATATTACCTTTCCATTGAATTATGTCCTAGAGTACAAGATGAGGAAAAGTCTACGTGAATGTAGACTTTGAAGGCAGCTGCATTTACTTCCAATTTAGTGATAGAGAATTCAGAATATGCAGACGATCCAAACGTTAATTCCGGGAAGAATCTAAATTCACCTTCAAAATGACAGCAGCCTTCATGAAACGCTTCATTCCTGTCCACGGAACCAAAAGGGAAAAGACGTTGATGGTGAGACTCTCTGTGAATAGGGAAAGTCTGAAATAATGCAGACACAACGGTGGAAAGAAATGTTGAAACATTAAGTAACTTCCGCACCAAAAGATAATGCAAAATTTATTTCTGCCTCTTCGTCGACTTTCACGTTCCTCCTGAGATATAATTCCTGTCTTGCATTTTGTGCCAAACGGAACAGAAAATGCACCGGTTGATGATGATATTTAGGATAATGGGCGCGTCGAACAATGAGGGAGTTTACTAAAATAAGAAGTGTTCTTGTAAAATTAATTAATTCTTTCATTAAAACTGCTACGGAGATTAGACTGGTTGCGAGTGCAGACGCCAGCCTGCAAGCACTAAAGCCTGGATCACACGAGGCTCGATGTCCTTCTGGTTTTCCACTTGGTCTTGGACTAGTTGTGTCGTACTGCCCATCTGCTAGTTTTCGCCTCACACGATACTTGTTACCGTACTTGTCGCTATACTTTCGTTCCCACAAGGCATTGCGCAGAGCATATAAGCTGAAAAAGTAGACGAGCGATTTGAAGAACGTAGGAGAATGGCTACTGCTGTAAAATAATTAAAATAATAGTATTTCTATGGACCAGAAATTGGCTCGAAATATATTATGATACTCAACAAGCTTTTTAATGAACTCGGGTATGAAATTTGCGGGTAATAATAAGGATTCTCATTATCGGCTATCACATTTGTCGTGTACAAATCTCATCGCTTTGGATAAATTCCTAAATATTAATGAACACGAATGCACATTATCTCTGTTCTTTTGTTTCATCGAGGAGCGAACAAAAACAAACACCACTCGGAAACCACAGACAAGGAACTTTCTCTTTCCAATCTCACATATTACCATCATATGACCAAACTTTGCTCTGATTGGCTGTTATATTGGCTCTAGCAGAGAAAGCCAGTTGGAATTAGAACACGGTCTAATCGTCAAAACCAGTCAGGCAGCCAGCCATCATTTCCGGCCAGCTAGCCAGTCAAGCGCCAACTAGGGCATTCCTACTGGGAATCCAGTTCCGTGTGATTCGGCCTTAAGTTCAAACGTGTGTTACATCTAATAGAGCTTTACTTTTGTCTCCTCCCATAAGTTCGTCCTCAGACACTTTCTACTGGTTGAGAACCTCTGGAAGAATATACTTATATTTCCTTTAACTAAGCCATTCTTACTGTTGCGCCAAGAATTACTCTTGATTATAATCTGAAAGACAATTCGTTTTAATTATTGTGTATATATTCATTAATTTTTGTTCTCAAAATACCTAACACTATTCTAATTTCTCTCTCTCACTTTAATAACTTTAAAGAAATGGATTTAAATGGCTATATTGCTTTATGTATAGTTTAGTGTTCTGATTCCACATAGAGTCATTCAATAACGAAAAATGATGATGATTAAATAGCCGAATGTCTTACTTAAATGTTACAAGGGCCTCCCCGATGGCGCAGCGGTAGCGTCTTCGCCTTGTAATCAAGGGGTCCCGGGTTCGATACCCAGCGGAGGCACAAGTGGTTCGGATCCCACTTTAAACTGTAGATCCAGTCCCGATTAGCCTTACTGTGCATAAAGTGGACTTAAAACACCACATCAACAACAATCAACTATAAATGTTACAACTAACCACTCGCCTTTAATGACATGTCATGGAAAACATTCCACATGGGAAAACATTCTCTTTCAATAGGTATGGTAAGTCATTTATTTAACATTGTAAGATCTTTAGTATTGTGTATTTGTATAAAGGGGAAACTAGTTTCAAACACTAACCTTCTATTTTTACGTTAAACAATTATTTTACAAATTGTCATCTATGAACCAATGCAATTAATGGAAACTGTATGCGAAGCGAACTACGTGTGGTAGCGAAGAAAGCCGTCTTGCGTTGAGGAGGTAACAGAGAAAAGTTAAGGAATTGTTTTCACTGACGACGCAGCTAAAAAGGGATTCTGTGGGGAACTTTTAGATTTTTACCTCTTGTCGTTCATGTAGTTGTCTCTTGAACTAAATAGTGGTTTCCGTGAATGGTAGGAAACTTCTCAGGATTTATGATTTGGTAAATAAGGACTATTGATGGGTCTGGTTCAGGTTAGTCAAAAAAAATAGTTCGCAATCAAAGAAGAAAAACAATTCACGAACCACCGCTCCCCCATTTTGGCTGTGGAAGACTTAAAATATGTTAAAGCCATCACCGCGACAGCAAAACGTATGCAAATGCCAAGTGAACAAAATGAACAAAATGGCCGAAGGCGCACGCATTGACCGTCATTAAAAATGGATTCTGGGGGACATTAATCCAGCACAATACGAAAGCTCAGAGATTCTGCTTTTGAATATTCAACGAGACACACTGAAATTGGCATCAATCCCTGCTCTAAAGGAATACAGAGAGAACGAGAGAGAGAGAGAGAGAGAGAGAGAGAGAGAGAGAGGAAGAGAGAGACCAAAACACAAAGCTAGCGAGCAAAAAGCATTGGTCTGCAGTTCTCTCTCAATTTTTTTTCCTCTTCCAGGTTTCACAGCGAATCCCAATTTACAGACTCGCAACAGCATTACTTCCGGCACCATGTCACAGCGAAGCAGTCTGTCAGCGAGCCAGAACTTCGTTAAGCTCGCTCCTTTTTTGCGCCGATCCACTGTTCCATTGACCATTACACGCGAGAGGGAGCCACTTTTTCTTGTCGTTTGTTCTGTTCCAGACAGACACTCGGGTTTTCCTGTCCAAAAAAAAAACAGAACTAACAAGAGTTCGCACGTGTTGCTTCGTAATATTTTTTTTTTCTTGTCTTAACAGCAAAGCGCAACAATACATTTCAAGGAAGAGGAGTAGCAGCTTTTCTTCACAGACAAATATCTACAAATAACGCTGCAGTAAAATTGGATTATGGTGACGTGACGTTTTTAATACACTAAGATATGGTACAGGTACACGCAAAAGTTAATTGCAAAGGACGAAGTATGCATTAGATCTTCTCTTCTGATCACCGATGGAATAAGCAGGACCGGAACTGCACCTTAAAGTGGAATCGTTATTCCACTTTAACATTTCGTTAAATGCACGCGACATTACACGACGGCTCTAATAATGGTGATATTTTTAGATATATTTAAGAATCTGCCCAGGAAATAAGAAGACTGGCAACATTGTGGTTGAAGCAGAGTCCATTTTGACTGAAGGAGGCCGAATAAGTATGGTGACGCTTCCTCCTTTAACTTTCATACTTTCATCTTGCAAGTTCCATTGTTGGACCCAGACTCTGTATTGTATATTAAACCTTCTGAAGCAGGACTGTTGCTCCGGGAAGACATCAACTGTAAGGTCCCACACACCAGCGACCCGTTCAGTGAAGAGTTTATTTAACTCTCCTGCTCTGCCCTAAAATATATTATAGCCTATTTCCATATAGGAGCCCATAAGCTGAACGTATCATACAATGGCTAATTGTAGGTAATATTATACGTAAATTTTACAATACCGAGTGTACATATGTACAATAAGAAAGCAAGATACACACGAAATAGTTAGTTGCTGAAAGAGAATAAGCTAACAAATAAAAATCAGCAATCAGGACATATATAATATCCTCTGCCTAACAGGTGTTGACCAGATGTATTCAGTGAACATGTATTCCCTCGTCTCCTCACCACACAAATGGCACGACCGTCCGGCCACTCAAGTTTGTATTGTTTCCAACTCTCAACTTAAACTGTCCAACCTTATAAAAGGTGCCACTTTATGTGAACAGGAGTGTACATATTCCTCTCCACCCGAAAATCATCACCATCTTCTTCCCACCTTCAGTTTTAATCTCTTGTTTGCTGATAACCGTCAGGCTATTTCTTACAAGTTGTAATAGCTTTACATTACGTTCTGAACATTATAAAAGATTATAACATAAAATTTTGCCATTCGCAAGAGAGTATCAATTTATTCATATCACCTTACAGAATGTTTGTATGTTTGCAGATGAAATGAAGTGACCAGGGGACTGTTGGCAAGACGATTATTCTTTTCAACAACTCCAGTGAGTGACTATCAGCAGCCCGGGACATCAAAATTCCATTCTGCAATAACATAAACCCGGTGAAGACACATGGCACAGTGGTTCGGATCCCACTTTAAACTGTAGTTCCAGTCCCGATTAGCCTTGCTGTGCATAAAGTGGACTTACAACAGCAAATCAAACAATCAAAGCAATAAGAGAAAATTATAACGCAAGTGCTTATTTCATGGAAAATTATATCTGTGGTGAAGGAGTCCATTCGTGGTCAAGGCCTACTATGCGTTGGGTAACGATGTGACGTTATTTAGTCCATAACATATTGTCGTTTAGTTTCTGGGTGCAGACCAGAGTCCCTCTTTTTAAACCAATCGTCGTCGAGACGTTTCCTGAATCAATACAGGAATTGCTGACCCATACCGGGGAACGAATCCGGGACTGCTCACAGAAAGGGCGAAGCTCTAACCAGCAAAAGTCTGTCCTGTTTTCTTATTGATAATACTGCTTACATAATACACATAGTTTATGTGACATTTAAGTTTTATTACTACATACTAATAATGGTGCACTGAACAACGTCTTGACTTTCATTTGCATAAATAATAATAATAGCAAGACTATTATTATTATTGCCTTATTTTATAACACTGAGTTATGGCCGTATACAGCCTTTCCTTCCACTGAACGATACATATGCATAAAATTATACATGAAACGTGCCTACACGCATGCACACAAACACTCGCCTTTATATAGAATTAGAACTTGGCTACATATAAACTTTCACATGTATGGACTATGGCTTTTAATCTGGTTGCCAGGTGAGGTCTAAGGACTATTCCGAAGGGAGTGGACTATACATCTACTGAAACCAGCGCTGCAACAACTACGTAAGATTATATTTTATGCTATCTTACATACATACGTCAAGGTAATTTGGTTGTATTTCTCTCCGAGAAGTTAAGGCGAAACCCAGCCTTGTTGATGAAAACAAATTATTTAGTCTAGCGCCAACACAATTGAATTTCAGAGAAGAAATTTCTTCTCTGCATAGAGATATCAAAGAAATTTATCAAAACCCCTCCAGGCGCACTCGAATTTTAATTAAACCAATCGCGAAATAGCTTCACGTCCGCTACTATATTGCCCCGCCAGCCACGGAAGGGAGAACTTGGTAAAGAACTAAAGAACTTCTGGGAATGCTGGGAACTTGTTTGTTGAGAAAAAGCCTCGCGATCAACCCCTTCTCTTCTCCTCGAGGTCCAGCGCAGACTCCCTCCCTCGCTATCCATCTATCTATAAGTTAATTAAGAGGAAGCGCGAGGAAATTTTCCATGCATAACCAGCCTCCCAAAAATATCTCGGAAAGATCGTGTCCAAGTACAGTGTTCTCAGAATTCTAAGGATTAATGAGCGAATTTCTGTTTTAACGAGTTCAATTTCAGAAGAATTAACTAACGTAGTTACTAAAAAATCGTTAACAGTTTCAATCATAATTCCAGATTTCATAGTTTTCAAAATTTCAGAGCAAAATTTACATGTTTTATAGAATGGCTTCCTTTAGGATATATTTTTAAAACAAAATTGATAACATCCGAATTTTTGAACATCTTTGGTCAGAGAAACTGAATATTTGCAGCAGAGAGGAAGTTGTTCGAAGGCGGCGTTACAGCTCATAGTGTAAAAGTTCTATTCTTTCTTACCAGCACTTTTATTTAAGCAGCATTATTAATGAAATTAGCCCATGATCCCAACATTTCTCACGTGTAACTTTCACCCTGCATTTAAAGTGCTCTTTCTATACATTCTGTGCACAGGCCTGGATACGAAACATTATTTCTTAAAATGTTTTGGCCTCCCCGATGACGTAGTGGTAACGTCGTCACCTTGTAATCAATAGGTCCAGGGTTCTATACCCGGAGGAGGCACATAATGGTTCGGATCCAAGTTTAAACTGTAGGTCCAGTCCCGATTAGCCTGTCTGTGCATAAAATGTTCTTAAAGCAGAAACTCAAACTAATCTTCAGATACTTTGGTGCAGAGAAAGTTTCTTAGTTACCAGCATAAATAAAACCCACCGTATCATATTATTCCATTTCTTACTTCTAGCTTTGGTTTCAAATTAAAAATAATAATTGCAGCCACTTAACCCCTTTCCCCCTGACTTTCTGTAGGCATTCTGGTATTCCGAGTATTAAATCACTCATCCCATGTTCCTTTCAATCCGCATATCTGTCACTCCCCTGTTGTTTCTCACTTCAGTACTTAACCATTTGAGTTGTATGTATCTACTCTTAATATCGTGACGTTCCCCCTCATGGAAATAGTCCATCTTTTGGGTTTTTAAACCGAACTATTATCTACAATCAGTCGTGCATTTTTAGTAGTCGTTCCACTCACTATCTACCAGGTAGCGCAAAAGTCAGTTTACCCATACACAAATTCAAGTTTATACACAAATTTCAAGTATACATACAAGATGCAAGTAGATAAGATACACAAAATTCCAGTTTCAGTGGTTTTGTTCAGTGTCCTCCATTGTTTGCAATACATTGTGTGCAACGATCCACAACAGAATTGCAAATACGATATCATTGTTGATGACATGAAACGCATTGATAATTGAGTCTTTCAGTGCATTCAAATCTGCCGGTGATGATGAGTATATCATATCCTTAACAATTCCCCACAAAGCAAATTCACATGACGTCAATTCAGAAGAACACGCAGGCCAATCAATGGCACCACGGCGTGCACTCTTCAAATGTGTCATCTAACAACAAACAACCACACTACAACAAGCCAGACACTCAACTGTCGACAAAATAATAACGAGTGCACTGTTGCCAGTGTCACACGACAATGTTACCAACCGTATACCTAAAAAAATATTCCTTAGCACAAGAAGCACATACACTATCGTAATACTATTATCAATGTGCTTTTTGGGTAAACTGACTTTTGTGCCACCCTGTATTTCATTGTTTCGAGAAGGTGTGATCGACATTGTTTTAGTGAAAAGATTGAAATATTCTAGCTGGCTTCTACCTGTGTAATACGTTTGTGATCCTCACAAAATTTAACTTCAGGTATTGTCATTATAGACTTACATTTTGTGGAATCGCAATGACTAAGTGATTTTAAAATAGCAACGCACTTTATGCTCTGCCAGTGATTGATTCAAAAATTCATTCCATTTCTGCTTCTTTACATGAGGTACTGTTGTACCTTAGTACCAAAAAAATATATATTAACATTTCCCTATGGTTATTTATATTAACATTTCACGTTGCCGTTACGCTCATATTTTTTTCTCTGTGCAATTTTATCTTTATCTGCAATTTAATTTTAGTGTTTTATGTGTAATTTGCTGACGATAGGCAATATCATCTACAAATGGGATACTTTCAAGAACTGGATAAATTTAACCCACTATATTCCGTTTATTTTTCCCCGCTACTTGTCATTCCCTCCTGAGACTTGATTTCCATTCATTTTAACACGTGTTTTCTTATGGCTCTCTAATCTTGTGTTCCTTCATCTAGCAGCAACTCCATTTCTTTATTTATCTATGATAGTCTTCTTCTGGAATCCCACTTAAATTATAAGCTCTGTAGAAAAGACAAATTTTAATTACATTAAAATTAAGACTGATTATAATTCGCGACCTACAACAAAAGAAATTGCTCCAGCGAATGACAAGGTGCCTGCAACATAAACAACGAGAACGTGGCAAAGGCTGCAATGCAGAGAACAAAAGACGCTCTATCTGTCTGTATTGTTTATCTTCAATATCTTGTAGAGAAACACAGATCCTTGAGAACAAGATAAATTCCGGCCGTAAAGCAGAAACAAAGGCAACACAAAGTGCGGTGGTAATTTCATCTCCAAAGGAACAAACCGCCTTTGAGCTTGTAAGCTGATGATGAAATTTTCCTCCGGGGCGAATTTCTCTTGGCTGGCTCAAAGTAATTAGATTCTTCGAAGTGCGGGGGTGCGGGAGGGAAGAAGAATTTCAAAAGCAGGTTAAGGACGACAAGGAACTACTTCAACCTGATCAATACTTGAAAAAAATATATGCTCAAGAAGATTAGTGAAGACGTGTACAGAATAAGATTCGTTTCTCTAGTGGTCAGTGGTGGTTCGTAAATTGCCTTTCTTAGGAAGAAAGTTAGTTTTCAGTCCACTTTTGCTCACGAATGATAATCTGAACTGAATTTGTAATTTATAAGTGGAATCTGAACCATTGTCAGCATAATGTTCATTGGACGTTATCCATTTCCTAGTGCTTTTAACCGCACTACATTTCGAGAGATCACTTCTCTTGCCTTCAGGTGAACCAATTTATTCTTACCGGTAGTGGGGATCGAACCTTCGACAGACATGGATTTTATATACAAATCCGGTATGCTAACCAACGCTTTTTTATTTTTTCAGGAAGAAGCGGCAGCTTTTTTCCACACATCATACTCATATCAATTAATTTCAAATCTATTTTTCATTCAGGACAGACAAAAACAAAGATCCATTTCTTAAGAAGGACTCGAACCTGGGAACCCTGGAGTCGTAGCACGCTGTGCTAACCACTCCGCCACGGAGGTCGACATCCAATCCACGGTGGACCGCAGAATTCTGTACAAATTGTTTGCTCCACTTATGCTACTGTTTCTATTTTCCCAGGCGAGGGGACAATATTTGCTTGAATTCTACACGGATGATTTATGGGGCTTTGGACCATTGCTACGTAGGCTGTCTCTTCGATTTTTCTCACTTTTCAATTTGGTTTTCCGTGTAGTACTGTATGTTGCTCTACAGAATTCATTTTATGTGGTTCATCCCAAGCATTGCTCCTCCACCGGCTCCTCCGAGGCCGACTGATTACAACGACAGGGAGTGAGAAAGAAATATCTGATAATCAGATAGATAATGCTCATCATTGAAGTTTTAGTTCATATATACAGTGCGTCCATTTCGATCCTCAGCCGAGAGATCGGGAGAAGCGTGGCGGGCAGCGCTGACGGAGATGCCGACATTTGCGGCCTGTAATGCCCGCTTATTTTTATGGACATATGCAGACATTTATATAAATATTGCAAAACGAGCACTAACCTGTGTTATAAGATTACGGTTTTAATTTTAGTAGCTTAGTGACTGTATGTGCTGATGATTTTGACACGCCCACCTCTTGTGAAACACGGCGTAGAGGTTTGTTTGGAGAACGTTCTAACGCTGCACCAATATCATCGAGTTTTGCTTCGGTTAAAATCCGTCGTTTTTGCTTAGGTGTTTTAAAATTTAACGATCCAGTTTCTCGTAATTTAAGGACAAGATGTCTAAGCGTATCTCTGTGTGGAGGTGAAACGCCTGGGAATTTCTGTACAAATTGCCTAGACACGTTTCGACACGAGTCTGTTTTCCAATCGTCTAACTGACACAACACACATACACACTGCAATAACACAAACAAGTAACTGCAAGTAACCAAGAATAACACTCTTGCGCACAGTACGAAATTAACTCGCTCTTGGTTTACATTGCTCGCTACTATATTTACAGCTCTGTCTTCATCTAGTCGCGAAGGAACAAAAAAACTCGAGCTTGGAGATTTCGGATTGCAAGGAAGCTCACGAACACCATTGACTTTTAACGGTTTCGTCTACAGCGTAATCTTGATACAGTGTTGCACATTCGAAACCTCCAAACGATCTCCATCGCCACAAAACTCTTTCAAGGATATAAACTTAAGCAGGACGTTACTGGTCAAAATTATCATTAAAATGTTCTGTTATCTGTGGCTCTTAACATCGTTTCTAAAGCGTATTTTTTTGTGTATATAAGGTCAGAACTTGGATGAATTACAGATGATAAATTATAACACAGGTTAGTGCTCGTTTTGCAATATTTATATAAATGTCTGCATATGTCCATAAAAATAAGCGGGCATTACAGGCCGCAAATGTCGGCATCTCCGTCAGCGCCGCCCGCCACGCTTCTCCCGATCTCTCGGCTGAAGATCGAAATGGACGCACGGTATATAAAACACAGGAATAGGATGAGAAAGAGTGCCAGAAGGGCGGATAAACACTAATAATGAAGGAGACAGTAAAAACTTACCTAGGTGGCGAAATATCAAACTACGTATTTCTTTTCGTGTGGTCAGGGTTTACTGTCTCCCTCATTATTAGGGTGTGTGTGTGTGTGTGTGTATACAATACACACACACACACACACACACACACACACACACACACACACACACACACACACACACACACGTACACACACACACACACGATTACTCGTGTAAGAAACAGTATTTCAGAAAGTCAAAGGGGATCATCTGTTACATTATTTTCTGAAACTCTTCAACTTTCTCTTTTGTATGTTGCTTTTCATCCCCTTTACGCTTGTTGCGAGGGTGAGGATGATTGATGATTAGATGAAAGCGATGTAGACACACGCACACACAGGCTCAGACTGAAAATACGAATATGGAGAATTTGGTGGCGAGAAGACGACATCCCTACGTATAAAGGTTATTGATAAAATTGGCTACTTAATAATTCGCGATTCGTGATAAACTAGAGCGTAACTTGAACCGCTAATTTCGTAACTTGAAATAGTTCAGGGTTTTTGAGGAAATGTTAACGTTTTAACCACATCAATATTTCCTCCACGACGTGATATTCCAATTTGGAGATAATTCTCCCTGTCCTGTGCAGGCTGCCGGAATAACAAGCTCCTTCCTTTCATACCGTGGACGCAGGATGGGATTACAATCTTGTTTTGTGATGCCCAAATGCATATTTCACGGGGACCATCATCCGCGTATGCATCAGTGGGTTGTCCCACAATGAGCCGAGGAACAAAGGCGGTGCAGGGGAGACAAACGCCGGGCCGATCGTCGGATCACGTTGCCGAATGTCAATTTTCACGGTTCAACGAATCCAGAACTTCCCCACGTTATTAGATTTGACGCAATCGAATTTGCGACTTGTTCCCCGGAATAGCTAATAGAATTTTCGGACACGTCGGATATCCGATTCTGTCAATTCGGCATTGTGCCTTGCATTTGTTATTATCATTATTATATGAGTTGCATCTGCTGCATCCGAAGGTACAATTAAAAATGTTTTTTTCCAGCATCACACGGGTGGAAGTTGAAATTAGTACAGTGGCATTAAGGCACATAAATGGAGGCTTGAGATAATGATTCACAGACATTCATCAGCGAATAAAACCATCGAATCGAACAATGCTTCTTCGTGTCGTAGTCACTGGTCGCAAGGTTTCGAGAGGATGTGAATACTGGTGATCTTAATATGCTTAGTGTGTGTTTATACATTTGAAGAAAGAGAGAGAGACAAAAGAAAGATGCAGGCAGTTGAGATGAAATTCTTAAGAAGTATAGGCTATTGGGGAAGACTAGAAGGGATGGATTAAGGAATGAGGAGATCCGACAGACCGTGGAGGTGGTAAAACTTCAGGTCAGAATAGATCAGGCACAGATGAGATGGTTTGGACACATGAAGAGGACAGGTGCAGAAATACTGCCAGTAAGAGCTTACAATGCGCAAGGAGTGCGAGTAAGGTCAAAGGGGAGACCAAGATGTCGGTGGAAAGAGAAGATAATGGAGAGTGTTAAAAGAAGAGGACAAGATTGGATCTCCGTGAAAAGAGGGGAGTGGTGGGAAAAAAGAAGCGAACGGAGAGGCTTGACATCTATGCCGAGCTAGCCAGAGGCAGGAAACGGCGCAGGATGATGATGGTTATCCATATAGTCTACACGTGCACTTTGCAAATTCAGTATAAAGTCACACGAACTTTGCAACATCATGAAATTAAACATGGTTTCGGAAATAGGATGCAAAACATGTCTGCTGACTGTCATAGATGGAGCCAATCTTGACTGTGTTTCTCCGTCCTCAGCCAATCATGGCATGGCGAACGCCTGGATAATAGTTTTAAAGACAGCCACGCACGGACGCTGCCTCAAATCTCATGTTGCCTGGATACAGATTCCGTGGAAATTTCGGAGATTGCAAAGTTACCCGACTATACTCTGTCCCGGCTATTTCTGGAGCAAGTTCGCGCATAGCGACAGAAAAGGGAAGGAAATCGACTGGGCAGAGCGAAGCAGTACACGCTGCTGGGAGGGCTGGTAACTGCAGTCGCTTTACCTCCTTCCACGCAATGCCGTTTCTCTCACGTGTTCATTAGTGGAGCAGCTTCACGTCACTTCTTGCTCAGATACTTGTTTCCGTTCCCTTGCTCCAGAGATATCCGGGACAGAGCTTAGATGTGAATAAGGACATTGTACGCGTACTTGAAGAGAGAAAAGAAAACTCTTGGGTGGACATCACCAAACGCATGACTTTTGCACAGAAACGCCACTTTGGAAAGTAGCGACAGAAATATGAAAACTTCAAGAGTATTCATGCAAGAGATGATTGATTGAGTTGGTGTTTTAAGTCCACTTTATGCACAGTAACGCTAATTGGGACTGGACCTACAGTTTAAAATGGGATCCATGAAAGAGATGAAAACCACTGTGTAATGTGCCTCCACCGGAAATCGAACGTTGTACCTCTTCATGATTGTTTTTCTGTCGTGAAGTTGACAAAATTTTCGTGTTTTGTTTTTACGCTTCACCCATGATACCATAGAAAATCCCAGCAAAAATGAATAAAACATACCGCGTATCACATGTCTCAAATATCGTGTGATCCGTTTGAGATGTCATAAAAGTAAACCGTTGTGTACAATAGGTTAATGTACATATCTCTGAGCAGTTTGTTGTAATATATGCAGAAAGGATGTAGCCTAAGTTTTGAGTGAGCGCAGGTTTACAGACTTCAGCCGCATGGCGCTAGCGTTCATGGTAGATAAAGATGGTGGTCACGCCACAACAGCGCACAATGTATCGTATGGGATGTGAAATTTTAGAGCGTTATATGCACGCTAGTATACCTATTGTGCACAACGGTTTTCTTTTCTGACATCTCAAACGTATCACCAGGTACTTCTGTATCGGAAGTTACCGATCACGCATAGTCTACGGCCGCCAGTAGGGGGCGTAGTGGTGACACTTCATTTTTGCTGCATCACCATCGTATTTCGAGTGCCGGAACAGCTGCGAGGGATGCTTATGGTCGATCGATGCAGCGTTTTCAATCAAGTTTATCCGCTAAACTGGTCCCCAAAAAGCCCCGGCAGGCACGTCCATTCCATACGCGAATCCTCCATTCCAGCAACGTTCCTGGAGGAAATCCTCCAGCGTTCCTTCCTTCCAGCTCTTCATTTTGACGACGGAATCCGTTTCCCCTGTCGCAACGGAACAGCAATGATTTATGGCCATTCCACGATCGGAACACGAGGGGCGTTGCGATATAGGAATTTATATTCATCCCTCTCCCAAGAACAGGACGAAGGATTCATATATATCATTAACCGATATCAGATTTGTTTATGTACGCTTATTTTTTTAAATAAATAACTTCGCTAAACATGCGAACAGATAGCTGATCCGAATGGGGAGCGTATACACAAAAATCATAATTACTGTTGGCAGATATATCGCCTAGACGATATATCGCGATATCAACTATCTAGACGTTATATCGTCACGATATATATATATATATATATATATATATATATATATATATATATATATATATATATATATATATATATATATATACATACATGTATAGTGTCGGCGATATATCATCACGATATTTTAGCGATATATATCGTGGAGACGCACCGACATCATGATATGGAAAAAATATCGTATTGTTTGGTCTGTAACGATATTTTCTTGACGATATATTGTGATATCAAATTTCCAATATCGTACATCCCTACTCATAATCACCACCGCTAACTGCATGTGGAAAGCTGCATCCTTAAATAATATGCAATCACGTACACATTTGTCCTTTCATTCGGGCATGTCCTTCTGACAGGGAGCCTGGTGCG
The DNA here is from genome assembly GCF_977018435.1 of Lepisma saccharinum. NCBI lineage: Eukaryota > Metazoa > Arthropoda > Insecta > Zygentoma > Lepismatidae > Lepisma > Lepisma saccharinum. The sequence continues at coordinate 81,148,471 of NC_139239.1, forward strand.
GGGCACAGCCAGCTTCCACCAAATACCAATACTAAATGCTACAAGCTCTAAACCTGGCCCTCCTAACCTAACAATTCCTAACTTACAATTCCGCTTTGGTCTAATGCCCATGCGGTTAGGTTAGGAGAGGCACGTGTTTAGAGTTCTTAGCATTTAGTATTGGTGTTTGGTGGAAGCTGAGTTTGCCCCGCGCCAGACTCCTGACAGGGCACACAAAAGTGAACCGGTAACTGCAGTTTTGCAGGGCAACGAGGCTCTGGCGTCTGGACCCATGGCTAGTATAATCCTCTATGGGACTTGTGTTTGTGTGCTGTCCACACATGTGTTTGTGATTATCCCTTCATCTATTTCATCTTATCATTATTCATCCTCATCTTCGCAATTAGCCAAAAGTGGCAGAAACGCAAAGTGAAAGAAACCAAATCAACCAACAAAGATAATAATAATAAATAACCGAGGACGCACCTGTGATAAATACGAAGGCTGTGAAAGGGCACTAAGCACACATAATGGAGACAAAGTACTGCTTGTGTTCTCAGAAGCTAGAGCCATGTTAGTATTGGTGATTCAGTTCCGAGGATGAAATACGAGGAAAAGTGATTGCATATGTTTGCAACCTTCGAAAAAACAACACTTATGCGTTTCTTCCATCGAGTTTCCAACCACAGATTGACATTTTCCCAGCGGGTTCCATCTTTCAGGAGAAGCTGTCACGTCGGCGGTTCCTCAGAACGCAAAGAGAATAAAGTGACGTCAAATGAGATTTTCCCACCTCACTTCAGCTTGAACTCTTGGGAGGGAAATCATATTCCGGTGGTTTGTTTTCTGCTCCTCTCCATCTACAATCCAGATGAGAGTTCCGTTCGAAAATTTCGAAACCAGCTTGTAATCAAGGTTGTTAAAAGGTCCAGACATTTTAAGTAAATTCAATTCCGGTCCAGGAGAGAAAATCAGGAAGCGTAAATGGGTTCTGGACCGTAAAGAACCTTTTTTATCTGTGAAGTATTTCAATTCGGTGTAGGAACTTTTTTCCGGATGAATTTGAATACGGTCCAGGAACCTTTTTTCCGCATCAATTTAAATACGGTCCAGGAACCTTTTTCCGGATCAATTTAAATACGGTCCAGGAACCTTTTTTCCGGATCAATTTAAATACGGTCCAGGAACCTTTTTTCCGCATCAATTTAAATACGGTCCAGGAACCTTTTTTCCGCATCAATTTAAATACGGTCCAGGAACCTTTTTCCGGATCAATTTAAATACGGTCCAGGAACCTTTTTTCCGCATCAATTTAAATACGGTCCAGGAACCTTTTTCCGGATCAATTTAAATACGGTCCAGGAACCTTTTTTCCGGATCAATTTAAATACGGTCCAGGAACCTTTTTTCCGCATCAATTTAAATACGGTCCAGGAACCTTTTTCCGGATCAATTTAAATACGGTCCAGGAACCTTTTTTCCGGATCAATGTAAATACGGTCCAGGAACCTTTTTTCCGCATCAATTTAAATACGGTCCAGGAACCTTTTTTCCGCATCAATTTAAATACGGTCCAGGAACCTTTTTCCGGATCAATTTAAATACGGTCCAGGAGCCTTTTTCCGCATCAATTTAAATACGGTCCAGGAACCTTTTTTCCGGATGAATTCAAATATGGTCCATAAGCTTTTTTCTTTCAATGAAACAATACGCAACTTGGACCGAATTTAAATTGTGCAAGAAAAAGGTTCTGGTCCTGCAGCGGAACTCAATAGAACCCATTAGAATTTATGGGTTCCTGGACTTTTAACAACCCTGCTTGTAATATCTCGCTGGTCTGTGCAGGCGTGTTACTCTGCCACACAGCTGCACTGGGAAGTCCGTGGGGTACAACCGCCAGAATGATTAGGCATTTCGGCCGGTCACCTAACTCTTTTGGAGGAAGATTAAAAATGGAATAACTTCTCAAATTTTACGTAAACTAGGAAGTAAAAATTTCGGAGGGTGATAACTTCTCTTCTCACATTCTATCAGACCTGGTGAGAACGCCGTATTTGTGCAAGAGCGGTCTCGTATGCACATGCGAACTGTAGAGGGAGCAGCGGTACTGTTGCGTTGTGAGAGGGGCGGAAATGAGTGAATGAGGGAGACAGAAGGCTTCGTCGATCGCGTCTGTGCAGTGGGAAAGATCTCGTTATCTGATTCGTGAACAAGAGTGAAATATTTAACTTTATAACATCCACTGCAAGCAACTAATATAAATTACACCTTACTTACTTCTTCGTTCAATAAATGTAACATTATTCTGGGTTTCCCCTATGGTAACATCATCGCCTTGTATTCAAGGTGGCCGGGGTTGGATACGCGATGGATGCACATAGTGATTCGGTCCAACCCAGATTAACCTATCGGTGCATAAAGAGGACTTAAGCAAAACCTCAAACTCAAAACATTATTCCTTATAAATTAATGAATTTACTTGTAAAATGTATTACACATAAGATACTATGTGTACCAATGTTAAGGCATAACTTGTACAGTCACCGACATAAAAATGTCACACATATATCCTGAAATGCTCGCTTCCCTGCAAGGCGTAATGTGTGTTGCCTAACTATACGGCGAGAAGTAGATTTTAATAGTAAATTTTCAATGGCAACTTCTACCTCCGCCTGATATTTAGGCAACACACATAACGACTTGCAGGGAAGCGAGCATATCGGGAAGTAGGTGCCCCTTTTTTATTGCCTCTGACTGTACATCTTCAATACTTTGCCTTAGACGTATCCATATCAACATATGGCAGAATACAATCGCTATGAATTCGTGTGGGCTTCTACAGTTAAAGTATATTCTTTCATATCTTAAAATGGAAAGTTAACCACTTTTGTAACATGAAATATTGTGTTACAATACTACGCCTTATGCGCACAGATATGTTATTGTGTGAAGGGGAGGCAAAATAGGGATCAGTTACACACGGGTGAAAAATGTGCATACAGTAAAACCTCGTTAATCTGGACTAGTGGGGGAGTATAAGTTGACTGGTTTAACGAAAGTTCGGATTAACTGATACGTATAACCTAAAAGAACAGTAGAAAGTGCATTAAAACTCCGTTTATACCAACAAAACAAGTTTATTACGGTGTATTTAAAGGGGATAGGCCTAAATACACTATACAGTACTGTATAGGGGCTGTGTTTTTTTTACAAACTTGTTGCTGAATGTTGTTCGACTTCAAAAATTTGTGTTGGCTTAAAGCAAGGGGAGTCCGTTACGGAGCAATATGACGAATGCGATTGTTGACTTCTATCCACATTTAAAATCTTCCATTCCGCTTCTTTTTTCTTGTCTTTTGCCTGTCCGGATTAAGCGAAGTCAGGCTTATCGGGATCCGGATAAACGAGGTTTTACTGTATTTATTTTTTGCTTTCTCGTTTCGACTTGACAATTTTGTTAAAAATTCACCTACTCCGGATAATGTGTGGACAAAAGTCCGTCAACAACCATTAATTAAGTGGAAAGTAGAAGTAGTTGATGGCAGTTTTTCTATCTTGGTTTCCTGAGAACAAACAGGACCTGAATGTCACGCAGGCAGTTGCCATGGATCTTACCTCTCGCCTCCACGGACACAGAGAAGAGCGGTCACTCACCTGGAAGGAAAGAAGAAGATATTGTAACAGAAATCTAAAGAGAACAAACGAACACTAAGCTAATATTACAGAATGTACAAAAGCAAACTTACTCAGCACTAATACCACTTGAACAACCTTTCAACAACGAGTGAGTCGTACAAAAGGCATTGTTCCATCGAAAAAAGTAAAACCACACTGTTATTAAGATAATTTTTTTTAAAAAAAGTAAAAAAAAATAGAAATTCTACTTGGGTGGGTTCAAGGGCTTAAGATACATTTTCGGCAAGAATCACTGAAAGACACTGTTTATCGTAATTTTACATGGGGATGAGTGATGGGGATGAGTGATGGTATGATGAAATTGATGAATGGACACTCACAAACATCCATGCCCAGGCCAGGATTCGAACACGGGCCCCTGGCGTCGTAGCGCGATGTGCTAACCACTCCGCCACGGGGCAGACCTGATGAAGTAAATGATGGGACAAACACAGTGATACATGTATATCTGATCAAGGTTCGAATCTGGGTCCTCTGGATTTATGTTTACCACGCTGCCACGGAGACAGCTCTATCTACATCTTCCTCTATTTTTCTTCCCCGTTCTCATCCTCTCTATTATTTCTATCCCTTCTCTATCTCTCTCGCTGCGTGTGTGTATTTGTGTGCGTACCAGCGCGCTTCTACTTTCACTACAAACTATTAATCACCGTGTTAACATTCTTGTGAGTATTTGAAAATGTCTCACATAGTCACATTTGAGTGGGCAGAGATGGGCTAGCGCCCACTTACGCCCACCTATTGGCGACGCCACTGATTAGAAAGAACCGTGAAAATATTTTAAAAAATTCAGCTTTACTTCAAATAAAAAATATCAAATTTATATTAAATTTAACCTGACTTTACATAGAAAATTGTATGTAGTCTATCACAACCGCAAAAGCGCATTGCTTGAGCAGAAAATTACGGCAAGGACAACAGCATCGATTAAACTTCACAGAAAAACGGACTTTTTTCGTGGTTAATGGACAAATAAAGTGTTCAGTGCATCGTGTGTGTACTGTGTTCTAAAATAAGTTAATACATGATAAGCTCGTTAGAAGCTCTGTATGGATTAAAGCCAGTAAATTGAACATCAATTGAGACTGTTCGCCCCATTACACTGATTACGCATATTGCTCCCGCGTGCAAATTCCGTGGCTCAGATATCAAGCATCAAATTACTCCGCGACGCTGGTTGTCCTGGCTGAATGACTACTAGTCATCTCAAATTACACGCCGACAGCGAAATGATTATGACTCCGTTACGCCCCTGAGCATTACTCCGTATTTTAGTGTTCCTCAATTAAAAAGAGAGATACAATTTATTACATAACATTAAATTAGATTATAATTAGAAATAAGTATTGTTGGACTTCGCTCTTCTAAATGCGTCTTAACTTCTAACTCGAAGGTCAAGTGGAAAGACCAGCCTGTACATAGAAGGGCCAGAGGGGACACTTGCCCCCTTCGCCGTAAGATATCAGTAAAAACTTTTTAATACAGGTGTTTCAAAAAGAATCATCCAATTTAAAAAGGCTATATTTAGAAAACCAATGAACATAGAATATTGCGGTAAGTTCTAAAATACATATAGGAACATCAAGTTCTACTCACAGTAGGCTTTCATTTGTTGGAGGTAAGTGGTGCAGGTCACTCTTTAGTCCGCATCAAGAAGGCAACCCAGCAACAGGAAGCTTTCTGCGTTCTCTACTTCAAAAAATGTGAGTTCGTTACAACTGTGCAACGTCGAATACTGTGAGCAGTAGCTGGTGTAACACTGTATTTCCGACGAAACTCACGCTGCACAGCTGTAGCGGACTCACATTTGTTTACTGTAAGTAAAACATGATGTTCCAACATGTATTTTACAACTTACCGCAAGATTCTATGTCCATTGGTTTCCTAAATATAGCCTTTTTAAATCGGAAGATTCTTTTTGAAACACCCTGTATAATTCAGGTGGTGCAATTGTGGCTGAAAACGTGGATGATGGGGTGCCATGAAACCAAAGTAAGTGTACTCTGTCTGATATCTAATCTGTGCATAGTGAAAAGTACAGAAAGACAGAACTTTTCATTATCAAAGTGACAGATGCTTATAGGAAGGAAACAAGTTGAGTTTCATCTTAGTTTAGGCATGCAGTTTTAAAGTAGGACCCGAACCAATATATTCCTCCACCGGGTATCGAACCCGGAACCCCTTGATTACAAGGCGACGACGTTTCCACTACGAGTATCGAACCCGGGAAGTAAGTTGAATCCAGTTTCTATTTAAATAGTGGACTCAAGTCCGAATTTGATAACATGCCAATGAATTTTCAATTCAATTTCAATTTTTATGAGTTTATTGTTTTTATTAATAAAAAACAACAAAAGGTAAAAAATGAGTTTTTATGACTGAAGTGCAAGATATAAAATCCTAACCAGTTTGTGGAAAAGTGGATTGGTCCATGTTTGTATGGATCAACATGAAGAAAATGCAAGGGGGGTGTCTATGCAAATTACCCTTGTGTGTGCTTTACGAGAATTTTTCTTAACTTGGTGATTGCATCCCCTAAGTTTCCCCCACTTTGAGCACTTCTGCTGCTTCCCGAGAAAAAAATCCTGCGCCCACCCTGGGGTCTCTGTATACTGTACTGTACTGTTTATTTCTGTACATGCCTAACGACGTTCACTATCAAAGAAGAGAGTTGTCAATCAACAACATGCGATCTGAAGCCGAAGAACAGTTTTCATGGTTTTGTTATTTCGATGGAAACTTTCCTGTACTGTATGTACTTTATTGTTTCTGTCCGACTGTGGAAGTTGAAAATTACCGAGTACAATATGTGTGGTATGATACTCGTTATGCACTAAGCACGTTCAGCGGGCTGTACTAACGGTCTCAGCATATTGGCTTAGCAACATATCGCAAGCCCCTGGGCGACATTCTTTACATTATAATACTGATTACGTATTAATATTAGAGTTAATATAGTGTTTTATCTATAGATCCTTCTGCAGCCCCCCCCCCCCACGATGGTGTAGTGGTAACATCGTCGCCTTCTGATCAAGGGGTCCCGGGTTCGATACCCGGTGAGGCACATGGCACACTGGTTTAGTGGTTTGGATCCCACTTTAAACTGTAAGTCCAGTCCCGATTAGCCTTTCTGTGTATAAAGTGGACTTAAAAACCACAAATCAATCACACACAACTTCTTTAGAGTTGATTCTGTTTTGCTTTTTTTTTTTTGAACAAATTTAAGAAACATTAATTCCGATTTTCTTTCAAGATCCAATCATTATAATTTTGATCCGTTGCGTATTTGGTAATTCGGTACTGTATGTTAATGCCTCTTGCAACACTTTACCTTATATTCGTTTTTACATCAGCTACCCACTAAAACGTTGATTCTGCTTTATAATTTCATCATTTATTTTTCTTTTAAATGCCCCGGATCGGAATTTTCTTCCCACATCGCGGTGTCCACTCGGCATTCCTGATAACTGCAATATAACTACACCTTATGGATGCACCCACCTACTGTAATGGACACTAAATACGGCGGAACGCCAAACAAAGCGAGCAGATGCTACGAATCGCTTGTTATAGTGCACGATATAACAACGTTCAGTGTGTATTGTTGTCTAGTGCAAGCTTAAGCGCTAATTTCAGAGTTTTCTTAAAACTCATACTCTAACAACAATCATAGATTCGGTAGAACGAGAAATTATTTTATGCATAGCTCATTTATAGTGGCAAGACTTCTAAAATCAAACTGCTACCTGCTGGTTTACTTAAAAAATTAAATATTTGACGTATTCATTCAAATTGAAACTTTTCATTTGGAATTATAACCTGATAAAAACAGAATGTGGTATATAACCTGATAAAAACAGAATGTGGTATTTTATAAGTCACCCTTCAGGCGCGAGGCCCCGGGCAGTAGCCCACCTCGCCCATCGCTTGCTACGCCTGCGGTCCTAAGTTCGAGCCCTGGCATCTGCATGATTATTACTTTCTGTGTGCTGCTTCATCGAATCATTCCCACCATCGTAATTAGACAAAAGCAAGGTAAAAGAGACGCTAAATACGAAAAATGCTGCGATATTGATTACAGTTCCAGCAAACTGCACCAGATAGCAGCACCATCCATTTCAGCAGTCTTCGAGGTTGCGGTAATATCGAACGTTAGAACGTTGGAATTTTCAACATTTAACGATAGATGGCAGCACATTTACAGAAATCTAAACGTTACTCTAGCTGATCTCTGATTTTAAATTTTTAACACGGAATTTGTGTAGAAACTAAAGAATATCTTCTCCGGTTACACAACTGTGGGACGTCCGAACTTTTTTTTACGTTTTCCAAACGGTAATTTCCTTCCGACGTTCATTTAGGAGAAGAAAAAGAGTATAATATTATAATATTATATTAATATATATTAGCAAATAGGTCAGTCTCATATATTCTAGACTTTCACGTCGAAAATTATTTTGTTTGCAAATTTTAATGCTGAAACGTTACTTCGCACGGCATGAATGCCACAAAGCAGGGTGGATGAAAATCATGAATTTTATTTTAAAAGAAGGAATTTGTGATGATTTTTTTTATTTAAATCTATTTTTTATTTTAAAAAACACCCTTACTATTGTTGCTATTTTTTTGGCACTATACATGTAGATATATGTTTGTTTTTTATATATAGAAAGCCTTTATCTTGGAAACGGCCATGTGAAATATTTGAATACTTTGAAGCAAAAAAAAAGTTATTTTTAAATATCCATTTCTCTATTTCTGATACTGTATTTATGAACCTACTATGGAGGTTGAGTGTGTTAATGAAACTAAATAATTTAGTAACTTGTCTTCCAGTGAAAATAAAACATTTTGGATTGTACTCTACACAGTGTATAATTGTAACTTAAAATATATTTTATAGTGTCTGTAGCTGAGATTTGGCAATTTTTAAAATGATAGTTTGCAATATATCAGTTATCATGTTTATTTACAGTTTAATGATAATGAGAATGACAGTATTTAACATGATTAGTATTTTGTATATTTTTCTACATATAATGTTTGCTCCTTTTGCCTACAAAAATTATTGAATTTGAAATCAAGACAAATTTAAGTATGTTTGCAGGTTACGTAATTAATTTTCTTTCTTATGGAGCTTCAACCCATCAGTACATACATTCTGTCTCCTTTCTTACCTAACAAACACCATTAAATGATTACCAGATTAATGTACTTTCACCAAAAGTGATTGTGATATGTACAAAATCCTTATGTACATTATTCTATAAATTATATTGAAAGTGATTGAAATCAGTGATTTTTTAAAAAAAAATCACCCGATTTAAACATTGATTTAAATAGCAATTTAAATAAGCCTGATTTAAAAACAATCTATCTTGCCACAAAGCACCGACTTGACGCGAAAGTGAACAAGACCACCGGATAAAAAGCGGATAACAGTGGTGGCAGATATTTTGCTTTGTTTAGAGCTTTGAAACAAAGTCATGAATTGGAGGGAGGGAAATCGACAGAAAGGAAGTCTCAAACACATTAGCCATTGAATTTTTTTCGCCACCAAGATAAAAATTACTTCTGTGTGATATAAAAATCCTGAAAAACCTAAAAAATACGACCTAAAAGAAAGGTTTGATTTATACCGCGTTTGTTAGAACCTGTCCCGTTTCCCGCGTTAGCGATCGCTCAACAGTTTCGGCGCCAATGAGAAACGAGGAAAAAATCGTCTGCTGGGCAGCGAGGAGCGAATGGAAGCCAGAAGAGAGGCGCTTACGTAGACACTGTTGAGACGTTGCGCATTTTAATTGGCTGCCTGGCTTTGACTTTCCCCAGCACGGAGAAAAGCCAGCGACCAGCTAGCGCGGGAACCGGGACAGGTTGTAACAAACGCGGTATAGGCGCATAAATCTAAATGTAGGTTCTAACAAGCAAAATAGGTAATTCTAGATATTATAAAACTTCATCAGTTGTGGCGTTTTTTAATGAAACGCTGAGGTAACTTGCTATTTCTTATTTACCTGCAAAGGAAAAAAAATAGGTTTAAAACCTAAAATCAGAGGTCTTGTGATGAGATGTGTACTTTATGTGATGGGGGCCACCCCATCCAGAAAATGCTTCTGCATTCCCACTCATTATTCTCCTGCCGCCGCAGGAACAACCGCAGGGGAACATCCATTCTTGGCACAGGATTCGAACCCACGGACCCCGATAATGTGTCACGCTATTAGGTACGCGGGCAACTCTATGGAATTATTTTAAGCACAATGTTCCTGAAATCACTTTCCCATGGTAAAGATTACTCAGTACTCTAGTAATTGTAATTAATATATTATTTAATCAAATTTCTTGTTTATAGACGCGGAGCATAACTTCTCGTTATGCTTATTCGAAAGAACAGGAAATCACTGTAGTATATATGCGAGTTTTACATACGAGAGCCACGGAAGTTTCCGGGTTCGAATCTCAGAGTGGCCATGGCGTTCCTTTTTAAGTGCCCATTCGTTGCTTTCGTCCAATCACGCTTCATCTCTCAGGGTGTGAAATCCTTCCAAGACTGGTGGGGGAGAGAAGCATCTTATTCTACACACACACACATACAAATTATATGTACATATATTATGGTATACATATTTATAATTTTATTATACATAAAAGTAAATTACTAAATATTTTAAAATACATTATTATTAAATACATATAATGGCATTAATTTGTTACTTATATAAGAACAGATCTTTATAAAGTAGCAAACTAATTATTTTACTTACTGTCAGTAAATTACAAAATAGTTGAAATAGTTTTATTTTGCTTTGTATTAATATAAATAAATTAGATTTCATAGTAATAGTGTTTTCATTCTTGCTTTCCATTTAATTTGCGTGTACTGTTATTGGCGTAGATCTGTTTATGATCTCTTGAAGGACACAGAGAAATAATTTAACACTCATAAAACAGACTAATTGTGTGTGTTTTCGATATAGTCCTTTGTAAATTATATTTGAGGTCAAAGCTAATTACCCCTATTGTTCGTCGTCGCCTTGTAATCAAGGGGTCCCGGGTTCGATTCCCGGTGGAGGCACATAGTGATTCAGATCCCACTTTAAGCTGTAGGTCCAGTCCCGATTAGCCTTTCTGTGCATAAAGTGGACTTAAAACACCAACTCAAACAAGAAAAAATCAAACAAACTCTTATTGTTACAACAAAAACTCTCCCCGTCCGGGAAGTTTTGGTGGGGGATTTCTGAGGACAAGACTGTTGATGGGGGGGGTAATCTCCCTCACCCCCCCCCCGCCCAGAATATCGCATCTTGTTTCGATTATAACAAAAAGTGGAAGAAATTCGACATCAAATGAGAACAATATAAAATTCAAATGTCATACGCGAATGAAAAACACATTTATTCTCTTGTTCCAAATTCACCACAAGTTTTATTAATCTAAGGCGGCCTCCTTCCGTCCCTCTTGCTGATAGACTGGCCAGAGTGAGAAAGACAATATCAGACGTTAGCTAAAACGTATCAGATCAATACGACGCCTTGCCTAGGCGGCCGAGCACAGCTGGTTCTAGACCAACCTTGGCCAAGTAGCTGCCAGCACCATCTCTTGGTAGAATGCTGAATCACCAAGTCCTCGATTCCGAGCGTCCACCCGTTCCTTGCCTAATGATGTTACGTTTATTCAGTTTATTTATTCACCACAGTTAGTTGGCTTTCCATCGTTAGGATAATTGAGAAGTGGGAAGCAGAAATGGTAAAGTGAAGATGGCTGAAAGGTTTTTGTTGTACACCGAATGGCAAAAATAACAGCGGGCGAATTGTCCATTTTCATTCAGTCTGTTTTCTATGATATGATAATCAAGAATTGAAATAAAAACGTCAATAAGCAGAGGACAACATCTACTTTTAATCTATAGAACTTTATTATTTAAAACAAGAATAGAAAAGAATGAAAATCGCTCTGGACAATTTACCTATATTCTTTGCCGTTGGCTGAAAGCATTTGTATTTCGTTATTTTACGCCACATTTCTGTCTCTGTAAGTTACTTTCGGCGTAGTGATCTATCAAAACACCCTAACAGCCTCAAATTCTCTCAACACTCCTATTTCACACATGTCAAAATTTTAGTTATTTTGACTACATTTATGTTACATTCCTCACATGAACTTGCACCCTCCCCCCCCCCCCCCCCCAATTGGGAAATACTGGATAAAACCTTGTCGCGAAAGTTACTCTCGATTGGCGAATTCAAAGTGAAGGAAGAAACAAAATTAAAAGCACGCGCGTCAAGAATGATTTGAACCTCGGACCTCTACTTGGCGAAACGTCTTCGTTGAGACTGATTCAATGGAATGGCTGAATTCGATATCGAGAGGAGAAATTTGCACACTTTGACAGTGTAAATTGTAAATAAGCGCCTTTGTCATGTGAAGAAGTTTCTCTTGTAAGCGAGACATGAATTGTTCGAATTGTTGCTTTAAGTCCATTTTATACACAGAAAGGCTAATCGGAACTGGACGTACAGTTTAAAGTGGTATCTGAACTACTGTGCCATGTGCCTCCACCGCGTATCTAACCCGGTACCCCTTGATTACAAGGCCACTACGTTACAGTTACCACACCGTCTGGAGGCCCATGAGAGAGACATGCTATGACGTAAGAGAGCATTCAGACCGAAACGACAGTTGACACGGGCCCCTTCAGTCTATAAGCAAGCATTCGCCGTGCGTGCGCTAACAACAGACCGAGGCGACACGATGCACGTTTTTGAGAAAACTACTCAGTTACAGCGACACAAAAGCGAAATGTGCAGCTTGTCGTGTCGCTTCGGTTCGAAAGGTTGCATCTATTACTGAGTATTCGTTTCCAAGCATTACGAATAGCTTGTCACTTGTCGTGCTGATTTTCGCTTAGGTCTAAAAGCGCCTTATGACATAACTCTGTTGGCATTCCCGCCAGAACAGGAGACGACGCTAATGCATTGGCAACGGTGTACACGTGACTTAATGACGGAAAGCCAACAACGTTTATTAATACGTCCTTGAAGAATTTCATAATCTCAATTAAGTTTAAAATGTACTGTATAATTTTGAGGTCGGGAATTTTCACAAAAATAAACTATTGTGACTTCAAATGTTTTAATGTACCAACCTTTATGTTACTGAAAAATGGCGGTATGTTTAATTTAAAAAGTATGTAAATCCTGTTTTTCATAATTTGTCAAATTCAACTATAGTATATTTAAATTTTTTCATTGTAATAAATCAAAAGATTATGTCATAATTGACTAAAGATGGGGGATACGAGACTGCAGAATGGAGGAAGGCCTATAAATTAGTGTTGCCCACGGGACGAGACGGGACAGGCTTTTAAAAATTCGAGACGAGACAGCATTTCCACGAGGCTCCACGAGACGAGACAGGCCAAAGTCTCGTCTCGTGGGCAACACTACTATAAATATCCCACGATTGTTTGATTGATTTGCTTTATTTTTACTTCGCTTTTTGTGCCACTTTTGGCTAATTTGCGAAGATGGGGATGAGTGATGACATGATGAAATTGATGAATGAACACTCACAAACATCCACGCTTAGACCGGGATTCGAACCCGGGACCCCTGGGGACGTATCGCGGTGTGCTAACCACTCCGCCACGGGGGCCGGCAAATATCCCACGACATTGATATCCAATTTTGTAAATAAAATCCTAGCATTGTGTCGTCTGGGATACTAGACGCGTATCGAACGACCCGACACAGCAAGGATCACTGCCTGGCATGGAGAGAGTACTGAAGACACACATCACTTTGGAATGAGAATTCTTCTCTAGAAAAGTACATTTAGTAGTAATTTATCCACACACCTCTAACACCCCCAAAATGTTATCTACACCCCTAAAATTTTTCACAAAGACCCAATTAAGATTATTGTGCTAGCTCTAATTTAAACTTACACCCCCTTATATACGAATTTACATCACCACATTCGACTCTATAAACCACAACTACCTCCTACATAAATTATCATCGTTTTAATATTCATGGGAAATTTCTCTCCCTGCTCAAACACTACCTCCGAAACAGACAACAAAAGGTTGTACTTTTCGGAATCTCTTCTTATCGAGGTGTATCTTCTGGTGTTCCCCAAGGCAGTGTCCTTGGACCTCTTCTCTTCATCCTCTACCTTGATGATCTCCCAGAATATCTTTCTGACTATTGTAAAAACCTTCTTTTGTTCGCCGATGATTGCAAAATATACAGTAAAATATCAAATTTAAATGACATGGCACTATTGCAAAATTCCCTAATAAAGTGGTGTGAAATATGGAACCTGAAACTTAATCCTCAGAAATGTACCACCATGATCTTCTCCTTAAAGAAAAATACATTTAATACGTAATATTTCATAGAAAACAATTGCGTCCAAAGGGTTGCCGCACAGAAGGACTTAGGCGTCATATTTGATGAGAAACTCTCCTTTTGTGACCACATCTCTGCAGTCACTAAGGGTTCCATGCGTATGCTGGGTCTCCTCTACCGTTTTACTGAAATAAAAAACCTGTCTGCTCTCGGCACTTTTAAAAAATCTTTCGTTTCACCAAAACTTGAATAGTGTTCTCCGATCTGGTCCATGGCATGCTCCTCAAAATTAGATAGACTAAATTCTATTCTAAATTTCTTCCTGGCCATTGTTCGTCACCGAATTCCATCCACAAAACATTTACGTAAGTCCATCCTTCTGAAAATGCTTAATATCCATAACCCTCATGATAGACACAAACTTGCACACCATATTTTCCTCCATAAAATTACCAATGGGAACATAAGAAGTGATCGCCTTCTTCCAGAAATTCACTTCCGAGTACCGTCCCGCACCACAAGCAGCACTCAGCTTTTCACATATCAGAAACCCAGATTAAGCCTAATACAGCGTTCTCTCTTTCACAGACTACTCGGCCAATACAACACTCTACCAAACCGAGTTGATATTTTTGAAAACCAGGGAAGTTTTAAAAAAAGCTATTGTGTAACAACGTAACAACTTTATCTCGTACATGTTTTTTGAGTTATGTTGTTATTCTTTATTGTTACTTCTATTGTTATTTACATTGCTATTACATTCCAATGTAAAATGGCCAAAGCTGTACTTGGAATTTTCTGGTAAATAAATAAATAAAATCGTGGTTAAACCCCTGACATTAAGCTGTCTCTCGTACTTCGTAAGGAACTCTAACAATAAATTCTAGGGTGTTCGGGAAAAGGCACGTAAGTCACAAACAGTGATTTCCTGTTGCTCTCAGATCACACTGGATCAATTATTCAAAGTATAATAAGCATAATTTCACATTGGGCCTGTGTAAAGATTCTAAACAATGATGATCCAATATGTATATCATGTCTGCAATGGTTGACATTAAAAGTATAAACAGAATAATGGCCTGCCTTAAAATTGCATTTTTTGACTTCAGTGCTTTTCCCCGAACAGCCTAAAATTGTAAAAATTAAAATCCAATTTGTCGTTGATTTAATTTCCATACCGAACCTAAGAAAGGTTTCAGTGAAGGCCCTTAGAAGTCATCATGTTCCCGGGTGCACGAGCAAAGGGAAAGTAACTATTGTAACGTAACAAGCTATACTTAATGCAGTACAATTAGGTAGATCACCAGTGTGAAAATCAAATAAATAAAATGAAGTTGATAAGAAAAAGCAAGAAATTAATTAATTCATAAACAATAAAAAAAAATATTTAAAAATTGACAGTCAAAAACCATGAGTATGATTTTCCATAATGCACACGTAGCACACAACACAGTTCTTTTCCTGGTATGCTATTACGTAATCAAAGAATCCCCAATCTGAAAAATGGCTCAGAACAGTTGAGTGTTTCAAAATCAGGGACAGAAAGTCTGAGATACGAATGAAGTATGCTGGGCTTTCCTTATCTACTTTAAGAGATAATGCAGTGATATGTTTTGTGTAATGACGTCAGAGATTAAAAAATCTGACACTAAGCACAGAAAAATAAGTACTTTTCGGTATGGTATCGTGTTTCCGAAATTATATAAGGAACTAACTGATTACCCGGCGTTGCCCGGGTGTTTAATGAATTCTAACTAAAGCGTAAAATGTAACTAATTCTATTTACAGGTATTTAAAAGTATAAGTACAGTATACAAATAATAAAGTAATATCTTTTACAAATTCACAATAATGTAAATTTAAGTCAAACCTTCATTATGAACAACATTTTTAGTTCCACCTCCAGGAGCAAGAATAAATATTGAACGGTATTGGGAGTGTCACTATTCA
The DNA here is from genome assembly GCF_977018435.1 of Lepisma saccharinum. Classification (NCBI taxonomy): domain Eukaryota; kingdom Metazoa; phylum Arthropoda; class Insecta; order Zygentoma; family Lepismatidae; genus Lepisma; species Lepisma saccharinum. Next base: position 81,164,448 of record NC_139239.1, read on the forward strand.
TCTTAGCGAGCCTGAAAACTACTGATTCCATACTAATATCGGTCATTTTACATGTCACCCCCTACCCTAGGGATGCCAGAAGTGTCTTGAGGTGTCACTAATTATCTTAGCGAATCCGAAAACTATGGATTCCACACTAATATCGGTCGTCTTACATGTCATCCCCTTCCCCACCCATAGGTGCCAGAGGTGTCTTGGAGTTGAACGGCATAGGGTGTGTCACTATTCATCTTAGCAACCCCGAAAACTATGGAATCCACACTAATATCGGTCATTTTACATGTCACCCCTTTCCTACCCCCACCTCTAGGAGTGCCAGGAGTGTCTTGGAGTTGGACGGTATTGGGAGTGTCACTATTCATCTTAGCGACCCCGAAAACTATGGACTCCACACAAATACCGGTCGTTTCAATTATTTTTACATGTCACCCCCTTCGCACCCCACTTCTAAGGGTGCCAGTGGTGCCTTGGAGTTGAATTGTTTTGGAAGTTTCACTAATCGTCTTAGCGACCCCGAAAACTTTGGATTCCACACTAATATCCGTCGTTTTGAATGTCACACCCTTCCCACCTCCACCCCTAGGGGTGCCAGAGGTGCCTTGGAGTTGAACGGCATCGGGGGTGTCCCTATTCATTTTACCGACCCCAAAAACTATGGATTCTACACTAATATCGGTCATTATACATGTCACCCCTCCCCCCCCCCCCCTAGGCGTGCCAGGGATGTCTGGGAGTTGAACGACGTTGGGAGTGTCACTATTCATCTTAGCAACCCCAACAACTACGGATTCCACACTAATATCGGTTGTTTTCGATTATTTTTACATGTCACCCCCTTCCCACCCCTACCCCTAGGGGTGCCATGAGTGTCTTACCCGCACAGTATTTCTTTCCAGATTGTAAGTCATGTGTGTTTCAAGTTTGATCATCGTGTCATCAATTAGCTTAGAGACTCCGAAAACTATGGATTCGACAGTAATCTAGGTCATTTTTGACATTTTATTGTTCACCCCCTCTCAACCCCAGTCCCGATAGGTGATGAACGTGGCGTTGAACGGTATTCGGAGTGTCACCATTCATCTCAGCGACCTCGAAAACTATTTATTCCACACTAATATCGGTCGTTTTCGATTATTTTTGCATGTCACCCCCTCCCACCCCTCCCCTAGGGGTGCCAGAGGTATCTTACCCCAGAGTATTTCTTTACAGATTGCAAGTGATACGTGTTCCAAGTTTGGTTGAAATCGCTACAGGCGTTGGAGAGTTATGCCGGTACAAACATACACACATACATACTACATCCATTTTTATATATTAGAATGTATTTTCTTTTTTCTTTAAAGTAGCACTCGGTAATTCAAGTTACCTTACTACACTAAAACAAATGACTACTAATGCTAAGGAGATGAATATTGTAATGGGTTGGTTGTTCCAAGGAAGTACACTGTTACCATATTTTCAATGATAAATGTTATTTTCAGCCAACAATTTTTGGTGGCTCAAAAAGATGGTAACCGAAAGTACATATTAAGTAGTCGATATTTCAGTTATCTTTTGGCGGGACCACCCTGTATTAGAAATGCCACCGTATAAATAAAAACTCATTATGGTATACAACTTTTCTTAGTTATTTTATGTGGCTCCTTGTCTCGAAGCCGGCCTCAGTGGCGGAATGGTTAGCACATCGCGCTATAACGCCGGAGTCAAGGGTTCGAATCACGGCCTGGGAATGGATGGTACTTCGTGAGTCTCTCTTCATCAATTTCATCGTATAATCACTCATTCCCATCTTGGCAGAAAAGCGAAGTAAAATAAACTAAATCAATCAATCAATCTTTGTTCTGAAGATAAGAAACCTTCGAAAAAACAATATTTTTATCCTAAAATCGTGCAACAGATGCACATTGAATTCCTGGCTTTGATTCACAAAATACATGATCTATCCCTAAATAATCAGCCGACCTCCGTGGTGGAGTGGTTAGCACACCGTGCGTGTTACGACGTCAGGAGTCCTGGTTTCCGATCCCGGCATGGGTGTTATTTGTGAGTTTCCACTCATCAATATAATCATATCATCACTCATCCTCATCTTCGCGATTAGACAACAGTGGCAGAAAAGCGAAGTGAAATAAATCAATCAATTAAGCTATATACTTTATTAAAGATAGAACGAGAGTTTCAAATACAAAGCATCGTCTCGTCTCATTTTTTTCAAAAATCTGTTTCCTTGTCGATCTCGACAAATCTCGAAAGGTCTGGTAGCCTATAGAATTCGTCTCCGTAAATTCCACGTTCGCCTGTAACCAATCATGTTCATACAAGTTAATCTATTTATTATTTTGCCCATATAGTAGAAACTAAATAACTGTCGAAAGTGGACGGTTGCGTCCAAATGGAATCCGTCTAATGGGAACTATATTCTGTGCGAACGTAAATGTCTTGGCTTGTGAAACGTCGTTGCAAAGTTAAGTTGCCTCCGAGTATGGCTGCACAAGATAGTAATAAGGCCAAGTTTCTTAAATTAAATCGCCCACCTGGGCTACATTATGGGCAGACTGTTCTTTGCGCTCTCTTCAATTTTTAATCTGCATCAAAGGCAGTTGGGAGACCTCGCGTGCAGATGAGCCCCGGAATGAAAGAAAAACCGGCGCTAAACATTCGCCCCGGAATTCCTGGAGAAATTGATTCTCCTCGGTTCTTCGTCGCAAGCTCTCTCAGCCAGCGAGGCTTCCCTGGGTTTCCACCACCTCTGAAACCCGAAACCCCCAGATATTTTTCCCGCAGGGAGGCGGTGAAAGGGGGCGGGGGCGGAGGCCTTTGGGAATGCCTTCCATGAGAACGGAGGAGCCCAACACAAAACAGTATATTACCTCAAGATTGCTTTGGCCAGACTCAAATTTTAATCAACCTCACGGAGGCAGAAATTTCTAGTTGCCTTTTCTGTTCTAAGAAGTTTCCAAACTATTTCCTACTCTGGAAAAGTGAATTACATGACTTTTCTCTTGCTCGGTTATGTTAATTACAAAAGACAAGCAAAAAACTTTCCTCGTCTCGACTCTTCTGGCATTCTCTAGAAAAGGGCAAGACGCATTTACAACATTTAAGTCCACTGTATCAGTGGCAAAGCTATGCGTGCACAATTAAAAATGTGCTTAATGTTTTAGCTATATTTCATTCCAATGCACTCGATTTGGCGAAAATTTAAGGGAAGCTCTATTGGAAGCACCAGCCACTCTGCTTTCGACCGCTAAACGGGAAACCAATGCATATGATACACTACATGGCTAACAAGGACGTATCTAGGGAGTTCCAGGAGGTCCAGATCCCCGCCCCCGAAAGACTTACCAAGCACTAAAAAATCAAATAATGAAAATTTACTTTGTAGAATTTGTAATCGATGGTTACCGATATTTATTACCTACTAGCTGATTGCACGGCGTTGTCAGTGTATTTATTTATTCCAATCTTCTATTAGACAGGAAAATAATGAATTCTAACTATAGCGTAAAATGAACTTGGGAGTTGAACGGCATTGGGAGTGTCACTATTTATCTTAGCGACCCCGAAAAAACTATGGATTCCACACTAATATCGGTCGTTTTCGATTATTTTTACTTGTCACCCCTTCCGAGCCACACCCCCAGGGGTGCCAGAGGTGTCTTACCCTCACAGTATTTCTTTCCAGGTTGCAAGTCATACGTGTTCCAAGATTGGTTGAAATCGCTACAGGCGTTCGAGAGTCATGCCGGAACAAACATACACATCCATTTTTATATATAACTCCCTCTGTCCCATAATTATTGTCCGGTACACCTTTGTTTGTTGTCTCATAATAATTGCCCGATATTCAAACTGTGACATTGGTGTATACAGAAGAAGAACATGAAACAAGGGAATGAGTCATACAACATTACTACTCAAGGATCAGTACAAATTGTGCTTTCCATCTGCCTCTTCGTCTGTCATTCCTGTACTACCATTTTGGCATACCGAACTATAATTATGGGACAGAGGGAGTAGATGAATTTGGTAGACAAGGATTATTATATTGGGATCATACTGCTTTGAAGGACAGTACAAAGAAGATTTATGTACACTATTACTTACGAAAATATGCATAAAATATTAATCAGGAATATCCTTTTTATTATTCAACAAATATTCCATTCTTTATCAATTTGACTTTAATTTCCTTGTTTTTATACAAATTCGGCGATCTTAAGTACACGCAAACTACATAATAAATATATGCTATTGTACATATACTGTATATTATATACGTAACATGGATATTATGCTATATGAGAACCTTATACCACCTTTTTAAGTATTCATGTAATAATAAAAGTGCAATATGAATAAATTTGCATATTTTAATAAACATATTTTAATTGTTTTAATTTAAACATTATTATTATTATTTCTGAGACACTTGGTTTGGACTAACCGAAATATATTTCTAGATACGTGCCTGATGGCTAAGGGTAATACGTGGTGGCTCCGTGGTAATACGAGCCCCAAGTTGCAAGAAAAGCACAGTCCGAAAACTGCCGAGTTCGACCGAAGATAGACGAAGACACTGCTAGGAAAAATCTATATTAGAGACTGTATATTATGTGTTAACATGATTACGAATATGAATAATTACTAATTATAAATACATTATTATTGAAATAAATTCAAATGCTATTCTTGAAATAATTGTTTTAAATTTCATTTTTGCTTTAGAGCAAACTTTCTCAATCCGTAAAATTAGTCAAGGACGTCGACGTTCAGGGGTTTAAGAAATATCGTTTCCCCGACATTGGGAAGCGTTAGAATTTGCACAAATGCTGGTTGTTGCGCGCTTCATCCATCTCAAATTACAACGCCAGTGTCGACAACCACCAAATTATAGTTATAGTTATAGTAAGATGCCATACAAACAAATACAATAAACGGATGATACTGTATTTAGATAAAACTTCAAAGATAAGAAAAGCAATAAACTGTTTTATGAGCTCAGTAAAGAGCACAAAAGGTAAGTCCTAAATGCAATGAAACTAGAAAATTTATTTTTATAAATATGACACATTATTATACAAACAATGTGTACTCAGGAGGTGCTAGAAAATGAACATGTGCATTTTATTCCAGACGGTTCCAAAGTTTAAATTTTAAATTTAATTTTCAGCTTCAAACCAGTTCTTTTACACCCTCGTGAAAAATATTTGCGCAACGGGGTTGATATCACCACAGATAAGGGTGATTCAGAGATTTCAGAGAGTTTAGGGAAAATCTTTCATTTGCATTGAAGATGTGGAAAGAGGGCATGGTGAAGTGCATCCTGTTGTGTTGTGAAGTGATCAGGATATTTTTGGCTGTGCACAGGAAGCTGTATACCCTGTCCCAGCTTCCTCAGGAGCAAGGGCGCATAAAGACAGAGAGTGGGGATCGAGTGGGCAGAGTGAAGGAGTACACGTTGTCGGGAAGACTGGTAACTTCAGTCGCTTTCCCCTTCCACGCAATTCCGTTCCTCTCACGTGTTCATTGGTGGGGTCGCCTCGCGTCACTACTTGCACAGAAACTTGTTTTCCTTCGCCTGCTCCAGAGATAAGCGGGACAGAGTGTATTTGCTATACCATTAAAGAATCGCCCGCACCGCGCACGTATTGCGTCGGAATTCCTGGAAACAGAAGACATCACCCGTATTGAGAGGCCCGTTTGCTCAACGGACCTCAATCCTGTCGAACATGTTTGGGATGCTCTTGATCAGTGCTTATGAACACCAAAAATGTACAGATGCATTATGCAACAAAAATAACATTGCAAAATGGTACACAGGGTGAACCCTTTTTGTGTGTTTGTTTCCTTCTCTTCCCTTGGTGTTCCTTAGTAGTGGGGTTGGAACAACGGAAAATATTTCACTTCCGGCGGAGAACGTGCCCTTTGGAGGCGGATACTACATAATTTCCGAACCTAAAACGCCCCAGACCCCAAGTTTTTAAGCCCTCGTTTGTCTGTAATGGCGTCTTCAAAATGGCGGTCATGACCAACACTCTATTCCTGTTCATTGCAGTTATTTATCATTTATGACATCTTATTTCAACGTAATTTGCAGTTTATAACTGTATTATGATAAGATGAAATTAAAAAGACCCATTTTATCAAAAAATATTAGATATGGCGGCCATATAGCTGCGAAAAGTATAAAAATAACCCTTTCAGCTATATGATCATGTTTGACATCAAACTTTATGTTTTGGAGAATTCAGAACTCAACGGTGGCATCAAAAGTAGTGCCAAACTAAATAATAATAGTTCATTTCTTTATAATTTGTATATATACAGGGTGTTTCAAAAGTCTGGCACCATAGAACAAACTGCGTTATTAGTACAGATGGCGAAAAGTGGAAAGAGGGGAAAGTTGTTGTTAAAAATAATGTGCTTGAATTTTCAACGTAGCATGTTGAGGCTGTACGCTGGTACGATCCTCAATGAGAACTGACTTTGCCTTGTTGACGCATGCTTCGTCCTTAAAGGGAGCATTTACGTTATCACAACACCGTAATGTACTCGGTAAATTGAGAATGATGGCTCAAAATTAGAGGCAAAGTAAGAAGTGTGTGTGTGTGTTCAGAAACACACGCGCGCGCACGCACACATGCGCACAAGCACACAACTGCAAAATCAGTTATTGCCACTAATGTTTTTCGAAATAGAAGTTGTTCATTAGGGTATACTGATATGAACATAGGATAAAATTTCGAAACGAAAGGGGTCTATTTTTTTTACTTCTTATCAGAGTAGATCACCACAAAAATATATTTCCGATCAGACAACATCTTCTGTTGGCACAAACCGGAAATTACAACAAAATGGCGATTAAGAGGGTAAAGGTTCACGCAGACTTCGTCTTCGGTGCCCTAGGTTCGCCGGATCGAGCAGGTTGTGTGTCTCAATGAATAAGGAAAGACATCTGGTACCGTTCATTGAAAGGAACGAAATGTAATGATTCGTGTGTTACGGGTTGCTATCTTCCGTCATCACGCTGCTTCTCCAGACGTCTCTTGGCACATAGTCAGGGTTTGCACATTGCAGGCACTACTCGTGCGGGGAAATCGGCTGCTGACAGTGCCTGCACGCGTTGAAATGGTACGGGTACAACCGGTTGGCACGCAACACACTCCACATAGTCATGTGGTCCACATTACGTCTGGCTGCTAATTGTCTTGTGCTGACACTCGGTTCGCCTTCAACGGCATGCAGAATCGCCTCCTTCGGTTGTGGTGTCCTCGTCCTTCTCGGCCTCGCCCTGTCACGTGTAGCAGGCGTGAATGTTCCTTGTTACCTCTGACGACGATGTATTTATTGCCTGAAACATTCTCCTGTCTGGGCACTCTTTTTCTGGATATCTCTCGCGGTACAAACGCTGAGCGCGACTACTATTGCCGCCTGCTAACCCATACATGAAATGGGCATCGGCCAATTCCGCATTTGAATACCTGTACATTTGACTGTACATGCACCCACGTCCGTGATGAACACACAACAACTGACAGTACTTCCTTGATGCTGGTGCGGCAAGCATTGACGTAATTCGCATGGCAAGCTCACTACGTCTTTATGTGCGCACGGAACGCCACTTGTGGTAAACCGCCGAACTGATACATTGCGAACTGATGCGCTCTAATGCGTCAATGACGCATTTCCGGACCCCTGTTCATATAACATTATTTCATCGTCTCCATGTGAGGAACAACATATGTTCCCCAAGTATTGACATATATTTATGGTACACCCTGTATACACCCCCCTCCCCCACCACACACACACACAGAGCTATACACATTCCGTAAAAGAAAATCATCGTTGGGATGGACTAATTATTTTTTTAAGAATCAAAAATAATTTAGTTTTATTTGGAAGTAAGTTCATAAAATGTTTATGACTCCTCTTAATGAGTCAATTAGTATGGTATAAACATGCACAAAAATGAATGTATGTCATTGCATATACCTATTCATTCTCTGATGCATTTAGACGTTTGTTTGATCCTACAGCTTTTATGCACTACTTTCCATTAATTACTGTTTTTAGTTGTCTGTGTGTACTTCTTTTGTTTTGTATGTATTTGAGTTAGCACCCGTAGCAATATTTAGATATTTATGAACATACCATGAATTGGCCTTGGGAATGTGGGTTTTAGAGTGACGGCGAATGGCCTGATTCCATATCCTTACCGAGGCACGTATTTTTGTGCGCTTATTTCCATCTATTTCGAAACAGCTCTTTCACTATTGTTGTCCTGGAGTGGAAGTACATGACATCAAACACACAAACAGGCACATGTGACCTTCAGAGGCACAGATGCTCCTGATACACAAGTTAATAGGATGCTGCGCATGAAATGTCCTTCTGGCCTGTCACCTTTTTGCGCTACTGATAATTAGAAATGGATCTGATGGGATGTTACGAAGGAAACAAAGCATGAAATGTGTAAGCCCGCCGGGAATCGAACACTAGAACTTTATATTGCAACTAGTATCCACAACTAATTAAGTCACAATTAATGTCAAAGTATTAATAATTGAAGTAATAACAAATTTTAATTGGCTTTAACTTTTAAAAAAATCATAAAATGCGCCGCGCATCTGATATATATAGTAAAGCCCCAAACCCACCATAGTCACTCACTTACTCACCAACATAAATGTTCTCCATGAAGGAAGCTCCAGATGCAAAAAAAAATGCTCCACTTCGACCCCACCCCCCCTGAAATTGTCTGGAAACACTGAGAAAATTAAAAAATCACTCACTCACCCTATTTTAAGGGTGAAAATGCCCTTTTTATACCTCCCCTATAAACGCCCGTTTCTGAGGCCAGAAAATCCTACGTTGTTTCTCAGAGGTCAATAACACACATATGAATCAATTCCTAGTTATAAAAAGTGCTTCAAATAAGATTAACATCTACATAAGAAGATTCAGTCCAGATATAGACACTCGTACTCAATACGAAAATATCTACAAAGTGGCTCAATATTTGAATAAAATGTTTAGACGTGTAACAATTATTTCGAGTTTGCCATGTTTATTGTTGACCATGGAAACGGACGTTGCTAGCGATCTTAAAGAAATGTTATTTTCACGCCGAAAACTACGGTAAGTGAGTTATAGTACTTGGATTTTCGTATTTTAAAATTATGAGCGTTAGAATTTATAACAGAGGCAAGGTAAGGAAGTTGTGGGGAATGAAGGAAAACAATAATTTTTCAATTGTTTAAAAATGTGAAAATGACAAAATAAGTAAATATTGCTATTCCAATTTAGTGTCGATATTGAATTCGTTTATATAAAACATCTAACTAACTATTTTGAAACCGATATTACTTATCCATTTTATTATTAAGAAAATATACAATAACAATTTGAAGATTTGTTCTATATTAGTTCTCGTACACACATAATGTTACGTTCTAAACTTTTCAAATAACCGAACGTACTTATTTGTTTGCATTCCTATAAATAAATAAATAAATAAATAAACATGCCGATATTTTGAAAGACATTAAGAGCATTGAAGAACCCAAAACGTGGCCGAAAGTCACGTCGGGGCTTCGTCGAAAGTGCGCGAGTCCAATATACATAAAGCTCCAATCCCACTCAAAAGATCACTACTCCTTTTCTAAGGATGAAGACGCCCTTTTTCGACATCCCTAGCAACGCCTGTTTCCAGAGACCAAAAATCCGACATTTTATTCTTCATACTGTACTTCTCGAGATGATCAACAACGCAGATGATTCAATTCCCAGTTAGATAACGTGCATCAGACAAAAGTTACATCTCCATAAGATTCAGTCCAGAGATTACATAAGATTACATAAACAGTTATATACAACTCTCTACTCAATACGAAAATAGCTACATCATGGCTATTGGCATGAAATGGTTAGAAATGTAACAATACTTGCGTGTTTGCCATGTTTGTTGTCGACCATGGAAACGGACGTTGCTGGGGAACTTCCAGAAAAAGTTATTTTCAACCCAAAACTACGGTGAGTGAGTGATACTTGAATTTTAGTATTTCAAAATATGAGCGTCAGAACTTATTACAGAGGCAAGTTAGGAATTTGCGGTGAAGAACGGAAAACAATTATTTTTCAATTATTGCAGGCCACCGTGGCGGAGTGGTTAGCACATCGCGCTACGACTACAGGGGTCCAGGGTTCGAATCCCGGCCTTCGCATGGATGTTTGTGAGTGTCCTTCATCAATTTCGTCATCATCAATCATCCCCAACTTCGCAAATTAGCCAAAAGTGGCACAAGAAGCGAAGTAAAATCAATCAATCAATCAATCATTTCTTTTAAAAAATGTAGAAATTACAAAAGAAGTAAATATTGCTTTTCCAATTTGGTGTCGCTATTGAATTCGTTTATGAAAAATATCTAACAATTTTGAAACGGACAGTACTTACGCAGTGCATTATTAACAAAAAAGGCAAATATATTTTTAGTGTTTGTAAGATATTAGAGCGCGTACACACATAACGTTAAGATCTAAACTTTTCAAATAAGCGAATATACTCAATTGTTTCCCTTCCTTCAATACTACATGCTCACATTTTCAAAGACATTACGATCATTGAGGGAACTCATCTCTAATCGTAAAAAACGGGGCCGAAGGTCACGTCGGCGAGCGCACAAGATGTGGCCTTTGTCGTAACTGGGCGGATCAATAACATATAGGCGCAGAAATTGGTGCAATAACATCACTACCTCTGCCTTCCCCCTCAAAAAATAATACTAATTGGAATGCAATAGCTTATTCCTGTGTTATAACTAGCTCTGAAGTTGATGACCTAAAAATTTTCAAAAAAGCTACCTATAGAATGACGTTACAATTCTTAAAAAATGACCTAAAAATTTTGAAAAATGATCCAAAAATTATTAGAAGAGAGTAGTTGAATAATTCGATAAAACCCGTTGTTTGGTGGTTTAAGCTACTAAAGCAAAGGGTTAAAAGCAATTAAGCGCTAATGTATACTTTAGGTTACATGAAATATACCGGAAGGTTTTTCTGTATAAATTATTCATCTTCTTTGAGAGTGGACCTTCCACGAAACAGTAGTCAGCCAGCATCTGTAAATACGGTTGTGTTTCGTTTACATCAGATTATATATTTTTTAAATATTGTGACTAATTTTGCTTTAAAATCAAATATTAAAGCGATAGAAGGGGCACCAAAGGAACCTCATCGTATGCTTCACATAAAGCATCTTTTTTTAAGTTTCCTCGAGGAAAAATACATTTATCGCAATAAATTATTTAATGCATTACCAAAAGTTTCAATTAAAATACGATTGGACTTCAGATTAATGGTGAACTTGCTAAAAGGACCATTTCAGGAAATTTAAATATGTAAGTTATGCTAGCAAATGCATTTAAAATTCACGAAACAACAAGAAAGGAAAAAAAATCCTCAAAAATGGAGAAAAACTCAATAAAAACGGAAAAAAAGTACTGGAAAATGACTTAAAAACCAAGAAAGACCGAAAATGCAAAAATTAAAATATGTTTTCTGGTTGTAACTGAATGGAAACGGACTGATATCAGCTTTAGAATTGTTTTCAAGGCTCAGAAAAACATGATTTGTCATCAAGTTCCGAGCTAGTTGATGACAACTAGTTACAACTATAAAAGTTAAAAGGCTATCCGCTAGTTTGTTGTGCCGTGCTATGAAGGGAGGGGTAAGGCTCCTCGCATTCCCGATCTAAGTTATTCTGGAGGTGATGTGATCCGGACCTCTTTACACACGCCCCACGGAGCTGCACGAGATGGTCGATGCACAGGGTAAAGCCTTTATCATCATTGTTATTAATTTTTATGTAGTGTATTATTTTCATATTTCATGTAAATTATAATGCATTATGTAAGTATCTCTTTATATTTTGTTTTGTCGGTGGTGGTTCAGATCTGAAACATTGAGTGTAAAGATATTATTTGTACATTGTAATATTTGAAATTTTTTGTTCATGTAGGCAATTCTTGTATTGGATAATTACGTCTGATATTTTATGTTACTCTTTCAATCATATTTGTATTATTATTTTATCTTGTATTGGATAGTTACGTCTGATATTTTATGTTACTCTTTTAATCATACTTGTATTATTATTTTAATGTTTTTGTTTTTAGTAACTATACTTTCTTTTGTGTAAATTTGCAATGTACTTTAGCGTTGACATACTTCATATTTATCAGAAAATATGGAACACTATAATTGGGCATTCGCCTGTTGGGTTCAAATAAATAAAATAAAAACGATTGCTGCAAGTTTCAACTGTTTGTAAAGTCAGGAGAAAACAGCTGTTCTTGTGGAATTATTAATCACACCCAAAAATTCCTATACCCCTGAACTCGCAGGCCGCAAAAACTGTTTTACTTAGATGGTTATTCTGCAGTTTACAGACTTACAGCTCGATAATAATAAATAATCAATGGGCGATAAACAGTAATCAAGCATTTTTGGTAATAAAAAATTACGGTAGGTGTATGGGGTTGCCGTTTCTAAAGACACCCAAATATCGATCTCACTTCCACGTAGTAACTGCATTGTTGTAGACTAACGAGGCTCTGGCGCCTACACTTACAGCTAGTATAATGCTCTGTGGGGCCTGTGGTGTGAGATGTCGATTTGTGTTTGTGATTGTCTTTTCATCGGTAACCATTCATTCTCATCTTCGCGATTAGCCAAAAGTGGCAGAAAAGCGAAATAAAATAAAGCAAATCAATAAAAATTAAGTTACCTCAGACGAAATGTGAGACTCAAAATAATGACAACGTTATAGTTCACTTAGCGCTCCGAGAGGCTAATTGGAAGTTTAAAGTTGGATCCGAACTCGGACCCCTTCATTACAGGACAACAACGTTTACCTCTATGTCATCCGTGAGGATCAAAAAAGTGTTGTGAATGGAAATTGTGCGAAGGTGTCTCGGGTGTAGGTACTCAAGCCTGGAAGCAGAAGTGTTTATATGATTCAAAACTGTGAACAAAGAAACCGGTGGAGGGGTGCTTTAGTTAAATATTGTTAATGAGGAGGGGGAGGCATATCGTCGATCCGTAATATCAAGTACTGTACTACTACCAGTAGTGTTATTGCTTGTTATTATTGGAGTCTTAAAAATAACACAGGAAAGCATTCAAGGTATTTTGGCGGAGTGGTTATCACATCAGAATGCGCTACGACGCCAGTTGTTCCGGGTTCGAATCCCGGCCTGGGCATGAGTGTTCGTTGTGAGTGTCCTTTCATCAATTTCATCGTCATCATCCATCCTCATCTTCACGATTAGCCAAAAGTGGCAGAAAAGCGAACTAAAATAAAGCGAATCAATCATTTTACAACCAAATATTCTAAGAGAAGACATTTAAAGATGGTTCCAGCCCTAAGAGTAGGTGATATGTGTGCGACTCAGACTGGCTCCATTGTATGCATAAAACTACAACGGTCCTAGGTTCGAATCCTCGCAAGGTACTTGGTGTTTGTTCCATAATCTATTTCATCGACATGTCAATTCTTCGATTAACCTAGACATTTAGAAAAACTGACTAAAAATTGCCCAAATATAAATAACAGCACATTCCTAATATTTAACCCTCGCTTCCTCGAAAGAGAGGTGGGGCTGCCAGGCCCACCACCTCTTGCTTGAATATCTTCTTTAAAAAAATGAAAATAAATTGCATGGGTGTTCCCAGTGTTTTAGTATTACTTTTCTTAATAAAAATCATAAAGGTAACGTATATAGGAGGAAAATTTACGAGGTGAACGTATCAGCTCCCCTTCTCTTCCTTTGTATGTGTGTTCCGACATGACACCCACAGCTGTAACAGTGTAAAATGTTTTGGCAATGATGGCAATTTTTGTTATTGTTATAATTACCATAAATTCACGTATATAAACCAAAAAAGCATTGACACAACATTAATGGATTTTTTTTGTTTTGTGTAGTGTGACACTCGTGCAATTATTTGTTCCCATTTTTTATTAATGATGGTAACTTTTGTAATTATGAAATTATTATATAACTGCACCTATGTGAAGCAAGATTCTGTAGCAAAATAGTGTCTTGAATTCTAGTGATAAAGTGTGGGTCTCTAAGGCCAACACCCCATTCAGGTCGCAAGTTGCCAAAACTGGGGGGGGGGGGGCAAAGACAGTTTATTTCCCTTTGTAGTTAAGGTTTAGCACAGTGCGAAGGCAAAAGTGGGGGGCAACTGCCCCCTTTTAATCGCCGCCACCGGGTAAGTGAGGTTTTGAACGGCACGGGTAACTTAGGGTTAATACCCCCTCCATAAATACGCCACTGTACCTGCATATTCCGAAAATATATTGCAATGTGGCACTGCATAACATTAACCAGGTTGTCTTCTGAAAAGAAGAATATTTGTTTTTCCGTCCTCAGGACCTGTTGCTTTTGTGTATTTAATAATACCTGCCACTTGAGAGTACCGTTAGAGGTAACGGTACGGTAAACAGCCCAGGCGAAGACAATATAGTGTTTTACTTTTCACCTGAATAAACATTTTAAACTGCTGATCATCAACATAGACCGTAAACGACAAACTGAAACTACTTAACAGCACCTACATCTATTTCCTGCTGATCGTAAATGGAGGCAATTTTGAACGGATACTTTCGGAAAACAAAAGAGATTTACTGTTAACATTTTTATTGTCGTTATTATTCACAGGTGCAAATTAGATGTAGCAATCACATTCCCGCTTGCAGACTAGGAGATTTTTTTACGAGTGACGAGAGTGTAACACATCGCTTAACATATGACGACCGTTACAGCAACGCACGTGCGTTATGCATTGTAACTTTCTGCAAGTGCAGTCTTTTTGGGCAGCATTCCAAAACGTCTGTACAAAAAGGAATACTACTGTTAATACACTAGATGAGCGTGCACAGTGGAATGGGTAAGTATTACCAAGCTAATTGTCCACTATATTAAATCACTTTTCTTTTTCAATCTACGTGTTTGTGAGAAATGAAATGGTTCATGGCGTTTTATTCCATTTCTTGAAGGTAACATAGTCGAAAACAAAGTGAATGAACTTGGTGGTGGACAATTTACATGGTAATACTTATGTATCCCACTGTACGAGTTTATGTTCATACTTACTCCTTTACCAGTTTGTATTAACAGTGATTACTGAGTAGGTTTTTGCTTTCAACACAACACTGAACACACGTTTAGTACACAATTATTCACTGGGGACACTAATTTTCATTATTCACAATCATTCACATTCACTGCACACAACTATAGGAATACTGATACAAGCATAATGATATCCAAGGGAATATGACACTTTAACTGGACACTTATTCACAAAAACAGGACACAAGTCGTTCTAAGCCTCCGAATCCTTGGCTTGGGGTGTTTTCAGTTCCTCTTCTATTTCTTCTGGTGTACGAAGGTCGATGGCAAATTTCTTGTTTTTCTTGCCGCCTCCTGCTTTGACACTCTTGCTGTACTCTTGAAACGCAGACGCGAGTGCGTACGTTAGCTGCCTGGCGGACACGCGGCTGTCGCAAACGAAAGCGTGGCACTCGAAGGGATGCTGCCCCTTCATGCTGCTAATTTCCCTCACGATGATCATGGAGAAGACCCTAGTGTAGACGAGATCTTGAACTCCGTACGATATGGAATCTATGGTGTGGAAAATCTCGGCGAAGTTCTTGGCGTAGGACTTGCGTCCGGGGGCTATCTTGACGCCCTTGTCGGACACGACCAGCTCCACGAACGGAAGAGCCTTGTCCGGGGACATTTTCTTGGCGTCGGCCACCATGTCGTCCACGGGTTTCCTCGTGTGCTTGATCCCCCACAGTCCCCGGGCGTCCCTCTTCCCGAGGTACTTGACTTCGAACTTCTTCGGCAGTTCCGTGGCGATGGACATGTCGGCGCCCCGCTTGGCCCTTTGCTCGCTGGATTTCGTTTTGGCGACGGTCGTTGCTGCGATGCGAGACTGCGGCTTCACGGCTCGCTGGACACCATCGGACGTAATGTTCGGGGGCGTACCGTCGAGGCCACTGCCCGATTTTCCTGCATCGACGTTCACCTCCGCCCTTCCTGCACCATTGTCTGGCTTCCCTTCTGACGAAACGCTGTCATGGGTGGCGGTGCTGTCGTTGCTCTGCATGCTACCACTACGGGTCTTGGCCACGACGTCAGCGTCCCTCTCCACGAATCCAAAGTCATCGTTTCCATCATCAAACACTTTGCCGCTGCAGCCGTTATTCGACATGGTTGGGTGCCCAACTCTTTAAAAAAGAGAGAGGAAAAGAGGAGGGGGGGGAGCAACAGGTAACGACAAATCCGCTCACGAAGCTCGTCCTAGCAGGTGCTGGACTCCTTCCTTCCTGTAGCCTGGTTGAGGTTATTCCACCACTCCCACTTGTTGAACCTCGATCGTCTGCCGTATGTTTGTAAATGCCAACAGCTGCCACCTGACAATGTATGCAAGAACACTTGTGCACAGTTTCGTGTGTGGCAGTGCAAATTCAAATAGGACTGCTGCGCCCCGCTGTCCGGTATTTGTTCTTTCTCGTTACACTTCGGCTAGTGCGACATTTCACGTGCGGCGAAATAATAACACGAAGACACGTACACCCAATCCCACACGAACTCTGTGCAATTCTAAGCTGAGCGGTCACCAACCAAAAACACAAGAATAAAAGAACCGCACTTCTTCGCTGTAATAGAGCCCCAGGATCGAATGGCTGCTACATGTTGAAACTCTATTTAATTTTTTATCTTATCGCTTATCACTTTGAGATACCACCCAGGCATTTTATTGTCTTTTTATCTTTCAGGGACTAGCATTAAGATAACGTCAGCCATGTTAACTTTTAATTCCTTTTGTGCAGTCGGAACAGTCATGCGAGTGTTGCAGAACCTTACTGCGCCTTCAAAAGGGGTATCGCTTTTATCGGAGAATGCATTTATCGTTAGGGAGTAACGCTATAGGAACCGATGTGCATTCACAGCACAGAACGGTTATTTTGAGAAAATCCTCTTTCCCTGCTGGCTGCTTCGAGGAGGAGGAGGATTTGAAAGGTTGCCACTTTTTGCCCAAAGAAGGGGGCATCGGTTGGTCTAAATGGCTGTTTGACCGCAAGTTCCTTCGTAGATAAACGCGGCAACAGAGGGTCACTGCCAGAAAAGCAGGTCCCGCGCCGTAAGATACTGCGATTTTACTCTAGGTTTAGATCTCTTGGCATAAATAATACATTTGCAGCGTAATTGTGCTAAAAGAACCAAACCTAACCATATGACGTCAGAACGAAAGGTTGCCCTGGCGTTGTGCGACAAGGGAGACCCCTTAAAAAGACCATTCTTCAGACATCGGAGCCGACAGAAATGAGACGCTCTTGTTTACCTATCCGATGCGCTAAACAGGAGGCAGATCTCTCTGTGTAGCAGCTGAAAAATGATGAGCCGCCATGTTTGCATGCGGGATGAATAAACAGGCCGTGCCCGCAGAACAGCTAGCTATTCCTCAAAACGACAATCGGCTGTCCAGGAACTGAACCCCCTGAATTTGTAGGGAAAACACAGCAAATTATCATGAAGGGGGAACATGAGTTTATGTCAAAGGCCACGCAGAACGGTGCAGAGAATTCGATCAGTGGCCATGTGTTTTAGCCGCAAATACACACTGCATGAATATGTGCATTTAATTATGTATGTGATCGTGTGCATGCAGGGTGTCAATGTCATATTACTAACAAAGGGCCCTAATGTATGCTTTTGCTTATGGAATGTCCTCACTATGCTTCACCCCCAAAGAAAAAATAATTTAAAAAACGTTGGCTAAGAACACAGTGGCTAAATTATCCAAAGTGCATGAAACAGCTGAAATATTTACATGATTGACCAATTCAGCAACAGCGGTTTGAATAAATTACACCCACTGGCTCACTCACACACATATCCTCGAACAGCCCTCCTCCGTGGCCGTGGGGTCTAAGGCGCTGTTCATTGGGCTCCGACTGCGGGACGGCATGGGTTCGAGTCCGCCTGGGTTCAGTCTCTGGGTTTTCGGCCTGTGTATAGGACCCATCATCATGAGGAAATTGGAGCGCTACGAGTGAGTAGCGTAACCCGGTTTGGAAAATCTCCTATAAAGGCTGGGGGTTCGACGTGCTGACCCCACGTCACCCCATTACCGGTTGAAGAACTCCACACGATTGTGGGAGGGAGACTGGCAGTCTGGAGATCGGCCTAGGCCCTTCAAGGGATGTCGAGCCACGGGTTATTATTTATTGACCTCTTTAGAACAATCGCAACACGATCAAGATAAGCATGTCCTGAACGGGACTCAAGCCCAGAATTTTCCGGGACAAGTTAGGGAAAGCTGGGTCGAAGAGAGGGAGGAGAAATGTCTGCAGCCAATGCTTCCCTTACATACGCCAGTGAATATAACTGATGCAGCTTAACTCGATGAGAAACCGGAAGTCACGGATTCGAATTCCTGGTAATAGGAATTCACCATTAATCATTAACCCCGCGATTAAGCAGAAGAGGTAGAGAGGCAACGTAATATCAGTAAATTTCACGAGAACACTAATAAGCAAATAACATGAATTTATAGAGTACGGCACATTCGGAGACCCAGTTAAAACTTCCAAGAATGAGTGCCGTGCGGGAGATAGGGATTTGGTTTCTGGGGTTGGTATCTCAGTTGGAATTTTTAGACAATGTCGTGGCATTAAACGAGCGTCAGGCTCATTTAGCCTGTAAGGAATTTTACCCTGAAGGTAACAATGGTGGTTCAGAGGAGACCAAAGCATAGTTCTGATCACATTATCGCCGTGGGCGATATCGAGAATGTGTGATGCCCTACCTTCAACCCCTTCCTTGCATGACTTCACCACACTGTGAATAATAGCACTTTAAATCTGTCTGTGTAGTTTGGATTGGCGTATCAGTATATAAAGAGAACTCAACACTGTCCGAAACGAAGCTTACTTTGGACAAATTTTGTTTCTATTTTAGAAAAACAAATGATTGACACTTGTATTCGCTACTACGTCCCCTTTTTTTCGTAAATGTCCCTCGTTAAAAAAAAAAAGCAACAACTATATACCACTCGAAATTGTGAAAAATTACACCGTGTAGAATCATTCTAGAATACACAACTCAGCACCACCTTCGCGTGGCTTACTTTCGTTGTTGTCTAGATAGCGGTGTTTCGAAAGGAGGGAAATTATCTAATTGGTTTTAGGTTGTACAGTGGGATGCATAAGTATTACCAAAGTAATTTTCCATCACCATGTTCATGCATTTTATTTTATCCAATGAGAGCATCAAGAATTGAAACAAAACGTCAAAAAAGTTGCAGACAATTTATGAAGCAGCATTCGTAAAAATTTAATCTTTAAAACCACATAGGATGCAAGAGAAAAATTATTGAAAATGGCCATGGACAATCTGCATCTTACTGTACAGATCAAAAGCCCAGCAGTAACTTTAGCAAGGTTGTACGAAAAAGTAACATTCGTGAAAACAAGACAGGCTCTAAAAAAATAATCAAGACGACGACGAGCCAAGATAAAAATTTGCATTTCCCCACGCCTTCCACACACAATAATAGCAGACTTATGCTGATGTACAGTCACCGGTTTTCATGGAAATGCTGGCGCTTTTCTGTGCGTTAGCAATATATCACGCTCTCCTCATAGGATGCGCTGGATGCGTGCCAGAAGCTTGCGGGGGAGGGAAAGAAAAAAGGTTTCGTGGGGGGAGTCGCAGATGAAGGGGGCTTTGATCTATCCCCGAGGGAGGAGAATCCACTGACGGGTCCTAACGCCGACGCAAATGGACCAAAAGACTGGCTTCGCATCATGTCTCATTGAGAAAGCATGTCTCCCCTATTAGCGCATCCTTTGCTCGTAAAACAAACGTTTTTTTTCTTTTCATTTTTTTAACGAGCGCAGCTAATGCCCCGCACCTGAAGCGAATATTAATACAATGCCCGTCTGCATGGTTACGTGGGTAGGGAGAGGTCATTTGGATTTTCGTGCCGTGGGGACCTTATAAATGGAAGCTTTTTTGTGCGGCCATGGCTGTCGTTAGTTCATCCTTTAGTCGCCATTACAGTACCCCTACCCAAAAACACTACGTATATTTACTGGCAAAATGTTTAGAAAAAGGGTAAACATCGAAAGTCTGAAAGACATATTTTAGGACGCTGTCCAGGTTATGTGAGATGAAATTTGGCATTCTCGTTCTCGATCTCGTCTCGTTTTTCTCGTTCTCGTTCTTGTTTCGAGTTTCGGACATAACATGTACATAGTGTCACCCACAAACTTTCACAGCGTAACGTAGAGGTGGTTCGACGATACGAACCCTCTAAATAAACAAAATTCTATCCTGAATACATGCCACCACGAAACACAGGCTACCAATTGCCACTAATGTAATTATTATAAGCGAATATATGACGTAAATAATCACGTAGTTATCCGCTTGGAGAAGTGGCATTGTGAAGTACATTTCAATCAACCCGTGTCGCAACAGCCCCCGAGGGCCAGGGCCTAGATACCGACTGCCAGCCTCACTATCACATGCCGAGGTGGGAGATCATCCAAGCAGTTACAGAGTCACGTGTGGTCAGCACGACGAACCCCCAGTCGCTGTTGTAGGTTTGCAATTAGTGGGTTACGCTACTCATTCGTAGCTCCCCAATTTCCTCACGATGGTGGGTGGCCACCGGTCCCATACATAGGCCGAAAGCTTGGGAGAAAAGTTGTTACGTTTCCCCCAGGAGACTAGAACCTGCGCGCCTAGAGTAGGGCCAGGGTGCGGTACGTGAACAACGAAGCCAAGAGTCTCGGATACAAAATCTTGGTAGCTTCTCTCCCTTCCATACAAAGGTTGGTTTTCTTAAGAAAATCGTGTTGTGTTTTCTACCTTTTTAAGATAACCCCGATAATGAGGATGAATAATGGTGCAGCCTCGTTACCGACAGTTCCGGGTTCGAGTCTTGACCTGGCAATTGGTATTCTTCTCCGAGTGTTCCTTCGTCAGGTTCACGGAATCACAATTTCATCCTCATCTTCACGATTATCACAAAAGACAGGAAATTGGCTGTAACCTACAACCATCACCAAAATAATGTAACAACGCGCTTGGCCACCGATGACACACACAAGCACAGTAATTTCGGTCTGATTAGGTTAAATTAAGTGTGATGAGTGGTCCATTTTTTTTCTTTTGATAGTGAGCGCGTCGTCGCCTTGCAATTAAGGGGTCTCGGGTTCGGTGGAAGCACATAGTGGTTTGGACCTCACTTAAAACTGTAGATCCAGTCCCAAATATCCTGTGCATAAAAGTGGACTTCAAATTCAATCAACTCAACTCAACTCAGCGCAAGAAGTAAGAAAGTGCAGCTCTCCAAATGGAACTCATAACAGATCTTCCCATCGCTGTTGTTTATCGGAAAATGTATCCTTGTGCAGTATGTAATCCGGCATATTTGTTTCTATGCAGGCGCTCTACATATAAGGATCACAGATCTATCACAGATCTACAACCACTTTATTCGCCCAGCATTCAAAGACATGACTTAATTCATCAAGTTGCAATATGAAAAGGATAGGGAAAATATTTTGACAGGGCTAGGTTTGGTCAGAATGCAACGTTTGACACGCTAATGTTACACTCTGCATAACAACCTCATTGCGGACTCATTGTGCTGAGCACAATGTAAATCAAACAGAAGCACATGCCACCGTTGATTATTTTCCAACTGGATGCACGCGACAATTGGACGTAAATCCCGTGTATTATTTCGTTCATAAACTCGACCTGCACTGGACTTGATTGTATCCTAGCTGATATAACAGTCTTTGTTCTGTGGGATGAAGGTTCCTCGAAATATCAGCCAAGGCCTTTTGTTTCTATCCACTGATGCAATGACTCGAACGTGGGAAGGTTGAATATTAATGATTATGTACAGAAGGTATTAACTTGATAAACATATAATGAGTATTTTCTAAATGAAAATAACTTTTAAAATAACTAAATGGAACATCAGAGAACAAGTCAATTCTAGCCGACATCCATGGCGAAATGGTTATCCCAACGCGTTACGACCCTATGGGTCCTGGGTTCGAATTCCGGCCTGGAATTCATTGTGAATGTCCCATCATCAGTTTCATAATATCACCACTCATCCTCATCGTCGCGATTACCCAAGAGAGGCAGAAAGGGACGCTAAATAACAAAAATAAAAGACAAATCAGTTATAACATCCTGGAACGGTAGTAGCATACGTGAATTAAAATTACAACTTGAAATATAAGGGCACATATACATACGTGTATATACTGCATGCATTTTATTATGTGTTTAACTTACAAATCTTATTTCTTTGACTTAGTGCCAAACTTGGTTTCAGGCTGTACTAGTACTTACTACATACTACTACTACTACTATTGTTGGTGTTTTTATATTATGTTATCGCAGGCTAAGTGCCCGAGGGCCTTAAGCGGTCGACATTCGATCTCGCCACCAAAGATCCCAGGTTCCAATCTTGCTGTGGGATTGGTGTACTTTGTGGGTTTCTCTACGTAAGTTTCATCCAATCAGTACTTACTCATTCTTAACGTCACGATTAACCCAAATGGAAGAAAACCTACGTAAAATAACACAAAACATGGATGGACATTCATTATCCATTGTCTAGTACTTTAAACTATACGTATTCTAACACTACGTTTGGAGAGAGCACGTCTTCTCTAGTTTTCAGGTGAAATTTATTTTGCCGAACCTACGACAGAACTAGTTTAAAGCACTCCAATGCGCCCCAAACTGTGAGCCCTGGGGCGTCTTGGCTGGCTTACACGGACGCAGCGAAATGTTCCAATATTTTCACTGAAATGACACTTATTCCAAATATGTGCTTATTTAGTACTTTTTGTATATAAATTGCTTCTGAATCTGAAATATGTGTTTATTTTTTAACTTAAGGGAATAAACCAAACCACACTAAGTGAGCGTTGCAAGTGTTAGATAGGCCTACATTTTGACTTGGGCGACACTGAAAAATCTTGAAACACTAAGGGCGCCGTGAAACGAAAAAGTTTGGGAACCCTTGCACTAGACAATGGATATATCCAATTAACATTGAATGCTAATGTGGAATCACTGCCACTAAGTCAAAGAACTATGAAATAAACATATTATTTTATTAATTTCATAGTAAGCTAAACCTCCCTTGTATAACAGTTCTGCCAATGCTGTTGGTAAATGTGAAGCAGCACTTTCATACATTTTTAAAGCCGGGAACAAAAAAACGAAAGAAAAAATAGAAAAAAGGAAAAAAGCCGTTGGCGAAAGAAAGCGGAGGGCGAGAGACAGGAAATTACAGAGCTGGAACTCCATTTCCGGTCCATCAACGCTCCGTCGGAGCAGCAGGTGTCCACGCTTCGATTACCAGGTCAGACAACAAATTGATTAAGTACGGAGTGCCTAAGGAAATCCGAGCCGCTTAATGTCTTTGGAAAACCTCGATGGCTTCTTGTTTTCTGTGCGGAGACATGCAAGAGGGAAAGTAAACAAACACGAGATAATTTGCAAGAGCTTTAAAGGGAGATTCGTGGTTGGGTGAAGATTGTGGCAACATCCATGGCTTCTGCTTGGTCCCGACTGGTCACCATGACGATGCACATCTCCTAGTCAATCTCTCTTCGCCAGACCCCGGTAACTGCAATATTGCAGGCTAACGAGGCACTTACGCCTGGATCCACGGACAATTTTTCACAGTGCAGTAAGTTTCGTGAAACATATAATGTACAGGGTGAGCCAAAAGTCTCATTATCCTGTAGGTGTGCGAGTCTGTGCTGTGGTAGTGGTCCGTAGTGATACTTAGTGGTTGTAGTTACAAGACTGGTTTGTCCCTTAACTGCAAGCCGAAGAACTTATCGATCGCGTCTGGTTTCAGCAAGATGGAGCATTAGCCCATTATTCGATTGCCGCGCGAGAATATCTTATGGAGTGTTTCGTAACAGATGGATTGGACGTGGTTCTCCACAGATACCAGCACCTCTGAACTGGTTTCCCAGAAGTCCCGATCTTTCATCGTGTGATAACGCATTGCGGGGTTATATCAAACAGGAAGTTGCCGGCACGCGTTACCTCACAACTGACGAACTGAAGAAGCCGTTCGGCATGCATTTGCCACGATCACTCGCACAATGCTACGTAGAATTTCACACCGTACCTGGAGCCGCATAATTCTCTGTTATGAAAATGATGGTGTCCACACAGACATTCTGGACTAAATTGTTGTCTGTAACCTCCTCAGCTAACATGTATCGTCTCTTATCATACTCTATTTACTTCAGATCCATAACCTTCCCTCGTCGCAAAGTACATAGGGATAATGGAACTCTCGGCTCACCCTGTAGATAGGGTGACCATACGTCCCGTTTCAGAGGTGTGTCCCGGTCGTTTCGTTCATGTTATTAAAAAAACACCATTTGTCCAGTCTTATAAAAGTCCAGGGGTTAGGTTGATAATGAAGTCTAAATTTGAGACCTTTAATCCTAAAAAAAATGTTGATGCAATTTTTAAACTAGCATCATGGTAATACAGCTGAACCACGTTTCAAACACTTCATAACGATCAAAATGTTTCATTGTCGTCGAGAACGTTCTAACGACAATAGACAGCTCGCGTCGCGGGTTGTATTCCGTTCCGTTATTTGTAGACCAGTGAATAAGCATGGTCAAGAAGCATAAATGCAGTTTTAATACGAACATGTAAAAATAATTCAAAGTCCTGCGTCTTGAAGCACACTCAAAAGACAAATCTTGCGTTGTATGCCATACATGTGGGGTAAATGTTTCGTTGTGTTTTATTAACAGTTGGTGAAGAATAATGCTGTTCTCAAGAAGAATGTTTTTTTCTGATAAATACGAGGGGGTATCAAAAAGTTTTGCCTGTTGAGGTATAATTTGTTTTATAATGGAAAGATTGAAACAATGAACATACACATAGTTTGCCTGAAGTGTCCTCTACTCACAGTTACCCTTCCACACAGTTCCCATCACGTTCGATACATTTGAGCGAGCGTTTTATCCAGCCCTCAAAACCAGTTTGGAAAAATTCCACAGAACACCCCCTAAGCACAGACTTAGCTCAGACTTAAGTAGTTAAGTTCAAAGTGGGAGAAAAACGACAAGGAGTGGCAGGCCATCAACGTCGTTGACCGACGACAACCGCCACAGGGATGATGATGGTTGGTGACAATGATCCCCTTATATCCCCCTCTCACCTCGAGCGCTGAGTGTGGTGAAAAATATTGATTTTGTAATTTAGTACCCACTGTGCAGTTCGGATCACAGTTTAAAATGTTGGTCCAATCCCATCCCAATTATCCCATTTGAGCAAATTGGACTTCGAGTAAGTTTGTCTTTCTAAGAACATTATACTTTCTTACATGGAACATATTGATGGGAAAATGCTGGCTTTTCATTGTAAGATTTCACTAGCACCCAAAGAAAAAAGTAAATTGCAACATTAATTTTTCACAGCTGTATGTTATGGAAAAGCAAATAGGTGGCACCTAGTATCTGGCAGATGCTTTTCGAACGTTTACGTATTTGAGTTGACGATATATTCTTTTACCCACCTCGCACAAGCCGAGTGGGATCAAAATTTATGGAGGCCTCAAGAGCCACTTGTCATGAATCTTTCGTCTCAAGAGTACTGCGTGAGATCATCGAATCCACATGTAGAGCACATGACACGTACTGAAAGCCCTAAGCAGACACGAGGTAACAGTTTACAAACACTTTTGGCTTATAAGACTAGATACCATCTCCCTTCACATAAAAACCGACTCTCATTTTTTTTTTTCATCGTCAGGAATAAGACATAAATCTGTTTATGAGTCGGTCTCACATCTGCACAAAGTATGTCTATCGCTTAAAGTACTTATTCTTTTCTTCTTAAACTTGGAATGTGAGAAATCGGTGGTATGCGAATGTGATACCTACGCCGTGTCACTGACGCCCCACAAACGGTTGCCACACGTGCCAATCGGCGGAATTATGCCGTGTTTCGGGAATCTATGGAGCAAGGCCGCGCATAAAGGTAGAAGGGGGGAAAGCGAGTGGGCGGAGCGAAGCAGTACGCGCTGCTTCTAACAGATCTGCACTCATTTGCCCTCTCACGAGTTCAATGGTTCAACACTCTCGAGCCACTACTTGCGCAGAAACTTGTTGAAAAATGTTGAAGTTGCAAATATGAATTCAGAAGATGAAAGAGTTAAAAATGAAGATAATCTGGCATAAAAAGTAAATTTTGTAATTAATTCTCCTTGAATATGTTGTTGCTGTAATCATCATCTCCGCCTTTCCATATTGTAGGATATGAAGAAAGATTGCTTTTGCAGTCCCATTGTAGAAAACAACGCTTAATATAACAGCACTGTATATTCGCTGAACATATCACAAAGAGTGCGACGATCCCATGAAACGCAATAGCAATGATTGCTCATAAGAATTTGATAACACTGTTAAGCCTTGCTTCCATGTTAATAAAACATTAAAATACTGACGAAGGCAGAAGAATTTATTGTATAGAAAATATATACATTAAAAAGGTAACGTTTCCACCCTCTAACAGGGTCTTCTTCAGACGAATTCTAGTGTGAATATTCGTCTGAAGACCACCCTGTTAGAGGGTGGAAATGTTACATCTTTAGTGTATATATTTTCTATACAATAAATTCTGCCTTGGTCAGTATTTTAATGTTTTAAGAATTTGATTATCTGTGCTGAACACACGTGCGCAATCTTCGGCACCCCCGCTCCGAAACTTCGGAGGCATCTTTCACAAACAATGTTGCCAACTCAAAATGAAAACCAGTTCAACATAGGCACATCTCCTGAGATCAAGATAGTTTGGTATCGACTCAGGCGCGTCTTCATGGAAACAAAAATACACTTTCACCATGTAATTAACGTGCGTCTTAACAGGTTGAGCGTGTCACACAATTTTCTGTGATTGGCTACACTGTAAAAGGTGGACATGTCTAAAACCGTCAAATTTTCACTTCCAACCCAGTACAGTAAAAAATATGTCCATGACAGTCAATAACTATTATAGGTATAGACTAATTACACCAATTAATGTAATTTTAATGATTAGGTTCTTTAATTATGGTGCACGCAACTGTGGTTTATAATCATGATCATAAAATATTCAAAATGAAAAAAAAAAACGGTCGAGTCCCGTTCTTGTACATTAACAGACAGCCAGTAGAATATTGTACATTTTAGGCTAACTTCTAGGGATGTACCTGCCAATGTCTTTGTGTTTATCACCCGCTATATCATTCATCCTTGTCGCGAATAACTTAATAATATAGAAAATCTGCACAAGAGAAGAAAAATACAAAAATAGCGTATATTCAAATGAATTAGCAAAACAATCGCATTTCATTGGAACATAACAGAATTCGCGAAAATTTTCGCGTTCTATGTCAAAGTTCGTTTGTTTATTTGAGTTGGGTTTCAAGTACACTTTATGCACAGATATGCTAACCGGGACTTGGCCTCTGTAGTTTAAAGTGGGATCCGAACCACTGTGCAATGTGCCTCCACCGGGTATCGAACCCGGGATTCAAAATTCATGTTATCAGCGAAAATTCACGAAGAACAAGACATTCTTCACTTTAGGATGTAGATATGTTTTTGCATCTAATAGCCAAATAGACTGTAGAAAAATATTCAAAATTTTAACTTTTCGCGAAAAGTTCGGAAGCTACGCACGAAACAATTATAAAGTTGAAAGTTGAGAAAACGAAAAATGTGTGTTGTACGCACCACACTATTTTAAAGGAAATATACGAGGGTAAATCAAAAAGTAAAGGCAATTTTCACATAACATCTTTATTTCCACACAAGAAGAAGAACTACACATATCACTTTTCCACATTTGCTCAATGCACGGCAATGCACTTTTCGTATCGTGCAATCAGCTTCTGTATCCCGTCCGCGAAGAAGGTTTTTCGTTGCTCACGAAGCCACGTCTGCACAGTCTGCTGGACCTCGTCATCTGATCTGAACCGACGACCACGAGCTTCAAAGCAGTCCACCCACTCATACACCTTTCGTTGAGTCATGGTGCTTGCTCCATACTGCGCTAACAGCCGATGGTGGATGTCTGCCGGTTTGACTCCCTCCGACCACAAAAAGCGCACTACGGGACGCTGTTCCTGGATGGTGCATTCGTGGAGTGGTGCGTCCATACGTGTGACCATTTTGCTCCGCAACACTCGACTGAATGGGGCAGTGATGGATACTCCTACTTCCACGTCACTCAAAGTATACACGTGGTGACGTCAGACACACCCAGTCTTCGTTTATTCTTGCGAAAACACAAAATTGTCTTTAGTTTTTGATTTACCTAGTATTATATTAACGATGATAATATTATAATAAGAAGTGTAACACAAAAATTGAAATCAAATTGCACTCCAAAATAGCTTCCTAATACAGTAGCGAATGTGCATTCCGAGAGACCCTTATTGATTACTGAACCTTCTTTCGTTGATAGGAAATCTTAATGAAAATTTGGAGCCAGAAGGCGATAACACAGAAGCACGGGAGTAAAATATGAATTACGAGAAATGAAACGGCAATTCTATTGAACTCTGAGATCGTGGCATTCGAAGGAAGATAAAGCTAAAGAAGAATGGAGAGCTGCCAAAGTCGTTGTCTGATAGTTCGTGTCAGCGAACCTGAGCGCTGAAAGGAAAATTAATTCCCGAGTTGGCAGAGATTTCCCGAAATAACTCGCTCGCGAAATTATTGCCACGCATCTTGGGATACACGAGACGGAAAGAAAATTGAATTTGACTTCGTCGCTTCCGGCTCCAGTGAGGACGGTAACAGGCATTACGTTGGGGGAAGAAGGGGGGGGCGGTAGACGTGAGGTAGATCTCGAATTCTGCTCAAGTAGGTTTAAGCAGCAGGAGATGATCACTACTTAGCGCCCGAGGAATAATCTTGTTCTAATGATATGCTTTATGGAGAATTTTAGTCGATTTAATGGTTTGGAATGTTGAGGAGGGCTGTCCCGTCACGTTGTCAAGGTAGGTATAATCGGTCGGTTGAAGCCGAGTGGGTTACGGTGTTACTAAAAGGGTGAAACAGATGAGAATGTCGTAATAACCGACAGCCATTCACAAAGGTTCGCGCTTATTGTGTGTGAGCAGAAGCCCTTTGAACAGAAGCCTTCATTTTATCCTCCTATTCCTTGGATACATGATGCAACAGCTGTACTGTAGAATGGAAATATCAACAACGCTTAAAGATATACAAGCCACAAAGGTAAAATTGTCCGCCACTTTCCATTATGGCAGCAAGACCATGGTATCGACGGAAGTGACGTCACCTAGTACAGTTCGAAAGCTCCAGGAACAAAAGCACGCAAGTGCACAGCTCGCAGTACAGATGGTTGCTGACTAGGTCACGTGATTTTCGCACTCGTTGTTCATTTGTTTAAAATCACGGAGATACAAAGCCAGCAACACAGGTCAAATATACGTTATGGGCCAGCAAATTGTTGGTTAAAGTTCTTCGAATGTGTGGAAATGTATGTGTACGAACATTTGAAAATGCTATGTGATTTCTATGGTGAAAAACAAGTGTTTAGAACGCGGGGAGAACAACGATTGATTGCTTTATTTGGTTTTAAGTCCACTTTATGCACAGTAAGGCTAATCGGGACAGGATCTACAGTTTAAAGTGTGATGAACCTCTATGTGCCTCCACCGGGAATCGAACGCGGGGATAATGTATTTTTTATTTGACAAGATAAGTTCTAATTTAATAAATACAACAATAACCATTCAGACTAAACTCCATGGCGCAACAGCCATTTAAAGCTTAACGCCTACCGAAACGCGGAGAAATGCAGCAACAGAACGCAACAGAATGCAACAGACGCGTTTCCGGCGTGTCAGTGGAAGATAACCTGCAGACTTCTGGCACGGAAATTCCGCGCGTTTCCCTGTAGTGAGTGTTACACCATTTGATTTCAATAGAAGCAGATAACAGAAGTTGCATTGCGTTCTGTTGCCGCGTTTCTCCGCGTCTCAGTGGGCGTTAAGCTTTAGGGCGGGGGCATGCAAGAGCGGCTGTTTCACTCCCTCCCGTTGCTCGCGGTGTGCAAACACCTATCGCAAACAAACATTTTCGCTTCACCTCGCTTCCGCTTCAATGGGCGCCCAGTTTAAGCTACCTTTGCTGCAGTCATAAGGCAAACGAGTCTTGGTGTTTTGCTACAGGAGAGATGCACATATTGAGACAAAATTGATATAATTTTCAGTGGCATTTTATGGAGAAAATATTTGGGTGTTCACAGCTAGTCCAAATTCATACACAAAATTTTACCACCTCTGGACCATCTGTTGACAGTTCTGCAATTTAAAACAACGAAGACTTTCACGGGAGTTAAGGGCGCTCAATTGATTGATTGATTGTATTGTTGTTTTAAGTCCACTTTGTGCACAGAAAAACTAATCGGGACTGGACCTACAGTTTAAAGTGGGATCCGAACCACTGTGCCATGAGCCTCTACCAGGTATCGAACCCGGGACCCCTTGATTACAATGTGACGACGTTACCACTACGCCACCGGGAAGGCCCTAAAGGGCGCTCAAGTGTGTACCATTTGGATATATCTTCAGCATTTTCCCCAGTCTTCTCCGGGCTTCCTCAAAAGACGACATATCTTAAACAGTAGTGTTTTAATGTGCTGAAAAGAAAACATAATTGTAATGTTTACGTTTTCAGTTGGATGTTCGCGTGCTCCAGTGAACCCCTTCATGTGACGCCTCTGAACATTTTTACTGTGGGCTCTTTACGAGGTCTGTGGGTTACTCTTTGCAAGCGACGAAGCTGGAAAGGAGGTAGGCGCCAAATTCTATTCACTGGGAGTAGAAATCTCCACTAAGGGTCTGAATACATGCGCATCTTATCCAGAAATTCGAACATTATAGCCCTGGTCTTCTAGTGTGTTCTGCTTAAGCCCCTACCTCGTTTCCCGCTTCGTCCCTTGCAAAGAGCAACTCATAGACCCCGTTTCACAGAAGCACACGAACACCCAACTGAAAACGTAAACATTACAATTATGTTTTCTTTTCAGCACATTAAAACACTACTGTTTAAGATATCTCTTCGAGGAAGCCCGGAGAAGACTGGGGAAATGCTGTACATATATTCAGACGGTGCACACTTGAGCGCACTTAACCCCCGTGAAAGACTTCGTCGCTTTAAGATACAGAACTGTCAACAGATGGCAACAACCGTTGATGGTCCAGAGGTGGTAAAATGTTATGTGAGCTTTGGCTGGCTGTTAACACCCAGAGATTTTCTCCACAAAACGCCACTGAAAATGATATCAATTTTGTCTCAATATGTGCATCTCTCCTATAGCAAAACACTAAGACTCGTTTGCCTTTGAACTGTAGCAAAGGCAGCTTAAACTGGGCACACATTGAAACAGAAGCGTGGCTAAGCGAAAGGTGTTTGCTCACTCCCATCGATGGAAGACACATTCTTTGCATCGCGGGTTCGATTCTCGGTAGTAGACCCCAAAATTTCGGCGTTGACCCAGCGTTGGGGACAATTGGGGAGCTACTTCAAAAGAAGAAGTATCTCCTTAAGGGCATGCGGGACAGTCTCCGCCTGGCGTTTCCCTCAGAGTCAGTGTTGCCAACTTAGCTCTCTTGGAGCCAGATCTGGCTCTTTCGTCAACTCCTTTGGCTGTGAACGGGGGCGCCCGCCCCCGTGCTTCACTATGATGCCATTACTGGTTTCGGCCCACATAGACCAACTTTTGCCATGATTATACATTTTGCACGTGACGTGATATTGTAGTATTGGCTGCGTCGCCCTACCCCCTCTTATATCCCCAGCTACTTTTCTTTATAGCGCCGTGTTGGCGTGAAATTGGCATGATATTGTTATCAGGGAATCCTTTATTTTCGATTTCATACGACCATGAGATGGGTGATGCCGCCGGATCTAGATGGTGTAAACTAAGAATAAATTTTCATCAATTTAGAGTTAACGGTAAAAGCAGCGCCCCACCCCTTTGACAACTAACATTACTCTAGGAAGCACTTCGTAAATCTATCTATTTGAAAGTCAGTTTTAACTCCATTTAAGGTGAAATTTAGCTCTTTTATGTGCATCAGGTTTGGCAACACTGCCAGGAGGCAAGGAGAAATGCATTAAGCATATGGGAGTATTATTTGATTTGTTCTCTCGGGAATATCCAACTTCCGATGGAATAGAAAATGATATCAACGGGAAGAGGGCAGTTTGAAGAAGTGATTGCCAAGCAGAAAAGTCGAAACTCCCATTTGATTAGCCGTAACTTGATGTTGAAGTTGATTCCCCATAAGGAATACATGGGATTTCGAAAATTCTTATTCTTCATATTTTTTTTCAAATATCGTGTCCAGCTTAATAATCAACATAAGAAAAACCCTTCCACTTGCAACATGGAGAGAAATTCATACGCCCAGGCTTTTTTATAGTAGCAGTGACCATTCTGGCGAATTTGAAATAAATGCACAATAGGTGCGTAACTGTATCTCCTTCCCTTAAGGAGAACACCATAGAGATCTGCGAGGCAGTATTGTCCACAACTACAAAGTAACAACACATTTCACACAAAGCTCGTATATTTTATGAAACGAAAGTTTCGCCTTCAATAGACACGTGGAACAAATACAGTTATGACGTGATAAAGAACCGAAGCGAAACTTCGTTATTTATACGAGCAGGCGGAAGAAAGATACAAAAGAAACCAGAAAAGGGACTGTGATGAAAGGGTTAGAGTTATTGTGTACTTAGGACTGAAGAGCAGAAAGTTTTCTGGGCATTCGCCAAAATTGCTGGGAGAATCTCGTATACGTTTGATAACATATCCCACACCAACTGACAGCATTTTTTCTCTTCTTTTGGATTGGTAGAACTTCGCGGCGGAAGGAGGGGGGGAGAAGGGATTCCCTCTTCTCTTATGGTCTATCTTCATAAGAGACGTGCATCGATCCTATTTTGGTCTTTCCCAGTGTTCCCATGGAAACCGACGAATGTGGGTTCCGTTGTTAGGGCGGCCATTCTCCAGTTACGTACAGTGAGGATGTGCATGGGACGAGAGCGTTGATCTGAGTTGGGTGGCATCGTCTCTGTTACCCAGTGACTAGTGTGGTCTTTGAGCTCGCCTCTTTCCTATCATCCGAACTTGTATAGTTAAGTGCCGAATCCAGGAAGAGGGTGGACCAGGATGCAAAGTTCTCAGCGGGAGGGAACAAATGATCTTACACTTTGTTATTTTCATTGTTGACAATTTCAGCATAAAATGGCTAATTGTGGTGTATCTGAAAGTTTCTAACTACATACCGTAAAACCTCGTTAATCCGGACTAATGGGGGGATAAGTTGACCGGTTTAACGAAAGTCCGGGTTAACTGAAATAACCTAAAAGAACGGTAGGAAGTGCATTAGAACTCCGTTTATAGCAACAAAACACGCTTATTATGGTGTATTTAAAGGGCATAGGCCTAAATACACTATAGAGTACAGTACAAAGTCTGCGGGAAACAGAATTTCATCTGTGGTTGACTGCCTTTTCTTTGTAAAGTTCTTTTGTTGACTTATAGCCACATTTAAAACCTTGCATTCTCATTTTTTTTCTCTTGCATTTTGCCTGTCCGGATTAAGCGAAGTCCGGCTTAACGAGGTTTTACTGTAAATAAATTCTCTCTCCACCAAATATATTTACGGGTAATAGTCCTTGGTTATGAGAAGGGTCCGGATAGTTGTGCCCTTAAAACACCTAAAATATTCACTACAAAGGTGGAAAATATGTAAATAAATATAACTTTAGAAAAACACCTTACCTTTTTTAAAATGTTTTCTTTCAGTTACCGGAAAAACCTTATATGGATAAATATATTTGTTCCTCTTTCCACTCATATGATTAAGCATGTAATAAATGTAAAAGCTGCAGTTCTAAATTCTTCAACGCGCTTTTACACGGCTGTTTTATAAATGAAAGAAAAATGCATTCCTTATACAGATCATGATTCCACTTGACTACAACATGATATCTTGAAACTTCAACCTTGAAAACTTCTTCTCTTTTCGGCAAGAAATTTTTTATACTAAAAAAAACTCGCTTTACTTCACAAGATACAACTGCACAATAATTTAAAGCAACCAGTATCTGCCACATACATTTCAAGATCATCAATAGACTGTCCATTGCATTGTTGTAGTTTATCAAAAAGAGTAGTTGTTGATTGTTCCCGCAAGGACGACGGAAGAAGTTGTAGCTCCTGTTTATTTTTTTAATAAAATTGAGAATAATCAGCAGTGACGGAAGGAAACAGGAAGTTATTTTATTAAGATGACAATATGCCCAACGCACAGACGTAAAAAACAATTTTGTGTAGGTTGTTGGCTCTAAAATATGAAATATGTTTCTATATATGATTCATACATACATTTGCACATGCAATATGAATTTATAAAAAGAAGTTTAAAATATGTATTTGCATATGCAATAAGCAATATGCATATCCGGGCCTTGTTATGAGTAACAAGCTTGACGTCAAACATGCGTTACCAAGCATACTATAAATGGCCTTCTCTCCCTCTTTCCATGCGTGTGTACATCTGTGTATATATACACGTCAGGCGCGTATATTCTAGGCTACCTAGGCTATCGCCGAAGCCCATATTAAAATACAGGAAATAATCGACTAGCAAATTTAACCGATGTTTCAATCTCACGTAACGACCACGGGGAAGGCGCTAGTGTAAGGTCGTCTTTATTTATCGCCAGGCTTCTTCGTCTGAGGATAAAGTCTTTGAACCAGCAGGCGGTCCTTTCAACCTATGACGTATTTGTGCTGGCAGGGACGACCTTGGTGGTCCTGGTGCTGGCTTCCAACCCCAAGCGCTGGAGAGTGAAGACTTCGCTGCATCCTGGCGATATTGTAGTGTTGCCAACAATGGAAATACGAAATTCGCTAAATCGCTGGAAAAAAAAATATAGGCGGGGGTGCCAATGCAAATTATTCAAGCTAGGGGGATGCCTCATGAATATTACATCACCTCCTCCCTCTCCATCCCTTCGAGCATTGCCCGTCTCTCTTCCAGTTCCATGAATTTCGTCACATACAAGCATTATAAATCCGCCCAATTTAGTGATTTTCCCCTGAAGGTGGCACTCTGCTTCTCCATGAAATTCGACTGTGGTCGCAGCTATATGGGCCATTCTGATGACGTCAGCCATGTTGCCATCCTGTTTACTTCTGTTTCAAGCAAACCCCCTCCCACCTCCCCTCGCTGTCAAAATGTCAAAACCTTCGCCCTGGCGGTGGGGGTTTTGGCCCGATTCATCCCAATGAAATACGTTTGGCAACATAAACAATCCATGTTGTCATAGCAACCATTCGCGCACGTGTTTTCAACCACGCGGACGCGGGTCGGTGGTGGTTTCCGCAAAAGGAAGGGATATATATATGGTCAAACTTGTTGTGTCCGAGATCCGAGTTCTTTGTGTCGCCCGCGTAGCGTGTTCATGGATGGGAATCCTTTTGTTGTGCTGTGTTTTTGTTCCGTGAGCGTGTGAAAATGGATTTAATCATTAAGAATTGATCATTCCTTGAATTTGCAAGAGAAGATTGCTGACAATTTGCATAAAGAAAAAGTGAAGGAAAACAGAATTATTATAAGAAGCATTAGCATTTCTGGGGAAGCAAGAATGTGCGTTTAGGGGCCACAATGAGCAACACAGGGACAAGCGCGGCTTAGCAATTTAGCTATAATGTCTATTGAGAAAGGGGTTCTAATCAACATCAGAAATTCATGTGAGGACACATTCTTCGATAAAGTGACAAAAAATTCACGGAAAAGGAGAGAAGAATGGAGTTTACCTTCAAGTAAGGTAAGAAGTTAATTATTATTTCATACTCGCATGAAGGTCCTACATATTGCATGTTATAGACCGCTCCTCTTTATAAATAAGCATGAAATAGTTTATGTCCATTGCCTACTATTGTTGTTTTTAATGGCAAGATATCGATGTAAACAAAAAAATCCAAAATGAATGAGGAAGAGCCCCCCCTCTTTTTTGCCGGACACATTTTCATTTAAAATTCAAACACTACTAAATTTGGAGATAGCCCTGATCTTGGTCTCAGCATACGCCACTGATACACGTACATGTATGTGTGTGTGTGCATAAACCCACACATACATAACGTGATTTCCTCTCCTACTACAGATGATAAATCACAGATTTATCCATGGAACTTCAATATATAAAGCTCCATATGAACCGGGTAATTTATCACGACAAGAATGCTTTGCTCGTTGCGGACAGGATAACTAATCACAATGGGAATGTCGTGAGTTGTAATCGCCCCCTGGACAGAATGCAGCAGACACCGATAATGTGACTGTGGAATCTAAATGCTCCGTAACGCGGAAATTCCAGAGTTCATCAACTAACTCGGTTCCAAGCAGGGACCACACACCCGGGGGGGGGGCAGATATAATGGAAGATCTGTGCTCGAAATTTGATTACAAATGATTGTGTAACGTAGACTTAACTTTCAAGGGAGTTTGTTTCATAAAAGCTACGCTAAATAACAAAAATGAAATCAAATCAAATTCCGATATGGTTAGATTTTTTGATCAATTTTTTTATCTCTTTCATTGCAGTTCCGCTTTAGAACTTTACAAATGAAGATGGTTTTAAGTCCACATGCTCTATTTTCTTCCCGTTCCAGGAAATTTCGCGGAAAGGGACACAAGTCCTACAGTTCTCCTTTAATATGTATCAGACTAAACATACACACACACACACAAGGATATTCTACATTCTAACATTTCTTACCGCAGAAAATTCATGTAACACGCCGAGGGAAAGGGGGAGGGAGAACTTCTTGCGAAGCGAATGTCAGCTTTCAAAAAAAAAGAAGAAGAAGAAGAAGAAGCATGCCAGAGTTGCTGTGGAGGCGGGAAGAATTATATGCACCGAAAGAGCAAACACGCCATGAACGAGAATCAGATTTCTTGCACCGGTGGAAAAAAAAATAGCGCGAAGTTTAACCGCGCCTTTTTTCCCCGCGGGAAAGAATTCCCTTGAACAGATTATGACGTCATCTGGAGCGGACGTGCTGCAGTGAAATTTTGGCAAACGGCAAGTTGGCTGACAAGACCACCTCTTGTACATTCGCGGTGACATCACCGGCAAAACAAAATCTACCGGTCTCTTCTACAATGCGCCCATCTTCTGGCTGGTTGCCAGTTGCGATCAAAGGAAGCACATTTTGCAACGGAGCGAGCTCGGAATATGAGCTTAAATATTCCTGTCACATTAAGCACCCTCTACTTCATAAAGAGGGCATTTTGGGGAAGACGAGCGGTGATCCCCCTCCTTCCATCCTTTCCTAAACTTCTTAATCTGCAAGAAACGGAGGTTTTTAATTCATCTCGCATAACAAGCTCGAGAAGATCCTCCGACCTAGTTGCTGCTGATCTACCGTATCAATTTCCTCTCGAGTTCTTTTGCATGACGGCTCCTACGTCATCGTGGTTAGAAGAAACGAATCGGAATGTGCAAATGCACTTTTGAGGATGATTGAGCCACTTTAGATATAGGAAGTTGTTATACAGGGTGGGCAGAAACAATTAGACGATTTAAACTTGACGCCGTACTGACATATTTGATTTGGCGTGGTGAAACACACATCCGTGAGTAGAGAGATTTAAAAGCCTTCAGTCGTCATGCATCGTTGGTCAGAAGAGCATCGAGCGTTTGCTGCGGAACGTTGTTTAGAGACAATGACTCCACTACTGTAATGCAGTGTGTTTTTCGACTACATTTTGACATCGGAAGAAATGGAAAGGTTCCACACGCCAAACGATATTAAATTGGGTTACACAATTCAGGACTACTGCATCCATTATCAGCAAGAGGCCTCCTGGTCGCACTTTGAACTGTACGAACACCGAAAAATGTGCGCCGATTGGCAGAAGCATTTCAGCGTAGTCACTCCAAATGCACTAACACGGCACCAAAAAGTCACTTTTGCACCGTGCAGTGTTTTCTGATGCAGAGGCGCAACCACAAATTTTTGTCTGCGGAGGGCAAGTACCAGGATGAAAGTACCAATAATAATAATAGTAATAATAATAATAACAATACCAACAATAACAATAATAACATTCTTCTTATTATTATTATTACTAGTGGTAGTAGTAGTAGTATCAAAGACGTTATTATCCTCATAAATTACTCAAAAAGGAGGTAGAAGTCGGTGCTAAAGCATTTGTTTGGAACAATCGATTTGAAATATTTTTCAACATCTTCAATTTCACATTAGCTAATAATGGAAAAGAAACACACAAATTATATTTCTGAATTGCAGAAAATGATTAATAGATACATTCCGAAGATAATTCTTATTGTACATATAACATGCATTACTTTCATGTAGAAGATATGTTTTACACATATGCAACATGGAGCGACATAAAATAAGAAAATACATATGCAACATGCTAACACTAAATACATATATACAACAAATATTATTGAAGTACATTACAGAAAACAATCATATTGCGAGCGAAGCGAGGAAGAAAATTTTCAGATCCAATATTTGCAACTGAAAACAATATTGATTTAATAGGGCGCAAATTAATTTCACGTTTTACAATTTTTTAAATTTAGATCTCTTGGCATCCATGACCAACTTCTACCGTCCCCTAGCTACGGCTCTGAACTTGACGATACTGACAAAAGTAGGCATCTCGAGCGAGACGAGCAAGAAAATTTTACGAAATGTGTTTTTATTTGTATAAAATTTGTAACACTATTAAGCCTTGTTTCCATGATTATGAAAAAATAAATATGCTGACCAAGGCAGTAATTTATTTTATTAAAAACATAAACTAAACGTAACGTTTCAACTTTCTAGCAAGGTCTTCTTCAGACTCTGTATCAAGTACAAAAGTAACAAGATACAAAAACAGGGCATTATATATATATATATGTAGATAACACGTTATTATCGTCGTTGCGCCACTGTTCTGATGCAATAATAGTCCGTTCTACCCAGGGATGTGTTTTTCATCACATAAGTAATGTTTGTGTATATATAATGCCCTGTTTTTGTATCTTGTTACTTTTGTACTTGATACAGAGTCTGAAGGTTGAAACGTTACGTTTAGTTTATGTTTTAATAAAATAAATTACTGCCTTTGTCAGCATATTTATTTTTTCATAAAATTTGAAATCGAGGGGGGGGGCAATTGGTCCTCTGTGCAGGTGCCCTTCGCCATCAATGTTTGCCCCCCTTGAATTGACTTCCGTCGAAGACTGGGGTGGGGGGGGGGGGCAATGCCCTGTCGTTGCGCCACTGTTCTGATGCAACAATAGTACGTTCTACCCAGGGATGTGTTTTTCATCACGCCACCTCCAAAGATGTCAGTACGGCGCCAAATTTAAATCGTCTAATTATTTCTGTCCACCCTGCATAACCATCTGTCAGTTTCTTCGTAAGTACTAGAAGCAGAACTGATTGCAACAGCAAAGTTGACTCTGACCTGGATGATTCACTCTGGCTCAATAAGCGATTGTTCTTTGAAACTAAGTGATATATGTACCCAGTATGTTCGAATATTATCTCTTTTATTGATTAGATTATTTTATAGATAAAGAGACGGCCTTTTAAATTGAGATAAGAACGTGACCAGTTGGAACTTGACGAGACGAGAGGGAGAACGAGACAGACTCCTGTGAAATCCAGAGGAGACTTAGCCTACTGTCCGAAACTCTTGGTCTCGTTCAAGACTATGGAAAACTACAACGTATATTTGAAACGTATACTTAAAGTTTACTTTCCTGCGGGACATATTATCATACCAAGCAGCTATGCACCTTATTATTTATCAACAAGTCATATATATATTGTTTGTCGTAATTGCAAACTTAATCCAAGGAGTCCTGGGTTCGATACTCTGGAGACTCACTTAGTGGTTCGGATCACACTTTAAACTGTAGGTTCAGTCCCGATTAACAATGCAGTATAACACCTTCGCAGAAAGATTTATGGGAGAGGGGGGTATTTTAACAATAGCCAATGGGCGGCTACATTATGCGCACACACACATCACCATGAACGCGCATGTTGTCCTCAAATTCAAGAAGTGTCACTTGAGATACAAATTATCGGCTAATTAAAAACTATGCAGCAGTTCCAAGTCAGAAATTACGAACGCAAAACTAGGTCCAGACGTGGTTATAAATTCAAGCGGGAAAAAAATCAACCAACACCTATTTTAGGTTTTTGCTAACAAGCATTTCTGTGCTCCCTTGTTTTGGGTAACTTCTCAAAATCATGCTGTTTTTCATGTTTCCGAGAGAAATCCACTTTTAATTCAAGAGGTCGACAATTCACATGTAATTCCCTTGCAAATGTTCACCCGAACAAAACAAACGTATTCGAATAATCCCAGCTCGTATAATATACGAATGTCAAACGCGTAGTGATCTTTTTATTATCACCTTCCACATGAATCGCATCTTCTTCCTTTATATCCCGCCTCTACTTTTCCTCTCGACTCCTCTATTACGTGTGGCAACAGCTACTTTCGAAACTTCACCTCAGGAGAAAGAAAATAAGTGGAGGGGTGTCAAAAAGTATCGAAGAAGCCCTTCCTTCCCTTGACACTCTCATCACGCCCTGACCTTTCCCGCTAATGACCTTAGAAGGTTAAACGAGCGAGAGATGGGCTCCGAAAAGGTCGCGAAGAGGATAGCACCGCGAGGACTAATTGCATCAACCAGGCCCTCGCTTGGGACTCTTCATCCATCTCGCCCAAATAAAGGCACACTCTTGATGCTAATAAAAAAGCATCATAACTTTGAGCACTTTCCCACTTATTATCCTGTAAGTGCAACCACTTGTTCTTCCCAAGATGAGGCAACACTATTCTTTATAGCCATCCTTTAACATCAATTGATTAGCGCAAGGGTTCCCAAACTTTTTCGTTTCACAGTGCCCTTAGTGTTTCAAGATTTTTCCGCGGCGCCCAAGTCAGAATATAGGCCTATCTAACACTTGCAACGCTCAGTTAAAATTTGGAACAATCATATCGAAAACACTGTGTAGACTAACAAGTAAGTGTCATCTCAGTGAAAATATTGGAATATTTCACGACGCCCCTGTAAGCCAGCCACTGCGCCCAAGGGCGCCACGGCGCACACTTTGGGAACCACTGGATTAGTGTATTATGATGGGAAAACACGGAATTCTCACGTGGAAATCGCAACTATAGGTGTGGTTACTGGAAGCAACCAATCGCTTACAGGCACTCTGAAGGAAGTGTACACCAGCAGAAGGAACTCAAACTCAGAAATAACATTTTTTCTTTTTTTTGGAACTACACTTAAAGAAAAATGAAATTTGAGAAAACGATAATATAGCCCTTATCGCCTATTAAGTAAAACAGGCTTTTACTAAACGCACGTGTGCAAGATGTCCCAAGATAGAATCGCGGCTTAAGTGCGGAACGTGTGGAGCAAAGCTGCGCATAGCGCTAGAGAAGGGGAAGCAGCGAGTGGACGAAGCAAAACAGTGTGCGCTGCTGCAAACGGTTCGTAGCTGCGCTCACTTTCCTTCTCACTTCATTGGTCGAGCAGCTCTCTCCAGTCGCCACTTGCGCAGAGACTTGCTTTCGTTCGCTGGCTGCAGAGAGAGAAGTAGTGAAATTCGAAGATTCTTAACAGAAATATTTGATTCATTTCCTTCGCTTTACTCGTGACTGTACTCTTTGGAATGCACACTTTCGACACTTCAGTTAATGAAAAATTATCTGCGGTATAGTACTTCTCAGCAAAGATTAACAAACATATCCGCTATCAATAATGAGTTCAGGCAAATGGAAGGACTACACACTGTGAGACATATTAGCTGGTGTCAAAGCACGCAAGCGAAATTTTTACTATCGTTACTCATTTCTTGAATCTTGATTTTCGATATGTGTTAAATGTACACTCAACAGTTGTTTTTTAAAAAATATAATAAGCAAGTGACGATATAATGAACCAAGATTTTTGAAGTGAGAAATGTGAAAAATCGCGAGACGCCATTATGTCATAAGAAACTCTCTATTATTGGCTGCTGCTATTAGCCACGCCCCTTGAAGTTCCGACTTCCACGCAGGGTTTATACTACATATGCCAGGATACCCTTCAAACGTCACAAAGGCCGGGAAAGAATATAAAATATGAAAAATATGGAGAGTGCACACTGTTTACATTTGAAACAACCTAAATATTCTTCTACACACGTACTGTATACGTTATAAAATATGTATTTAAGCAGCGCCATTGATTTGTACCTAAAACATTTTTATAGGAAGTGTTATTCCTCTCGGTTGAATAGTTATCGGCTTTAAAAAATGTGAAGTGGCACATTGTTTATATCTCACGCGGCCATTACATTTGCTCTCGTGATCTAGAGGTCGCTTCTGATTCGTTATGCTACGAAAAATGCTACGGAAATAGGAATGATCCTATTCTTGAGAAATGCCATGAAATATGGCATTGCATCTGAAATGCCATAAAATTTTTCACTTTACACAGTAGCATTATGGTCATGGCACAAATGTTAAGAAAAATGCTAAGGAAAATGCTTTCGACTAGGGAGGGCCTTAACCCTATTTGTCAAACAGAATTTCGTCCTCGACTCTATGTCGCTTGAGCTCGTCACAATGCATAGTAAATCCAATTCTTGTTTAGCCGATTTTTTTAGGGATGGTAACAAGACCGAGATGGTAGAGAGACCAGCCACTTAGACACTTGTCGAGGCGAGTTCGAGAAGGAGACAGACCTTTGACAAAATCTATGACACCGTGACCCTAGGTTTTGTTCCAGACTATGGTATGACATTTGAAAAAATTACGTACAAAAACATTACTTCACTATACGACTTTTTCAGATATATCAAATGAATATCTATGCTTTGTCTAATTATAACGTCAATACATTAGTGACAATTCTGAACCTGTGCTGC
Organism: Lepisma saccharinum; assembly: GCF_977018435.1. NCBI lineage: Eukaryota > Metazoa > Arthropoda > Insecta > Zygentoma > Lepismatidae > Lepisma > Lepisma saccharinum. The sequence goes on from NC_139239.1 coordinate 81,207,630, forward strand.
ATTGTTGCATAAAAAATCCGTTTATAGTGTTCATAGCGTGGAAACGAGGCGTGAACTCGCACAAAGAATATCAAGAAGAGTAATTTACCCAGTGACCTCTATAAACTGTGAAAGTGACTGTGGTGACACGCTGTCGCTGAATATGTTGTTTATATTAAATATTTCGAGACTCGCCGACCTCCGTGGTGAAGTGGTTAGCACAGCACGCTACGACGCCAGGGGTCCCGGGTTCCATCGATTGAGTTGGTGTTTTAAGTCCACTTTATGCACAGTAAGGCTAATCGGGGTTGGACCTACAGTTTAAAGTGGGATTCGAACCATTATGTGCCTCCACCGGGTATCGAACCCGGGACCCCTTTATTACAAAGTGCCAGGATAGAATCCCGGCACGGGTTCTTTGTCAGTGTTCCTCCGTCATTTTCATCATATCATCACTCACCTTCATCTTCGCAATTAGCCAGAAGTGGCAGAAAAGCGAAGTAAAATAAAGCAAACTAATATTTCGAGACTCGCCCATTTTAAGTTGTAGGTCCAGTCCCAATTAGCCTATTCGTGCATAAAGTGGGCTTAAAACAACAATTCTATTCGAGACGAGGACGAGTCAGGAATTTTCAACTTAAGACAGTACCAAGACAATGACAAGTCTACCACACAAAGGATGAATATCAATTTCATGAAACAGATCATTAGATACGTACATAAAAGTCAAGGTAGAGAAGCATTGGGGTTTCGATAGCACCACATCCAATTCTGCCTCTCAATTTCTCTCCTATTTTCCTACGGGTTAGAAGTGCTCTTTGTGCAAAGAAAAGGTCCATCCGCATGTCTTCCATTGGACAATAAACGCTACGTTTCCCTTGAAAAGCTCCACTTTGCGGCGATGCATTTGACTTGAGTGCATCTTGATAGGGGACAGACCTCTTTAATGGCGCCTTGGACGGTGCACACGACGCCAACTAACATGAGGAACGAAAGGACCATCACCGTCGCAATTGTGGTACACGGATGAGATACACGGGAGGTGGTGAGCTTCGTAACCTCTTCCAGAAAAACGTCCAATGCAGAAAAAAGAAGGCATAACCGCAGTCCCCCCTCGCCTTACGAAATTCCAAGGCAGGCTACTGAGGGGATCGATACAGAACCAGACGCAAATTTGCTGAAAAGGGAGAGGCTTTCAAACATTTCTAAACTTAAACCAGGATTTTTTCTAAGGACTAGAAGATGATCGTAAAAAGAGGAAAGGAAGTTTCTTCCCTACGTTTATATTCAGCAACTTAGAACAAGAGCTTCTAGTTCAGTTCCAAAACTGCTTCACTTGTTGTTACATCTGAACAGATCAGCGCCATTGGTATAGCTTTCACCTCCATTTAAGAAATGAATCAATCGATTGATTTGGTTTATTTTACTTCGCTTTTCTGCCACTTGTGGCTAATCGCGAAGATGAGGATGAGTGATAATGTGATGAAATTGAGGAAGGAACAGTGACAAAGAACAGCCATGCTCGGGCCACGATTCGAACCTATGACCCCCGGAGTCGTAGCGCGCTGTGCTATCAACCCCGCCACGAATGTTGGCTGTTCTGCAATAGTTCGCGGATATATCAACATTTGACACTCGTTCATTTTACTGTCACAGACAAAAGGGCTAAAAGATTTCCGTCGTGTCAAAAGTTTCTGAGATATCAACAAGATCGCATGAGACAGATTATCGCCTGTCACGGTCAGATTGAATCGTATCGTAACCGTCTATAAAATCATTGAAAATATTAAGTACAAAGAACTCCAAATCCCTGACATTTAGCCGTCACTTTTCCAGAGAGGAAATATCTAGAAACATTTGAGTAATGCCTTGTCAGACATTGCCGAGCTTCTTTGATCGCCATCGTTGAAAACAGGTGTAAACAATTGCAATCAAGGAAGAGCCTACAGGTAACTGATTCGGCATTATTAGTAAATTCGATCGAGATATATATCTGGGAGCAGAGGTCATTGTTCTGTCAGTTACGAGAAGTCAGGGGAGAGAGGCAGAAGTACGATTCGAGGAAGAACGTGTAGGAGCGAGCCGCGAGTCAGACTCTTTTGTACAGTCACGACCATAACGACTCTTCGCAGAACTTCAGCTACTAGACAGAGACAGGTATACCATTTTCCATTAGCCATGCTGATCTAGTCTGTAGGGGTTTGAAACTCAAGTGTTGTGTTATGCCATTCATTTCTGTGTTAGTCACCTCTCGAATATCAAAGCCAAGCTCTACATGAACGACGAGTGTGCCATTATAGGGGATGAGTGATGAATCGAGCTACGACCCTCAACCGATCTCAGTTCCTCTTGGGGAACGATACGCTATGTTGTTTTGGACATTTTCTTTTATTTTCTTTTTTTGCTAGGTCTATCAACGCAACAAATTTCATTTTGGAAGATCTCGTGGTTTGGGGAAAGCATCCCCAAATACCCTGCCTTAGTTTGAAGTTATTGTGTTTCTGTACATACCAGTTAAATTATAAGTTCTTTGCTTCACATGGCAAGACCGGTGTATCAAGACGATACCAACCACACACATTACTGCAATATTGGATAGAAAATTTTGTCACGTTCGAATTCCGGACTAGACATCTAGACATAGTGGATGTTCTTTGTATTCCTTCATAAAGTTCATCATATCATCACTCATCCTCATTTTCGCGATTAGCCAAAAGTTTCAGAAAAGCGAAGTAAAACAAGCACATCAATTTAATGAAAGCAACTGTTAGGCTTAACTTTGCCTACTCAGTGGCGGCGATTACGTGGGACTTGCCCTTCCCCCTCCACACACACTTTTTGCCACATTTGCCTTCGCACTATGCTAAACCTTATCTAACACGGGAAAGTAAATAATGATCTTGCCCCCCCCCCCCTCCTTTTCTTGGCACCTTGCTTCCCTAGTTTTGAAACCTAATCGCCGCCACTGTGCCTACTCGTTGCATGGAAAGGGTTACAAACTCAGTGAATAATTTCCAGGGACGGTAGGTACATTGGAATGTGAAATCACTCACTTTTGAAAGGGAAAAAAATGTTCCAAGGGAGAAAAGACGCGGAATTGAATTGTGCGAAAACCTTCCGCAAATTGTGGCGACTATCTTTCACCGCCGTCTCCTGATGGCTTACGTTAAACCGCAAATGAATGTCAATCCTGGCCCAGATTCGCCGATGGTGATTTTCCAGCTGTCGTAAGCAGAGGGCTAAAAATACCACAGACGGCATGGCTTCCAGAGGGAATGCTCTTCCTGATTCCACACCCGACCTGGCTGCTTGGGAGGTAAACGACCTCTCCCGCCAAATAACGTCTCTCTTCGGATCCTTGCCTCCGAACACATTCAAAAAAATTTGCTCTCAACCAAGATCGATGTTATGCTTTATTAGATGGAGTTGCGGTGATCCTGGAGGATCAAAGTGCGTAATTTGTGTCGCCTACTTCATCCTATTCTCTCCCTCCAATGTACGGTTTGCGGAGGTTATTGCGACAACCAGTAGCGTACGCAGGATTTCATCAAACTTTCTCCAAATTCATATCACCATTGTTTTATTATACTTTAATTAAACAATAATACTCATAATTAATTAATAATACTTATAATTAATTAGTTGAATAACTACTAATAATACTACTAATACCACTACTAATAGGCCTATGATGTAGTAGAGATCTACATAAATATAGTATTTATGAAAGCAATAGAACGAAATTACTTTCTAGTCATTCGATTTTTAACAAATTCTAGGGAGCATTTGTTTGTTTCTTTGGCACGAAATAATTGTCTAGTCAACTAGGTGAGACATTTTAAGTGTGAAGAAAATCCATAAAAACAAGAAAATATATTTAAATAAATTGAAATAATCAAAGTATGGAACTCATCCAAGGAGCTGCGGTGGTCTGGTCTGTAGGGCGTCTAACAACCACGCGGGAGATCCGGGTTCAATTCCCGGGATTGGTTGGAATTTTTCCGGCTCTGTCCCCAATAATTCACACCTGGATTGTCTCGCTGTTCTTACCAACAAAGCATTTTTAAATAGTTAAGCTTATTGTCGTTTCGATTCAGAAATTCAAACTTACCGTGCAACGGTAAACAATGGGAAGGCGGGCTGGTGACTATTCTTGTCCACCTAGCCTCAAACAAAAAGATACATGTTCATTGAACATTCTTGCAGCTGAGCTACAAGACAACTTTTCCTTTCTCTTTTAAATCACAGTAGTTATCCTCATATTTTATTTTCAAGGCATTCGCTCTGAACGACGTGTGTGCTTGGAATGTTGTGCTTTTCTCCGTGCTGCATGGGAATAGTAATTCAAATTATAATAATAGTAATAATTATTATTATTAGCACTAGTAGTAGTAGTATTGTCGCAGATCTTTGAATGCCGATATTTTGTCCATTCTACAACAATATTTCTTTACAGAAACAAAGCTAGCTTTTAATGGATTTCGTGGTGCTAGATAAAAAAAATGCATTAGCATTTGTTGATTGGCTGTTGATTCCACATAATCAGGGGGGGGGGGGTGCCGCCAGGTTATCCTAGGCTACAGCCTAAGGGCCGCAAATCCAGGGGGACCGCACACAAATGAGAAGCTTAAGAGGCAGAAGTGGTAAAGACCCTTGCTTATTACAATTTCTTAATATTGTGATAGCAAAACAAAAGAACATGTCAAATCCTTTTGCTTGCTTATTTCATGACAGAAGGTAGAACGAAGGGGTTTCTTTCGTTACAGTTTTCGGTGAGTGTTCTCTTGTTAAATCTAAGTGTATTATTTCCCGAAGTTTAATGAATAATTTTTAATCAGATGTGTCTATATTTTAAAGTTTGCAAGTGCAATTAAAACAGAGCATGCAATTAATGGAGATGAAGTACCACGATAATCAAACTAATAATAATAATAATGTCGGCAGGATAGCTTAGAGGCCCAAATTTTATAACCCCTTCCATGCATATAATAAGAAAATGTCACTGAAACAACATGGAAATGTCGTATGATAAGTCTTATATGCAGAGAGCTTCATTTGAACAATACCCAATAACAACGAAAAAAATTATCATCATTTAACATTATAAAGTCCCAATCCTACAAACTCACTGACCTAAATATTCTCCATGAGAGAAGCCCAGATGGCGAAAAATGGTCCATTACACCCCCCCCCTTAAATTGTCTGGGAAAACCGAGAACATTTTAAAAATCACTCACCCCTTTCTTAAGGATAAAAATAACCCTTTTTAAGGTCCCTACCAAAGTCCAACATTTCAACATAAACCAAAAAATGAATGAACTATCAAATATGAAGTTTATTATTTGCAGCTAGATGACAGAATAAGCTAAAACTTTAAATTTTAATTTTAAAAAGTTACAATGTATCAAAAATAGCAGTTTTCTATACGATAATTGAAATATAAAACATTGTATTTGAAAAGTTATAACATATTAAAAAGTATTTATTTGTTCCATAGAAAATAGCTATAGAATTAACATTCCCATGACTACATTATCGACAACTTCCTTTAAGGTAGCACAGCACTAATCGTTTCCAAGCCAATATCCTGTCATACGAAACTATAAGTATTTTTGAAGCATGAATTTTTATTCATGCCAAAAATTAAATCAAAGTAAAATAACCTTAAAGAATTTTAGGGTTTTGAATGTTGGGAATATTTGAATATTGCTAGTAATTAAGTTCATTCTTATTTTCTCTCGTACACAACACACGACGTAAATTGATTGATTGATATGGTTTAATTCACTGTGCATTTGTGCCACCTTTGACTAATTGCGAATCTGAGGATAAGCGATGATATAATGAAATTGATAAAGGGACACCCATGAAAAGCCCGGGATTCGCACCCGTAGCTCCTGGCGTCCTAGCGCGCTGTACTAACCACTCTGCCACGTAAGCAGAGTTAAAATATGTATATTTATTTTTCATTGAGTTATTGTAATACTTATATTGCTAATTATATCTAACACAAGAAAATCGTCTGCCTACGTGGCGGAGTGTTTAGCGTAACGTGTTACGAACATATGCGTGCGCAGACCCTCTGATTCGGGTGGGGGCAAAAGCCTTGATGAAAGTTCAGTCGGGAAAGAAATCTCATTTCATCTCACTGTTTTAGTTTTATTCCATTTATATATATGTATATGTATGTGTGTATATATGTGTGTGTGTGTGGGGGGGGGGTGTTCGTTAATAATAAGAAATGTATCCTCGCAAATCACGTAAAAGGGGAAAGATCTCGTGCTGAAGCATTTGAGCTGGACGTGTTGAAATATTTTTTTTAACGCGTTCAGTTCGTCGTCGCCTTGTAATCAAGGGATGGAGGCACATAGTGGTTCGGAGCCCACTTTAAACTGTAGGCACAGTCCCGACTAGCCCTATTGTGCATAAAGTGCACTTAAAACACCAAATCAAAATAATCACGTTCAGATAATTGTTCATGAATCTACGAAGTGTTTAGTAGAAACAGTCTCTAAAGTATTTAGTTGTTCTTACTTCTCTCTGTGGTAATTTACAATGCATAACAGAAAATTGTGAAATTGCGAACGAAGAGAGCAAGAACATTTTTAGATACAAATTTTGCAAACTGAAAACAATAATAGGGCGCACAAGAATTCGCGGGGCGCCATGGCATTTTCTTTTACATTTATTTCATTTACATCGTTCGGCACTTATGTCCAACTCAACTTCTGCCGCTCCCTAGCTACGGCTCTGAACTAAAGTTGTTCCGGCCAGAGAATGGACTTGGAAATTCTATTTTTATCTTTTCTGTCGAAAGTCAAAGAGGGTCACATGAACCGCTGAACCAATCGGCTTTGTCCAGTTGCCATGGTGACGCGTTGCCAATTTTTTCGTTTTGAGTCGTTTTCGAAACAGGTGGCACCCTCAACAAGGCCAAGCACAGGGGTGCCTAATGGTTACCGCAGCGCAGCAAGGGAATGGGTCTCAGATTCCCTGCCTCTGCCTGAAATGCGAGCGAAGGGGGCATATTGACAGGAAGAAGTGTCGTGTACCAGTGTTGCCACAATCTGTAAGCACAATTTCCCTTTGAAAATGGGTAAAATTTCACTTTTTCGCCCATTTTTCCCTTCATCTAAAGAATTAATAATAATAATAAATATTATCGTTGATCCATGTTAGTATGTATGTATAAAATGTTTAACAATTTATAACTTTGAAATGCTACGACGCCAGGTCCCCGGTTCGAATCCCGGCCTGGGATGGCTGTTTGTGAGTGTCCATTCACAAATTTCATCATACCATCACTCATCCCCATCTTTGCAAATTAGCCACCCACTCCCAAACCCGGGACATCAGGGTGAATGGTCAATAACCTCCAGCCCCAAACGGTAGCCAGATGTGGACCAACCCAAATTCCACCCTTCCTCTCAGAACAAAGTATACCTTTTTTTATTAAAAAAAAAAAAAATCCTCATTTTCAAAACTGGAATCTCTTATAATGTTTAATCGAATTTCCCTTTTCACTTAAAATTAGTTCCAAATTTCCCTTCAAAAAGGGAAATTTCCCTTCATGTGGCAACACTGTCGTGTACGACTGGACAAAAATCTGGCGTCTAGCAACCGGTAGCAACGCCACTTTTCTCCCCCTTGAATTGGAGGCGGAAAATCTGAGTTTCCTCAAGTCCATTCTTTAGCCGGGCGGATTTTAGACAAGACTGTAAGAAAAGCAGATATTGCGAACGAATCGAGCAAGAAAATATTACAAAATGTATTTTTATTTCCATAAAATTTGAAATCGAGGGGGAAATTGCCCCTCTGTGTCCCCCCGTGCAGGTGCTCTTGGCCGCCTGGAAGAAATAATGCAAGAAATACGTGAAAACTAATTCCATCTTAGGTATCATTTTGTCCTGCTACTCTTAGATTCTGCTAGTCTTGCTTCCTTTTACTTGAATGTTTGGCCCATTGGCCCCCCTTAGAATTTATTTCTGTCCAAAGAAGGGGCAATATTCCCTGTGTTTGCGCCCTTCTCCTGCAGTTGCTTTGGCCTTTCATCGGCTTCAAAATACTTCATTTTCGTTACGAGTTTAATGTCATTTAATAACGGAGATAAGATTCCTCTACTCTAATTTTCTAGGCGAAAGTGTAATAATATAGGGGCAAGGACGTCTGGAAGGGGGGACAAGGTTGGCTACACCTTCTCCTTAGAAAACGAATGTCAACGTAAAAGTATATACGTATTTCACACGTATAATTTGATTTCAGTCAGTAATGATTATAATGAGGATGCAAGAAGAACGCGTTTTTTTTTAGGGGGCAACATTTTTATTATCGGGGTAATATGCCCCATGGAAAAATTATCTGTGGAGAAATTCTGCGGACGTCCATGATTAGGGGGGGGGGTCATTTCCCCCACTTGCCCCCCGTGCGCACGCCTATGGTTACGAAGCAAGAGACTATGTTCGAACCGTTTGCGATTAATTCAAAGAGTAGAAAGAAAACTAATACGAATAAAAAATGCTCGTAAGCACTAAGTATACCAAGAAATATTGTCCTTTGTAAGTGTAGATTTATTCAAACTAGTTATTCATCCAATTTACAAAACTGTAAAGCATTATTCGCATCAAAAAACTCAAATGGAGCCTTACCGATGGCGTAATGGTACTGTCGGCGCCTTGTAATGAAGGGGTGCCGGATTCGGCACCCGGTGGAGGCACAGAGTGGTTTATATCCCTCTTAAACTGTAGGTGCAGTCCCAATTAGCCGCAAAGTGGACTTAAAAGAACTGAAACTAAAAGATTAGATTCGTGTAGTGAGTTACGAGAATTTGGTAAAGGATAATTTCACCGCGGGTGTTCCCCTCAGGAGTTCACTCAAAATCAATGATTGTCAGAGCTGAGAAGTCCATAAAAAAATATCTTCTGTTAGGGGCTTTGGAGACTAATTGCTTTTAGGTAGAACCAGCGGGTTATCCAAAATTTTCCATCTGTAAGTGTAAGTTCGTGTGTAAAGGATCATTTAGAGCCACAATGATCAGAAAATTGGGTCTTTGTGGAAGAATTATGGATTTTTGTTATTTACAACGTAGTACTCAATACGAAAGTAGCTACATAATGGTTGTTTTAATTAAATGTATAGAGATGTAGCCCAAACAGTGCCGCGTTTGACATGTTTGTTGTTGACCATACAAACGGATATTGCTAGGGATCTTAAAGAAAGGTTATTTTCATCCCGAAAATTACGGTAAGTGAGTAATTTTCGTATTTAAAAATATTAGCATCAGAATTTATTACAGAGGCAAAATAGGAATTTGCGAGGAATACAATTTTTTTTTCAATTACGTTTAAAAATGTAAAAATGACAAAAGAAGTAAATTTTGCTTTTCCGATCTGGAGTCGCTACTGAATTCATTTACGTAAAACATCTAACTACGTATTTTAAAACGGACAGTATTTACCCAGTTTATTATTAAGAAAATAGACAAAAATATTTTGTATATTAATATTGGAGCACGTACACATATAACGTTACGGTCTAAACTTTTCAAATAGCGAATGTACTAAATTGTTTCCCTTCTTCCAATACTACATGCCGACATTTTCACATTAAGAACATCTCTAACAAGCAAGCGAACAAAACGTGGCCGAAGGTCACGTCGAAAGTGCGATAGTCACCGTCTAAAATTGCTTATAAGTGGGTGAAATGTCACATTAATCGAATTTTTATGTATACTAAGAACTAAAATAACGTACATTTAGTATTTTACCCGTTTTTAACTAAGCGTTTCTCGCGAATTTTACCACGTTGTACGCACATCGTGCGAAAAATACCACGAAAAATTGCTTTATGAAGATAATATAGTCCATAACATTCTGTGAAATTAATGGGTACCTGGGGGAAAATCCTGGGGTGTAAAGGCGGCCGGAGAGTGGTGCTGATCACATCACCTCCAAAATGACCGAGATCGAGAATGTGTGGGGCCTTACCCCCACATTCCCTAAATGTGCCTTCGTGGCATGGTGCTATATGCACGGGAAACTTTACCTTAACATTCTGTCAAAAGTAGTATATGTCTAGGTCTATTATGAATAGTACAGTAATCACAATGGATATATATACATGGCAGGCAAATTGGAGGTTCATATTTCAGTACTACTTCCCGCTGACAATTTCTAACATAATGTTTTCTTATCGGAGGTCCCCCCCCCCCCCGGAAATTATCCTGGCTACACCTCTGACGATACTAATATTAAAGTACGATCTACAGTAAAACAGAGCGCAACCGATCACGAGAATTAAAAGAGGAGTTTCAAGTCACACCCGCCGCCGTGGCTAACGGAAGGGTCAATCTACTGTGAGGCTATGGTCGAATGATTCCACACCATCCCCTAATCATCAAAGGCAATCGAGCCTCGCCGCCCAGCACTGGAAACGTGTCTTGTGGAGCGACTAATTCAAAATTTACACTCTTCTGGTCATTTGGTCATATTTCACGGTTGCCTCGGTGAGTTGTGTTCGAAGTCAATTGCGGTAGGGAACGGTGAGGGAAGGAGCTGTGTGAAGAGGTCTGCTGGTTGTCGGTTATAGTCGTCACCTATTGTGGCATCAGGGAAAAGGAGTACCTTCGTGCAATTTCCATGGAGTGTGCTACTTCTCTTCTACATGCGACACTAACAACAAATTTGAAATGACGTGTCTACAACCGAGTTCAATTGATTGACATAAACCTATTGAACACATCTGGAATGATTCGTCTGAAACACTTAGCAAACGCAGAACAACACATTTGCCTCATGCTCCGAACCGTCAAACATACTTTCGAAGGAGAGTATTGTACTAGACGAAATATTGTAAAGGATGCATTTATGTTAATTGAACGTAGAGTACTGATCATTCATTCGTCATTCGATTTCGTCAGAATCTACATGCGAAGTGAATAAGTGAAAGTGTAACATTTGAAAGTATGTGGGGATGAGTATAACCGAAATAGGTTAAAATATGATTAATCGTGTACAAATGGGCACATACCGTCGGCCCCGTTACAAAATGTCGTATCTCAAAAAAAGCGAAATTTGAGATATTTCACCTACATGTGTATATGGTGGTCCCCACAATCTGGCAAATCGACGTCCCTGAACTATCATTCGCTTTCGAGATATTTAGTTTTTTAGGAATGTTTGTCAGTGTGGTATCTCAACATTTGGCGGAAAAGTTATTGTCACAAACTGTGGTATTTTGAATTACGTCTCATTGTGACGAAAATTTTCCAGCAAAAACTGAGATACGCCCGCCTGGTTCTTTCTTTGTAAAGACCATTTTTCTCGATGGGAAGTTAATATTTTTGACATTGACCGAATTGTTGGATATATTGTTGCAAGTAAAATGTTTTTAACTTTGTCGGAAACCGAAAAAGAAACGCCAAAAGGCTTTACAGTCATTAACAATGGTACTTATGTACATTGTTTACAGTCTATTTACAACACATGTTTCTATACTTACTTAGCTCTAGTATTTTGTTACTAAAAAAAAGAAGCAAGATGGATATTTGAGTTTAGAGGGAAGACAAAAATGTTGTGTCCATAAACACTTGATTTTTTCTAGTGAAAATACTTTAAAACAAGTTATCAAGTTCAAATCGTTGGAAGCCAAAACAAAAGTAGTATACAGAATCGTGATTATTGTTATTGACAGGAAACAACGGAAAATTCCTCATCTGGCAGTGACGTGTCTTTGTCGCAGATATAGATATAGATAATGAACTAGTGTAAAGAATTGGAAAAATATGTTGACTAAGATCTGGTGAAGAAGAACAAATATTTTATATTATGAAAACTCTGATCTTAAGTTCAAAAGAGAATTTATTGCTAGGCTTGTTTCTGTTCAAGACACAAAATTGAACACAATCAAAGAAGTGTCTCGTTGTTAGAAAACCATCAATATTTTCTCCCTTCCTCTACTAATGAAAAACTAGACGTATGCAATACTACTTTCATAAATACTTTCAAAATATCAGGAAGAGTTGTTAGAACTAGACTTTAAAAAATTAAGGAATCCAGCGTTTTGGAAATAGAGAAGAGAGAATAATCCTTTACAAAATCCTTCAAAACAGAGATGAGATTACAAAAAATGACTGTTTATTTAAAGAGATTTCTACCAGTCTTGGAATAACATTGGAATCCAGATTTGACTGCGATTAAAATGTCACAAGGCACAAATTTCACAACACGAGTTCTGTTTTAAGCCCACTTTGTGCAAAGAGAGACTAATTGGGATTGGACCTACAGTTTAGAGTGAGATACTGAGATACGAATCACTGTGCAATATTCCTTCACCGGTGAAGTCTCACAAAACACGACAAACAATTTAACAGTGTGAATTTGACTTCATATCACCCCAAAAATTACTGTGCACTCTCTCTCTCTTTAATGATTCAAAATAAAAACTAAATCTAACCTACATGGAAAATTGACAGATCGTTAGAATGCAATTGATAAAAGAGGATATGAGAATTAATTCCTTGTCAAGTATCAATGTGAGATGCGTTGAATGTGATTTACAACAAGTTATTTACGTGTCTAAATGCCAGGAAACTGCACTATGTTAAAAACAACGATTTGCTAACTGCACGTTTTACGGTATGTACCAACGTCTGTAATTGCTGCTAATGGTATGAAGGCATCATCACCTCGTCGAAGTTTGACAGAAAGGCTTATGAATCAATCACTGTGTTTCGCTGCTACTAGGATCTATATTTCCCCTTTCTCACCTAAATCAGACAAAAGTAGAGAAATTAATGTGTTGAAGCACAGTATCAAGGTTGAATACTTTGTTTCAATCGAAAAATTACAATCATTTTCTACAAGTACGTATTTGAAGTATTGTGTAACAAAATCTTTCATAGTTTCATAGAAAACCAAGGAAAAATACAGTGATAAACTACCATAATGATCCAGCTTTACAATAATAGTAACAAGAAGTCAATATGCTAAAACATAATGCAAGAAGTTGCTCAATCAAGTAATGACAGACTTTAAAAAAGGAGTCGTATCTCAAGCGTTCGGACATACCATACTCGTCACAAATGGTCGTATCTTGTTTATGCCCTTTTTTAGTTTCAGAAGTGAAATATTATTTCTGTAGTAATAGTTTTAAAATGTGTCAAAACCTTTAAATCGCTCTCCTGAAAAATTGCAAAAATTGAGATAGGACACTTTGTGATGAGGTCGACGATATATGTGTGCATACATACATACATACATGTACAGGGTGTCCATACATTAAGTATCTATTTTTTTGAAATACTGATTTTACTCGCAATGTTTTTCATACTATATGTTCCTTACACGTTACTTTGAACATGTGCACCATCCACATCACGACACACTTCCCATTTGTTGGCAGTGGCGCGAAAGACCTTCTGGAGCATTGCCGGTGTTGTTTCGAAGCTCCTCCAATGTGGTAATGGGTCGGGTGAACACATATCAGCAAGACGAGATACCATGCCATTATGCCTCAGATGTCCGCACGTTCCTGAATGCTCACTTTCCTTGGAGATGGATTGGGCGCAGGAGATTCCTGACCTCACGCCTATGGATTTTTTGTGTGGGGATTTATCAAAGGACATGTTTTTAGTTTTCTTGGGGTAACGCGAGTCTACCTTGTGACAAGCGTAGCATCCAGGTACAAAAAATAGAGATTTCCAACATCAAAATTAGGGCTTTGGCCCGATAATTAGAGAAATGAACGTTCGGATATGACTTGTATATATTTAAATTTACGTTAATTAAACTTTACAAAATACACAAAATTTCCGATTTTAATTTCACAGTTGCTGGACAAGGTAATTTATCCCCTATAGCAATAAGGTTTCGCAAAGGTTATCCGTTGTCTCTTGTAGTTAATTATATAATTATGTTGACTTATTGCAACCCACGTGCATTGTCGTACAAAGAAAGATACCCCTAGAGAAATCAGACCCGAGTACGGAGTGCACCAAACCTTGTGTGCGGAGGTAAAAGTGTGGGGAACCGGGCAAGTAACAATAAATAATACGAATTTTTTTCTAATATTAAAATAAATTGTCATGTAAGACATGGAAAATTTGGAGGGGGAGGGGGTTGACGACGGCCCTGAGCTACAACTACAACTACAACTTCCGCCTAGCCACTGAAGTGAGAGTTTCTGGGTTCGAGTCTTGGCCTCGACATGGATGGTTAACAAAACATATAAATACGAAACGTCAGTGCTCAGGCCAAAGCTCGAACTCGGAACCTTCGGTGACGAGGTGGCTTTAGTTTACAACAGTACTCAACAATGCCGAACTCCGTGGCGGAGTGGTTAGCACTGCTCGCTACGACGTCAGGTCTCCCGGGTTCGAATCCCGGGTATGGGTGTTCTTTGTGAGAGTCCCTTCCGCAATTACATCACTCGTACTCATCTTCACCAGTAACCAAAAGTGGCAGAAAAATGAAACAAAATAAATCAAATCAAATAAAGAACTCAACAATGACCATAAGAAACAAAAATTCATTGCTATGCGAAACAAACTGCTTATGTTATGATTTTCAATCAAAAACATTAGGCTCCAATGGAGTTTATTTGAATCATTCCGATTCATTTGCACATCTACGTTTATTATCCACAACACATCACAATCTGACACGTATTAATACAGACTTCATTTTATCCGTCGAATCACCCTGTTCCCTCGGAAGTGCACCAACATGAGTTCACCCAGCAACAAGTGTGCGTCATTGTAACGGAACATACCCATCACAGCCTCCCCCTCCCCCCCGATATTGCCCTGGCGAGTTCCTCCCCAACCCATTTTCATGCCAGCCGTTTCCATAGCGACGAGAATCAAGGCGTGGGGGTTACCCTCGGTTGTCATGCCAACAACATTAGGATCAGACTGGCGTGGCAGTCATCAGGCTGGTCGGACGTTAAAAGCGACAGACTCCACGCTGCAAAGAATTCTTCTGTATGATGTGTGCATAACTCCCCCAGCTGCGTTCCCACAGTTCTCTTCGCGTAGTCTTCGTCCAACTTGGAACGTGCCCAACGCCAGCACGTGAGTGTAGGCCAATTTTAGATTATAAATATGTAGGATCCGATGTGAAAACTACTATTTCTTCGGCCACGACCTACATCTCTGAATTGGTCGTGTGCTTCGTGACATCGGCTAAATCCTGAGTGTGTCCTAAATTTAATTTCTATTAACAATAATAATAAGGACAAGTGTAAGCGGAGAAGAATTTTTTTTCGGTGTCTGGAGAACCACCTTCCAACCATTATATTAAATAAAGTATTCCACTAAGAAACTGCAATTGTTTCTAACCAGATTCCCTACCAACATTATGCACTTACGAAATTCTCCTTTGATAAACAGTCACGCAGCTATATTAAAAGTTAAAAGCACAACAATTTCATAACGTAATTCCGCTGAAACATGACTCAACAATTCATTTATAGAGAATTACACGAGGTTTTACAATTACCTTTGTAATTCTCCACAGAATTCCTAACATGTCAACTATTTCATTATTGAATTCCCTCCTTCCTTTTTTTTAAAAAAAGTCCAACAATACGTAGCTAATTCTTCCAAAAACTTCTTTCTGTAATACTCCTAACTGCCTATTAATTCCAGTAGTTTCTCTATTAAATTATTCCTTCCCCATATCTTAACAATGATGCACTGAAACAACAATAAAAGTCACATAATCAGTGGCGGTGATTAGGGGGGGGCGAGGGGGTCAAGCACCCTCACTTTTAGCCACTTTTGCACTCGCACTATGCTAAATCTTATATGCAAAGGGAAATATACTGTCTTTGCCCCCCTCCCCAGTTTTTCCTCCCCGGTTTTGGAAAACACTGCACATAATAAATAACTTATGATTGCACAATTTAATAAGAGCTAATCTCAATCGTAGTGAAAAATTTTGGAATACTTTGTCATTCACCGAGATTCTATGGCGAAATTATCTGTGTAAGCAAAGAGTTGCCAGGTATAAAGACTTCAAGTTGCTCTATTCAAAGGTAAGATATAAGAAGTTTCAAGAGAACCATATGCACATACATTTATACGCTAATACCTAACTACAGCATTGGATGCGAAAAGATCCCCAAATAAATAAAACTTCCAGAAATGCACCAGGAATAGCATATGAAAAGCACCCCAACGTACCAGTATACAATCTCCTGACTATATTTTAATGTAATTCCTTATGCATTTCTTGACATACACGTCAAATTTAATTTTAGGGGGACTTTTTCCAATCTTGGCACAAAATATAGTTAATCTTCCTGGACTTACTCTGGTTAAAAATCGTACAAGGAAATTGTATTCGATCAGAAATTCCAAGTATGAAATATATTTTACGTACGTTACTCAAAATTGGAAATTATAAGGGACGAGCACAAGGAGGCCATGATGAGCCCCAGCCCCTCCCCCTCTTTTCCAGAAGGGCGGCTAGAAAATGTTTCGACTATTTTCAAAAAATAACATTATTATTGCCATATTACCACATACATGCCTATAATATTTCTTTCGAACTTCTAATAATTATATAAGTTATTGTATTCTCGTCTGTCACCTGTGTCCACCTTCTAAAATTGTTCTGGTGTCACTTATAGTAATTAAATAGTTTCATAAATTATTTTGTGTTATGCAGGCGCGGCTCGTGCATTACTTTCCTGGGGGTTCACCGAAGTCATATGACACATATTCAGTTTCCTCAAAAAACTTTCTTCGCGAAACAAAGGGATCGGGGTGGGTTAAAAGATTGGTACATAATGTTTTCATAGAATGAGGTTTCGTAGTAGAGGTGTGCGAATAAATTTAGGACTAAAACTAAGTACAATACAATGTGCCTCTATGAAATAAATTTCGGGTCTCATTAGAAAATCATGGACGTCCTCAGGATTTGTTCCAGGGATGGGAAGCAAGATCATTTTTTTTTCCAGGGGGGACAAACGAGGCACATTTTTCCCTGTAATAGTGTTGTTCTCTCAAAAAACACTCCTTCAGTCTCTGCAACTCCTTTATAATACTTATCATAAATTACTGTGACTGAAATGAAATTATATGTGTGTAATAAATAGTTTTAGGTTGACATTAATTTTCCAGGCGGGTGTGGCCCCTTTTCCCCTTCGGACGTCCATGCCTGCAATTATATAACGACTAAACACAATGGTCCTACAATTATTAAAGGGAAATGGCAATCAATGGCATGTGCGTTCTAGAAACCTGAGACCCTTTCATTCGAACGCTGCAGCTTTTTTTCTATCTTCAAATTTGGAGTTGGTCGACCAGCACCGCTTTATCTCTAATTTTCTTTCAACAGACGAGAAAATTTGTTTCCGTTAATTGTATGCATTTTAGCAATCATTTATTACCTGCGCAGACGGCAACACCTACACTGCATCAAATGACGTAGCATAGTCCATCCTTCGGAGCATCAATACTTTGCAACAATTATGAAAGCACTTCGAAAACTTACAAACTTGAAATATTGACACGGACAGGGTTTGTCACGTCTTCCTTTCTTGTCTAAGATCGCGGCATTATTTTACTTTCACATATCCGAAGTGTTTCCATCTTTAAAGAAAAGGTCTGAATACATGCTCGAATTATTTTAGTAATGTATTTCTTTTATTTTAATTCATCACGTCTATTTCCAGCGTTCATTCATTTCTACTCATCCTTCTCTGCCCAATTTTGCATTTATGCCAAGAAGTTCGGCACAAAAATTATTCAACAGAGAAGATTGAATACGTAACGAATGCGCTTCAAACTTGAACCTCACAGGGCAACACTGGAAGTAAGGAACCAGCTGGGCCTCACTCGCAGCGCGCAGCGAGGACGGTGCCTTCTGGCTTCTGCTGCGGCTTCTGAGAAAGCACGAACTGCGCATGACCGTTGGTTGGAGATCGAGGTTTCTCAGTATCCTCTGCCATGTATTTGGCCCATATAGCTGCCCCGAGCTTCTGCTTGCCGCCCGAACCTTCGCTATGGCAGGAGCTCTCCTGTGGGAGTTCAGCTGAGGGTCTGCACGAGGGCGGTCTACTCGCGGTTTCTCTTTCTCAGCAAAAGAATTTGCCGTGGTACGGACACAAATATATGACTACTTCTTGTGTAGAAATTTTAGTGAAAAATTGTCAAAAGATAAAGACATTGTTTATTGTCAATTCTCGAGGTAACTGACATATATTACTGGGGGTTCACTGATCCTGTGCGCTATAGGGCCAGCCGCGCCTGGTGTTATGATAAAGCCGCAAAGAGCACTCAGGCGCCACCAGAAGCAAGAGAATGGCTCTCCAGTGTTCAACAACCAGGAAACCGACTTGAGAAGCCCGTGTTTCGATTCAAAGGCCATACATAAGCTGCTAACTCCTGCGGAGGAGTGAAAACGTCTGTTGTTAAATTTTCCAGCGACCGTGCTACCTTTTTGTGCTTAAAACCATACGGAAGTTGCATTTCGAAGCTTTGTAATCCTGGAAAATATGGTTGTTGCAAAGACCTTGTGTAACGTCTATTCACATTGTATCTGAAGGACTGGAAATAATATGCTTTTGTACATCATAATCGTAAAGCGCAAACATGACGAGAATGGATCTATAATTTGAAGCTTTACTCTAATGTTTTCTCCCAAACGTGAAACGAACCCTTGACTCCTCCAATTCAATCGCATAAAGTTACCACTACTCAATCTAGGGCCCCCCCCAAAAAAAAAGTGCAAAGTAATTTGATTTAGATAACTTCATAATTGAATAAAAAAAATTGAGGTCCCGAGAAACTACTATCTGAAAAGCTATGCATCTTATCTCCGGGCTTTAGACAATGTATTCATCAGCTGAAGTCTGTTTGTATGTACTTCCTATAAGACATCGAGGTTGACCTTGAATTTGTCTCTAAATACTCTAAATGCTAAAACACACTTTGCTACATTAATGTTTTACCATTTTGTAAAAATAATATTCGAATTACTTTATTGAACAAATGTTTTAAGAACATAACCACTGAGAGTTTTTTAAGTACGATATGGTATTTGTTGGACCGTGATCTACAAGAATCTCTGTCCAAATTAATTTAATCGGTTTATGCGACTTCATTTTATATCGGAACAAATTTTTGGTAGTAACACTTTTATAATTTACTAGCTGTTTACCTGGCGTTGCTTGGGTATTTATTTATCCCGATCTTGTATTAGACGGGAAAATAATGAATTCTAACTATAATGTAAAATGTAACTGATTTTAAATATGATCGTGAATGTCACCAATTAGCTTAGACACTTCGAAAACTATGGATTCGACAGTAATGTAGGTCATTTGTGGCATTTTATTTTTCACCCCCTCTCACCCCCGATGCCGATAGGTGATGAACTTGAAGTTGAACCGCATTGGGAGTGTCACGAACACTATGGATTCCATTCACAACACAGCCTGAATGTTAGACAACCCGAGAAACACTATCGTTGTGCGGATTGCATACAGTCACGGATGTCTGTGTGGAATTTAATATCGGTGGTTTTCGATTATTTTCACATGTCACCCCTTCCCACCCCAGCCCTAGTGGTGCCAGAGGTTTCTTACCCCAAAATATTATTTCCAGATTGCAAGTGATACGTGTACCAAGTTTGGTTGAAATTGCTCCAGGCGTTCGAGAGTTATGTCGGAACAAACAAATATATACACAAACACACACACACACACATACATCCATTTCTATATATATAAATAAATATATAAAATAAAATATAAATAATAAGATTTAAATATTACTCGTCAATCGTCAGATGAATTTTAACTTATGAACCTTCTCACAAAAAAGCATGTACAGTCACCATCAATCAAAATGGGACACCTAGGTCCTGAAATGCTTGTTTCCTGCAAGACGTTATGCGTGTTGCCTAACTAAGGCGAAAATTTGATGTTATTACCAAAATTTCAATGGCAACCTCTGCCTTCGCCGTAGAATTAGGTAACACACATAACGCATTGCAGGGAAGCGAGAATTTCAGGATAGAGGTGTCCCATTTTTATTGCTGGTGACTGTACTATCCCAATTGTAAAACTTGTTATGATGATGCCGTTATTCTGGTAGAAAAAATTGCCTCCAGAATATGTCATGTGAAATTTTTTGCACTGACTGACAACATTCTTGGATATACTTCAATATATGGGTCGTCATATCCTGACACGGTAGGCAACTCATTTTAATTCTCTGTGTTGCTGATATGCCAACACGCACGGGGCAAGTGAATAATATACCCTTTCCATCATTTGAAAAATTCATTAAATGAATGAAATTCTATAAATCAAAGATATTACTTAAGAAGTATTTCCTTTCTTTGCATATTGTTTGTTATATAAACATAAGTTGGCTCTTGTAATGATTGTGTTTTTATGATTTTGTCTGATCAGTTATATATCCCATTCCCTTTTCTCGTCAGTAAAGGTACTGTTATATTGAAATGATCGTTATCATAATGAACATGTACGTAAGTACACATACGTACATGCAAATGGAAATAGTCGAAGCAACCAACTTCACTTTTCCTACCTCCAGAGGAAGAAAGTTGGTTTTAAATTTCCACTACGAGTCCGAATACTTTAGCTGCATATTTAGGGCAATAAATCAACAAAATACAAGAATAACTCCCAAGAGATGGTCGTGTACAGTGGCACAACTACAGTGGTGGTGGGGGGGGGGGCATTGCCACCCATTAATCTTGAAAGGAAATCAATTCTGGGGGGGGGCAAACGGGGCAAACATTGACGGCCAAGGGCACCTTCAGGGGGCACAGAGGGAATATTGCCTCCCCTCGATTTCAAATTTTATGCAAATAAAAATACGTTTCGTAAAATTGTCTTGTTCGCTTCGTCTTTGTCTTTCTGCTTTTCTTGCAGTCTCATCAAGTTCAGAGCCATACTCGTAGCTAAAGGGGGGGGGGGGGAGTCGGACTTGGGCACCGAACGATATAAATGAAAACAGTTGTAAAAGAGAGAATGCCATGGCGCTCCGTGAAATTATTTGCGCCCTATTAAATCAATACTTATTGTTTTAAGTTTGCAAAAAATTGATCTGAAAATTTTCGCTCGCAATATGGTTCTTCTCTATAATGCATTGTAAATTACTAGAGAGAGGAGTACGACCAAATGTGTACTTCAGACTGTTGTTGCTAAACATTTTGTATTAAACGTATGAACAATCGTTTTGAGGAAAAGAAGCACACACATATGAGAGACAATTTATATCATTTTTGCTGTTGGTTTGTTGAGGTTCATGAATTGATTATGTATTTAAATAATAGGCTATACTTATTTGTATTAAAGAAACATTGAATACGTGCACAATTTTGTGTTAAAATGTTGCATATGTATTTTCTTATGTCACGTTGCTCCATGTTGCATGTGTAAAACATATGTTCTACATGCAAGTTACACATGTCATATGTCCAAAAGGAATTATTTTCGTCATTTTGTAATTCAAAAATACAGTTTGTGTGCTTGTCTTCCATTACTAGCTAACGTGAAATAGAACGTGTTGAGAAAATGTCAATAGTAATAATAATAATAATGCCATTATTATCATTGTTATTATTCCTATTAATATTATTGGCACGTTTATTCTACTGGTACTTGCCCCCCCCCCCCCCAGACAAAAAGACGTGGTTGCACTTCTGGTCGCGTAGTTTGAGTTTTTTGTTTTAAGTTCGCTTTGTGCACAGATAAGGTAATCGGGATTGGACCTACAGCCGAAACCTGTCGATTAAAAAGAATAATAATAATAAAATAAATAAGTAATCACGTAACATTAAGTAATGGCGTAACATTGTGAAAGGAATGAGTAAAGTAATTCTTTCCTACGATATTAACAGAAGACATTTATTACCACTAACTGTGTCACCATTGTACCATCATACTATCCAAATGTATATTGTTGTTGTTCTTTTCCATACCGTTATTACTTTGTTTCTTTCATGGGCTCACCGAAAACAAAAGGCTGAGATAATAATTTGCTTGGTGCTGATCACATCACCCCCGGCTTCGGCCGTGATCAAGAAAGTGTTGGGTCACGCCTTCATGGCGTGGTGCAAAGCACAGGGGAGCACTTTACTTTTACTTTACTATGTGCCTGGAGATATACTTAACTCGCTGCTACATTAGATACCTATAATAAGGCTTGTTTTCTCTGCAAAGAATTCACAATAATGCATGCATACTACATAGAAGTAATTAGTGTTTAACTCACTCTGAAGTTTTCACGTGCTATAGCAACCATTGCCTTTGGTCGGTTCTGTTAACTTATTTGAGAAGGCTATCACTTCACACACAATGCACTTTCGCGTAAATGACGGTAAGCTAGGAACACTTTTAAGGCACTATGAACACACCACAACAACTGGAGTGGAAATTATACAAAAACTCGCGGGACCCGAAAAACAAAAACTCGATTCTGCCGTCACATGCCAAATCAGAGACGATTAGGAGAGCGAATCACCCGGTCCGAAAGCCCGTCGCCGCTTTACTGTGTGGGACACCAAGAACACCCATGCTAACAGAGCGTCTTTTCATACCGCCCCGCCAAAAGGGGGGTTCCCCCTCCTGTACCTCCCTCCCGCCGAAAAGCACGCGTGTGCCGCTTTTAGATCAAAACCTCCCACCCACTTGCCCAGCGTGCCATATGCCCCCGGTCCAGAGAGTGCAGCATCCCTTCCTCGCAGATAACTTTCCCATCATCGTCAACCCCTGGCTGGAGGGGAGGCGGTTGCATTCATGCCGCCCTTGTTGGGAAAAGACAAGGGTGGCCCCTTCTTCCGCAACCCCTTCCTTCTGCGTCGGACAGAAATGCGTCCTCGAGCTCAATGGTTCGTGAGACTCCTCGCCAGGGTGCACGCAACACACGTGAGTCTTCCATGGCGCGTGCTAAAGGGCCATTTAAAAGACCGTCAGCCCCAGTGTTGCCAAGAGGAGGGTAATTTCGCTCGGTGTAAGGAAGTTTCGCAGGAATTAGAGGTTGAACTGTTCTCCATCCTCTTGAAGAACAAGCTACATGCGATTCCTGACAAATAGTTTATTTCCAATGTGTTACTTCTGGTCAGTGACGGCGTTTGGACCCCAAAACTGATGGGGGGGAGGTACCGAAACTGAGGGGGCGGGGTAAAGGCAGTTTACTTTCCCTTGGTAGATAAGGTTTAGCATAGTGAGAGAACAAATGTGACAAAAGGTGGGGGTAGGGAATTGCCCCTCCCTCGTACCCTAATCGCCGCCACTGCTTCTGGTGTTATTTTGACCATGAATATATGAGGTGTATTCAAGTTCTAATGTCTCATAATTTTATTTTCATGAATAGAATCAGTCATAAAGGTGACAGTTATTTGAGAAGAAGCATCCATTCTTGAAGGTTGATTAGGCCAGATGGTAGCATGTTCTGGCTCATGGGAAGCTAGTGGTGCTGTCTAGTGTTCACTGAGACATATTGTGAAAAATGTGCGACAATTCAAGGAGTGAAAACAAACCAAAGAAGTCCACGAACCAGCAGCAAGTTACCGCCATTGCTGAGAAAATAATATTTTGGAACAGCGAAGGCGTTATACTCACGCAATGTTATTCCTAAGGGTACCACATTGACAGATACAAGCTATGAAGCATTTTGAGGACAAAGTTGCTTCCAGCATTGCGAGAGAAACGGCCGGAAAAGGCTGTAGCTGTGTTCTTTCATCAGGACAACGCACCTCCTCATCGGACGACTATTGTTCACGCGTTTTTCACGGAAAACAAATTTGAAGCGATTCCACATACTCACCTGACCTCGCATCTAGCAATTCTTGGTTCTTTCCAACACTCAAGGACAGTCTTCGTGGTCGCACATTTTCAAGCCGTTCCACTCTTACATCCGAGATTTTTCAGCATAGAAAACAGACCTAAAGAAGCGTTTGCAAAAACCATGCTATCGGGGCGTCAGCGTTGTGAGAAATGTGTACGTCTATGGGGTGATTATGTTGAGAAGTAACGGCAGTTTCAACTTTCTGGGGTGGGTACATAAAAAAAGCAACTTCCAATGCCGATTGGCATCATAAAATACATTTTAAAAGTGAAACTGGGATTTCATTTTTAAAAAGTATTTTTTTTTGGCATACAACATTCACCTTTATTGAACACAAAGCTAATATTTTTACAATGATAAGACAAGTTTTCATTACTGTATTATATGTTTTATTTTGCACTAAAATAAAGGTTAATGAACCGAGACAGAGATGACTCAGTAACATAACACTGTGAATAATGCAGGAAGCAAAGAGGAAACTTTAGCCCTCAAACCAGAACATATATTTTTTTCAGCATTAAGGAGAGTCAATGCTCAAGAAAATCTCTCTCATAATTAAGTTACTATGTCAGAACAATTGATTGATTGATTGAGTTAGTTATAAATTTATAACGGTTCGACATTTTGAAAATATCTCTTTTGAAAATATCTCTCCTGCACATGAACCGTATTTTCCAATTTCTTTGAATTGTGTGGATTTGTAGAGAATTAGTTCAGTGTTAGATTTAACAAGTACATAACAAATTTGTACCTTTGGGTAAACTGTGACTAGGAGACGGAATAGATTTCTTGGATAAAATTTAACACATGCAGCAGTGTTTCTTCTCAGTAAGCGGAGAGCTTGTATATTTTATGACAACGGGATAAAACGGGTTAAAAGAGGGAAATGCTTGACGTTCTGGAGGGAAATCGTACCATAAAAAAGTTGGCAACACTGACCAGATCGCGTCTGAAGAAAGACAAACGCAGAGCACTGGATCTCTCAAACTGATAACCCTCATTGTATGAGGATGAGGACCATCAACGTTATCTCGAATAGGTTCTAAAACATGCAATCACTCCCTTGCCCCAACCCCTAACCGATTCTTAAAGCCATCCGTCAACATGGCGCAGAGCTATTCCTTTCATGTTGCCTCCAATCAGATAATAAAACCTACTTGGAATTTTACAGGCTTCTCACTATCTAATTTCGTAGTCTGTGGAGACGCAAGATGAATCGGTTCAGATTTCTCTCAATCCACAAATGCTTAATTCAATCTTCCATTTATATTTCCGACAGCCCAATACATACCACCTGAAACTAATTCGTGCGTAGCCTTTTGTTTATTACATTTGGTCGACGATTTATATGTCCCCAAGTAAATGCACTCGTTGAATACCCTAATCAGACTGCATTATAAAAGAGAGCATTGGTGAACGAGCTAGCGAATAGCGGTCATGGGCAGTTTGCAGTTCACTCTATAAAAAAGGGAAGCAATAAAATTCCCCACGGGACGATTTGAACCTTAGTCTATCTACATGACAAAATGCTTCCCTCGGTCCATTCTCATGCAATTCAAACGAGAACAACTGTTCCCATGCAACATGAATGAAATCGATAATCGGATTATGTTTTGATTGTTATCGGTTTCACACCGTCTGACTGCGGCTTACGTGATCATCAATTTACCCTCACACCATTGTGTTGGGGATGGGGTATTCCAACTGGGGAACTCACAGCCCCTTGCGGATTTTTAAGGTCCTGTTAGTCCTGTGACGTAAGAATGATGAACCCAATTCAGTACCTTGATTCGTTTTCTCAAGTAACTGGATCTATGCCCATGTTTAGTCGACACTTGTATGGGCCTTCATTTAATATAATATACGACTTCATTACACTTGTAAACACTCCTTTTTTCCGGAAACATTTTGGAGGGGGGAGCACTCAAGCCCGATGCCACCTCCCCATTAATTCCCAACTGCTGCAACACATTATTGAACAGTTGGCTATGACACACTCTGGAACTCTGAGGAGTTGCAGAGAGAGACGAATCATAATTTCCCCAGAGCATTATATCTTGTAAACCAATTTTCCCACAACAATTTACATATATTGCTGTAGGGTTTTAAAATGGTGTGTATTACGCATTCACCAATTGAAGTTTCACTGTTGTGTTTGTTAAGTTAAACTTCTCACTTTCACATTACTATGCAAAAAATTTGGGTTCTGCACTTTGGACAATGGTAAACTTTAAGTATAATTTCATGTTTTTTTTTTAAAAAAAAATCAAATTTTAATCATAATTTCTTGTAGTGTGTGTGTGAGAGAGAGAGTATTTCTGGCAGAAGTGCTCATAAAGATTGATTACCGTCAGATCCCAAACGTGACACTCTATGACACTAGGGTAAGTTGCAGCCATTGTGAGGAACATTACAAAAATGAAACAATAAAGCTTACGCAGTACGTTTCAATATATCGAGGCCTGTTTTTCAACATTTCTGCCTTTCCAACAAAACAGTTACTCTATGTGAATGTCCCTCAGCAGAGATGTTTTCCTCTACTCCTTCATGTGACAACTTCAGCTTTTGCGGCACAAATTGCCGTAGACATCCACATGACATGGCAGAACTCGAACCCTCTGCAGCTTGAGTCAAATAACTTGCTCACACAGGGCACCGTGAAGTAAGAGAAAACTGTAAATACGGAAGTAATGAATAACCGAACAGCAGCTTAACCGGCATCTCTACGTAGCTGCGAAGTCCCGATACATAAATAAGTGTTGTTGTTTGATAAATAAGTGGACTGGGCCTGTAGTTCCGGTGTATATAGAAATAAGGAAAAACCGATTGTATTTATTGATACACTTGTCTATTGCGCATCTTACATGCACATTGTTAGTCATCTGTAGGGCTCGTATCTTTCTTCTCCTCGCTTGTCTTCTCTTTTCTTTATCTTTTCTCTGTCTTTCCTCTTTCAACAACTTCAAACAAGCATCAAAATTATAGAAGACGTTAAAGAGGCCCTCGCCCAGGTTGAAGATCCTGTGTGTATGTATAGAAATTGGATGCAGTATTGAAAACGAACAGTGGGTATGCAACAATGGTGAAAGTTTGCAAAATTCTACACACAAATGGACAACGTGTGGATGATCTTTAACTTGATGTGTCCGACTTTGTTGCCCTAAAATACAGACCACTTGTATTTTAGACATCGTGTTGTTATCAAATGCAATCATGATCTTGATCTGTAATGTATTGTGTTTCATTTAACGCAGAACCATATTAGTATTAAAAAATCTGTGTAGCGAATGAGCATTCAGAATAATGCATATTCATTGCCAGGCATGTAATCTTTCATAGTTTGTAATATACAGAATTTATAAATTAAACACGGTTTTAAAGTGCATATTTAAGTGCATATTTTACACTTTTTAGAGCATTTTTGCATGCATATTTTGCGTTTTTTAGTGCATAACTATCCGAGCTCTAGTCATCTGTTTTATTCGCAGGAAGACTTCAACCCTCAAACGTGGATGAGTGCAGGGATGGAATCCTCCAGATATGCGCAACGGTGTGCGATTCAGTTCAGAAAGTTTATGTTGACCCTTTTTTTTTCTTCTTTTTTATCGTCGTGGACCTATCCTCGACGATTGATTATTGAAAGGCGTCACAGTGAACGCTGCACGCTACTACGAAACACTGGAACGTTTGAGGAAGAAGATTAAGGACAATCGACCTGGAATGCTGTCTTAAGGCATCGTTCTTTCGCAGGACAATGCAAGGACACATACAGCAGCTTACACCTTGACAAAAATCCGACAATTCGGCTGGGATGTGCTACTTCACCCTCCACAGTTCCGACTTATCGCCCTGTGATTTTCACGTGTTCAGCCCAATGAAGAGGACGCACAGGGGAAAGCGCCTTGCATCGGACGTCGAAGGGCAACATGGCTTCACAGCCAGCCCAAAGAGTTCTACAGAAAACGAATTGACAGGCTAGTGTATCTATGGGATCGATGTCTCAACAACCATGGGGAATATGCCAAATAAAAACCACTTCCGAAATCAGACCGAGTAATGTCCACTTATTTATCAAACAACCCTTATGTAATCTCTGAAACTTTTCCCCAAGAGATGGGGCGGATTGGTGCCTTCCGAGATATTTCTTATATTCCGATTAGAATGGGCCAGTAGAGACGAGACAAGGCTGGGAAAATCTAGCCTCGTCTCGTTCTCGTATCGATTTTCAATTTGTGGCCACCATCTCGGTACCAATCCTATTTTCGACGGCTACTTAACGTAAGTCTCTCTAAAATTGTCGTAAATTCTCTGCTGAAGAAACAAATACCGACGGAATTATTATTGTTCACACTTGAAGAGGGTCTGGAGACTCTGTTGGTATTCTTTTAAAAAAATAGTTGTTTCTAGTCTAACTAAAGCATTCAAAGAGTTACCTGTTGTGCACAACACAATTGTTTGGACCCACAACGTGCAGTTGGAGTCAATATGGCCGGCGAAGTGCGACGAGACTGTGCGGAGCTCAAGGTGTTTAGTTTAACGTGTGTAATTGCAATGGGAATGAAGCTGGTAACCGTGTAATTTTTGTGCTTTGCATTTGAACTTTCAAATGCATAATTTGTCAGTGTCCTTCGTATCTTTGCATTGCGGGGGCTTAAGATCAGGTGTGCCAAATAGAAGCAGTGCCTAATTGGAATATTTCTGTCATTACACGTATTAACACAATCGGTGGTATGAAACGAAGCTGGAATGGGCAAGCGTTTCTACAGCAATAAATAAATACATTTGTGCTTCCTCCACCTCCTTCGACACACTTGCATGCAGTGACGGCGCCAGCCTAAAAGAAGTGGGGGGCTATAGATTTCGGAGTCAAATTCTCGAGGGGGGGTGGCGCTAACTAATATAGGCTAAAATGTAATTACGTAATACTTTACTACGGTATAATTTTACCAGTTACATATTTTACAGTCAGATTGAAAGATAAGTCACTGAGACGTTATGTTGTATTTTGTTCCATAGACACGAATCTTTTATGTAACCTCTCATTACCAACTCGATTACGAAGGTAACACTTGATTTGCGGCAAGCAGTCGTTAATGGGGGTATGCTAAGCACAAAGCTTATAAAGTTCGAAGAAGGCAATTCTGATTGTTTCAAGCTTTTGCTGGAGGATCTTTATTTTGAGTTCATTTCTGCCTCATAGTGTTCCGTAACTATAAACGTCCGAACCACAACAGTAGGGAGCGGCGAAAGATTGTAGCTTTTTGTGCTTCAGAAAAGCGGCACTAACTTAATAAAGTAGGCATCAAATAAACAATATCGCCCTTGAATAGAAAGTATGATAATGATGACATTATGACATATCTTTTTCTTGTTCAACGACTGGAATTCAGAATTTAGGTCTAAAAATGGGGAGGATGAGAGTTAAATACTGTCCACTTAGGAGGTGTCATTCTCAATGAAAAAACATATTTTAATTACAAATTCAACTCCTTAGGAGACAAATAGATACATTGACATAAAAACAATGAACAGCTATAGTTGCAACTCTTGCACTGGGCATTTTGAGTAGTGAAAATAACTGCTGAATATTATAATTTTATTTCAGAATATATTATGCATAAATACTGAATAGGATTGGATCAATAGTTTTAGAAGTGCTTGAAAGATTGATTCTTCTGCACGGAATGAAATTTGGCCACTATGGTGGTACTGCAGCAATTGATTCCTAACCTCAAAAATTATAATTAATTAACATGGAGGACCAGGACTTCCAGCAAGAAAATTTTCCAAGCATGCTGATATTCGCACCGTGTTTCAATCATTAGAGGCTAATCGGGACGAGAGCTACAGCTTCTAGTGGAATTGAATTGTTTTTTGAAGTCCACTTTATGCACAGATATGTTAAACTGGACTGGACCTACAATTTAAAGTGCGATCCGAGCCACTTGGCAATATGCCTCCATAGGGTCTCGAACTCGAGACCCCTTGATTACAAGTCTACGATGTTGCCATTACGCCATCGGGGAAGCCCTTTTAGTGGAATCTGAACGACTTAAGGAAATATTACCTCAACTGGGAATCGTACCCGAGACCCCTTGATATCAAGGCAGCAATTTTAACTCCAGACTATGGGAGCTGGAAGGCCAATTTTCATTTTTCCAATTGGTAACGTCGTGGCCTTGTAATCAAGGGGTCCCGGGTTCGATACCTGCTGGATCCACATGGCACAATGGTTCGGATCCCACTTTAAACTGTAGGTCCAGTCCCGATTAGCCTTCCTGTGTACAAAGTGGATTTAAAACAACAA
Organism: Lepisma saccharinum; assembly: GCF_977018435.1. NCBI lineage: Eukaryota > Metazoa > Arthropoda > Insecta > Zygentoma > Lepismatidae > Lepisma > Lepisma saccharinum. The sequence goes on from NC_139239.1 coordinate 81,237,743, forward strand.
ATCAATCAATATTTCCAATGTTTAGCATTTAGGAATTAGGTAGTTTGTCTACTCTTTGATTCTTTAACATCGTATTTCTCCCTCTCGAATATTTACAGCGATAAGGATATCAAGGCTTGTGTTGCTGAAGCCATAAACCTTCGGGTTTAAGAATGCTGAAGAGTTAGTTACTTAAGGATAGATATAATGATGAAACCAATGAAAGAACATCTCTAACTCTCATGCAATTGTCGGAACTCCAATAAGGAACTAACAATCAGAAAGGCAACATAACGCTTCTTAGATTTTGAACGTCGTTCTATTATAAAAATTCACACCTGTTAGACCTATTCCGAAATATAGTGATACGATTTACAGAGGCTAATAAATGAACACATTCAGCTGTATATGCCAACAGCAATCAAAGAACAATCTCACAGCCACTGAATACGTCCATCTACCAGGCAGGCAGTAAATTTCGTACCTAGTTTGGCGACTCATGATTGGCAAAATACTTAGTATCGAATGATCAGTGGCTACTTGATTTCAGAACACATCGTAATAAAGTAATTGCGATCTAACCGAACTAGAAAATGTACTTGAACATTGTACTTGTCCCAATGAAAGTTTATAATGGAAAATGTAAATTTTACTTTTCTAAGTTTTCGGTCGAAATGCGTCTACCGTACTACAAAAATGTAGGGAGGCTACGGGGGGGGGGGGGGGCTGGGACATGGTTAGGGGGAGCTTCAGCCTCCTAGCCCCCCCTGTAGCGCTGTCCCTGCTTGCATGCAAATCACATTATATTTTGTAAATCACTTACCCTTTCTTGCAAAAACGTTGTTTCGTTTCATCACTACAATTATAGACACTCACCTATAAGAGAAGAAACAAAAGTTCATTACAAAAATGGTGAATAGTTAAATGAGTTACTTTAAGGCTATGTAGCTTACTGTAATAGCATATCTTTTATTACCTGTACCGTATAATTATCATGCTATTTACAACGTTTCATTAGCATGATGATTTAATGCATAGCCTAATATCTAGAGTACAGAACTTCAAGGTTGTCGCGCAACCCCCTCCCCTACAAGAATAATTTTCTCCGTTGGAATGCATTCTACAAGATTACAGGTGTTAACATTAAAAATTGAGGAATATACTGCGATTCCTAAGTCAAAGCAGGACATTTATACACTTAAAATTGTTTACAGCGGTTGGTATACGTTTTGGCTTGTAACTAGAAAACTATAATGTATGTAATTGTGGAAATTGTCATGCTGATGAACTCTAGTTAAAAAAAAAAATAAACTTAAATAACTTTTCTAAGTGGGTGTGGTTCTGAGGTATGGGGGACTAATCGTTGTCTGTCAATAACAAAAATCATTAAAGACAGACCAAAAAGCACATTAGATTAAGTGCAGAACTTATATGTTCCCAAAATGCACCCATAGTTACTTATGCGTCAGTTAATAACAGAAATATCCAACGAAATGCGTACACATGTCGAGTTAGTAATTTATTCACATTAGATTTTTACGAAGACGATTGTTTTCTCATTGATACACATTGTATATTGTACAACTCTCTTTGGCACCTTTTTTTTTTTTTAAAAAAAAATAGCACTGTAAAAAACTTAATGCATGTTTAATACAATAACAAAATTGTGCACAATACAAGTATATTAACCAATATTCAAGCGAAGACTCAATTAGGAAATTTTGCTCATTTTCTCCTGCTCAAGAAGAAAATGCCAATCAATAAACAAGCATGCAAACACAATTAGACAGGTAATACTTCTCTGTGTCCACTAATGTCCCGCTTCATAAATTAATTGATTGTTTGCCTTCCGGCTCGTTACCTCAGAATGGAGTGAATTTGCGAGGCCTTGGAGCCAGACAAAAGCTAACAACCGCCCAGAGAGGCAAACCGTCAGGAAGCGACGGTGCGCCAATTCCCACCATTCTCATGCAAAGGCGCTCCTAAGATTTCCAATTTGCCCTTCTTTCTTCGCGGCGATGTCTTGGCCATTGAGACAGCAAGTACCTCCACTTGAGGAAACAAAAGGTCTTGCACGGATCTTGAAGAATGGGCGTTGAGCATCCGTCTGAGGCCACGATATATTTTCCCCTCTTCAATTTCCCTTCTTGTATTCAGGATGTCCATTTCATTCCTTTCAAGTTCTTTTTCAGATTCTCAGCTACGCTACGAACAACCACAGCAGAAATGGAACGAACAGATGAGTACAGAGCTTCACAATTTTTCACATTCCTCGGGCCTTTTTTGTAAATTAAATGTGTAAAAAAACGAGGCAGCACATTTGCAAAAATCCTCATAGGTAGCGACGCGAACTTTTCGTGTAATTTCCTCTCGAAATTTGTTACTTCGTATGGCAAATTGGTGTTATTTTTCTCAGTCTAGCGGCCTCCAGATGAGATGGTGTTAAGGTCGTTGCCTTGAAATCGAGGGATCCCGGGTTCGATACCTGGTGGAGGCACATTGCACGGTGGTTCGGATCCCATCATAAACTGTAGGTCCAGTCCCGATTAGCCTATATGTGCACAAAGTGGACTTAAAACAATAATTCAAACAATTCAAATTCTCGGTCTAGTGCAATCGATGTTATTAATTTATAACTCGTGTTCGATTTAGATTGCTTTCAATGTTCAATATTACTTTCACAAGCGCAGAAACGTTGGTGCATGTAATGTTGTTTTAAGTGTTCGGTATATTCGTCTCGAATGGGTCGATTTTAATCTCCTTACACAGAGTTTTAACCTTCCCAACGACATTATCAGCCATGTTAGAAGATGATAGTTTTCTTTTCAAATGTTTTTATCTTTTGAGAAGTGCGGGTATCTTCCACTGCCTGTGAGGAAGGTGTTTTTATTTGTGTGTGTGTGTGTGTGTGTGTGTGTATGTGTGTCCTTACATTCTTGATGTATTGCATTTGTCCTGTGTAGTTCCCTTTACATCCATTTTTTTAACTTTAAGGTGAGGGTTTAGATGAGAGTTTTTCTTTCAAGTAATGGTGTTAGAGGAACACCGAAATTTTACGGCTCGCACGGAGGATAGATGGCGCTGCTCAGTTAAAGGCAAGTGAGCGAACCAGTTGAGTACGCACGAGCTTCTCACATTAAACACGGTATTGTAAAATTTAGACAATTCATACATTTTTATACTAAAATAAGTGTTGATAATTAACTCTGTGAGAAATGGACAAATATATTTGATCTGTATGTCTACTTCTATGTACACTTCAAATAAAATATTAATTAAATATCATCCCTCAACACACTTTATACACAAATATATAGCATAGTTCGATCACTTATGGAACGATAAGGTGTGTTCATAATATTGTTTGGTGTTTACGTTGATCACCTTCCAAATTAGCCTGAGTTGCAATACTTCCCTTGCAACTAGTTTAGGCGAAACGGGATATCCCGTTTCGCCTAAAATGGTGGACAGATGTCAGATCTGAATGACAGGCAAGCATCTCTACAACTGTCCTCTACGATGGTAAGTCAACAATTAGTACTAGATCTCGTAACAAAAAGCTCCAAAAAGAATATTGTTGTTTGTGGAGATTTAACATTGATGTATCTAAAGACATATCAGAAAAAAATAGCTTTCTGGATGTAATGAACTCTTGTGGTCTGTTTCATACAATTACAACTCCAACTAGAATCACCAACAAAACAAAAAGTACAATAGACAATATTTTCACCAATATAAACGTTATAGATTTTACTGGCATAGTTTTTTCTGATTATGATTCTCAGCTTATTAAGGTAAACGTAATAGAAGACAACCGAAAACATAAACCACGCGTAAAATTCAGATTTGTTAAACCCACAAACAATGATAAGAATATTTCAAAATTCGGAAACGCTCTAAAATCAGAATCATGGGATTTAATAAACAATTTGGCTGTACACGAAAACGAGAAATTCGAAAAATTTCTTGATACTGTACGATATCATTTTAATAAATGTTTTCCCATTAGAAAAGCACGAGTTCACAACAAAACCAATTGCCTATGGATAAGCAAGGAAATTAAAAGTCTTAGCAAATTAAAACGATCATTGCATAAACAGCGTAAATATGCAAACAGCCCTACCTTTAAAGATCATTAGAAACAGTTCAACAAAAATTACAAGAAAACACTAAAACATTGCAAACAGTCGTATATAGATAAAAAGTTGAATAGTGCAGAATATAGAGCTGCAGAACTCTGGAAAATAGTTAATCATACAACAGGTAAAACACGGGATCCGAATCAATATATTACATATATTAGAATCAGGAAATGTAATAGAGACAGATCCGCAAAAAATAGCAAATAGTTTTAATAATTATTTTGTTAATGTAGCACTAAACCTTCAACGAAGCATCAGCGAACGGACAGATACATAGAAAAGTTAAATAACATGAAAAGACCTTTCACACATTCTTCTACTACAGACGAAGAAATTTCCAACATAATTCCGAATATGAAAAACAAAAAGTCAACAGGACTAGATTCAATGCCGATTAACGTGATCAAAGAGATTTGCATATATATTAGCGAGCTTTGGCAAAATTAATTAACGAGTGTTTGGAAAATGGCAGTTTTCCAGAGTGTCTAAAAATATCAAAAGTCATGCGTTTACATAAAAAAGGAAATAGAACAAACATTGAAAACTACAGATCGATTTCCTTATTGTCATTTTTTCAAAAATTTTCTAAAAATTAATTTATAATAGGACAATAAAGTATGTAGAAGATAAAAGGATACTCATAAAGCAACAAAATGGGTTTGTGAAATCTAAAACAACAAAAAATGCCACTTTTGATGTAATTGATAATATTATTTCAGCCATAAACAAAATGTATTCTGTTGTTGGAATATTTTGTGGTTTATCGAAAGCGTTTGACTGTGTGAATCATTACATACTACTAGAGACATGAAAATACTACGGAATCCGCGGGCTATCAAACTAATTAGTAGAATCCCATTTATCGAATAGAAAACAGAGCGTTCAAATAAATAGCTTATCCAAGAATAGGACACAAACAACATATTATGCGGAACTGAAAGATGTGGTTATCGATAATACGACCCCTATTGTTTTTATTGTTCATAAATGACCTTCCAGGAAATGTTGAAACTGCCCAAGTTACTCTTTTCGCTGATGATACAACGGCTTTAGTAGATTCTTTTCACGAGGTAACCTTAACTAAAAAAAAAAAGGAAAAAGCTCTTACTGAACTACAAAGCTGGTTTTCAGCAAACGAACTTTCTATGAACAACGAAAAAACTAATATATAAAAATTTTGGTGTGTCTAGAGCCAAAATCTCCTATATTAAGCAAGATAATTTCACAGTAGGGCATGCCCTTATAATAGCTACTAACAATACCACATTTCTTGGAATTTTTATAGACTAGTGTCTAAACTGGAAAGTTCACATAGATCATTTATGCAAGAGGCTCAACACTATATGTTACCAATTAAGAACTCTTTTTTAGAGTTTCAATACGATGTGTATGCTAAATATCCATTTCTCAAATTTCGATATTTCGAGATATGGTATCCAATTTTGGGGAAACTCGGCACAATCGCAGAGGATTTATAAAATTCAAAAAAGAGCAATGCGAATTTTGGCAAATGCACAAAAAACGGATACATGTAAACCTCTTTTTAAAAAATTTCGCATATTAACACTTCCAAGTTTGTACATACTTGAAACACTTACTTTTATACACGAAACAAAATCAAACTATCCAAAGAACATAAGACACTCACAATTACAACACCAGACAGGACCTTTTTACACAGGCATCAAGTTATACAATATGTTACCAAATAGCTACAAAAATTTTGAAAGAACAATGGCCTTTAAAAGTAAGGTGAAAAAAATTGCTATTGGAATATGTACAGGGTGGCACAATAAGTCACTTAACACCCTCAGTACAAGGCCACTGCGGCATGGAATTTAAAATTGGCGATGACCAATCGTTATCTGGCCAAGGGGGAACCATATTGACGCCACCCACACGGTCGGCGGCCATCTTGATGTCCGCCATCTTGAATTCAACTTCAGAATTTTAAATGGGAAGGGGGTCGTGCGACATATCAAAAAGGGCTAGAATTTCACAAGAAATGCAATGGTGAAGGTATTTTCGACGTATCTTTAACCAGTAAAAAGTTATGACTGAATTCTTGTACAAATTTGCTCCTTTTCGAGGTATTAGAAAAATGCCCTTAAAATTTGTTCAGCGCATCGGTAATGCATCGAGATCAAAGTGATGTCTAGGGAGAGAAGTTCACATGCCATTGCACACGATTTTAATCGTATACATCAACGAAGTGCTGTGCATTATGATTGGTTGTCGCGAACAATTAAAGTGTGACGCTTCCATTAAATGAAAAGTCCTTCACAGTGACAAGGCTAATGTTTATGTTCATAAGGAAGTTCATAAACAGAATATTCGATGCTTTTTATCAGATAACTCATTCTTCACAGATCAAAGGTAAATGGTTAGAGCTGGTAAGTTAATGGTGTGGCGTGCTGTGTGGAACACGATTGGTTAGTCAATTTTCCATCAACGGAACCTTAAATGGTTAGGGCTACTTGGATTTGTTAAATAAACAGTTTTTTTCATCCTTGCTTATGGAAGAAGGTACTTTTTACAGAGTTTTTTCAATAGGGAAGAACACCAGAACACTTATGGGAACGTTATGAACCAGTTTTTGTCCAAAGTTAGTTATCAGATGACAAGGGTCACATATTCTGTTTATAAACTTCCTTATGAACATAAACATTAGCCTTGTCACTGTGAAGGACTTTTAATTCAATGGAAGCGTCACACTGTAAATTGTTCGCAACAACCATTCATAATGCACAGCTCTTCATGGATGTATCCGATTAAAATAACGTGCAATGGCATGCGAACGTCTCTCCATAGACGTCACTTTGATCTCGATGCATTACCGAAGCGCTAAACAAATTTTAAGGCATTTTTCTAACACCTCGAAAAGGAGCAAATTGGTACAAGAATTCAGTCATAACTTTTTACTGGTTAAAGATACGCCGAAAAAACCTCACCATTGCATTTCTCGTGAAATTCTAGCCCATTTTGATATGTCGCACGACCCCCTTCCCATTTAAAATTCTGAAGTTGAATTCAAGATGGCGGACATCAAGACGGCCGCCGACCGTGTGGGTGGCGTCAATGTGGTTCCCCCTTGGCCAGATAACGATTGGTCATCGCCAATTTCAAATTCCATGCCGCAGTGGCCTTGTACTGAGGGTGTTAAGTGACTTATTGAGCCACCCTGTACATTATATTCAGTTAAAGAATTTGAGGAATTAAGTAACTTTATTAAATAAATTTAGATTGTATACACTATATAATATTGTATTTTTACAGCACTAGTCAACTTAATCATATAATTTGTCATTGTATGATTTTACTATTATATTATGTTATACTATATTATAAAAAAAACATTCCGTTCAATTGATGTAAAGATATACGTATATTATGTGCGATGTCAACATGATGTATTTTATAATGTACATGCACCAATGCCGCTCAGGGGTACTTTCGGTGTGAACATTTCTCAATAACTTCAATTGATTGATTAATTTTGTTATTTTACTTCGCTTTTCTGTCACTTTTGACTAGTCGTGAAGATGATGAGTGATGAAACAATGAAATTGATGAAGGGACACACACAAAGATCACCCATGCCAGAATTTGAACCTAGGACTCCTGGTGTCGTACAGCGCTGTGCTAGCCACTCCACCACGGAGGTCGGATATTTAAAATCCTTACTTTGTTTTCCTATACTTCTCGTTGATATTGTTAACGAAACGTTTATGCAGTTGTTGTTTTGAGATGTAGTATATCTTGTATTGTAATAAAGCGTTTTTTGTTTAGTTGGAAGGTCCATAAACTTTGCTATCGAGTCTTCATCGCATTAAGCATGATCGGGAGAAAACCGGAGAATAATTCCAGAGATAATAAAGATGATTTTACTTCCATTGTTGCGCGGCGGTAAAGTCGACTCCGTTCAAATGCTTTGTTTGGTCTTCCAGTGGCTGCAAGAATTAAAGCATCAGGTGTAATGACTTCTCTCTGAACATTAAAAGTTTCGGAAGTACGTAAATAACGATTACTTTGTCTATGATGCGAGCCGGAGTCTTATCGTGCCTGTAGAACACATAATACGGAGGTCCATGGTTCGGACACTGACTGGTTGTATGGATGACTTTTTGTGTTTGTCCAATCACGATTTCATCAGCTCTTCATTCAGTCTCATCGTCGCGATTAACCCAAGAGTTAGAGACCCGACGTAAAATAATCCATATAGAAACAGGACACATAATGAAGACAAAGGTGACAGCAGACCAACAAGAAAAACAAGGAATGGTTCCAGTTCTTCCACCAGTCCCATTGAACTACGGAATATCCCATGCTGCTCGAAGAAGTTCAATAACTGAGTTTTGTAAAATAACATAACACGATCGTTTTCTGGTTTCAATTTTGTCTCTGTTTAGCACCATTATGTGCCTTCTACACCTCGAGTTTTATCATCGGCATTGCAGTACTTCGTATGCAATCCCTATCTGACTATCCGTGGGTTAAAAATAAAGAAAAAAAATTCAGTAGCGAACATCAGCTGTTTTTATTATAGATATTGCGTGGTAGCATTGTCAGTCTTTGTTTTATACTGCATATTGCATAATTTATCCTTGACGTCTATGTTTAAATATTGGCATGGAAGTCGTTTATAAAATAAATGGTATTCTCGAAACTCAAATTCGACAGTGGAATGAAACACAAGTGTCTGAACCCGGGTAACAAAAATGTATTGTGCATGATATTTTTTATGTATTATATATTATGCTCTATCCCCCATAATAAAACAAATACACGTGTGGTTACAAAGATGGGTTTTAGTATGCAAAAGATTGTTCTGAAGACTAAAGCCTGTTTTTCATACTCAGTCACTTTCCCACCTCTTCTGGTAGAACTATGAATCGATGAAGGTAAGTGGGATAGGATGCCAGGCCCTTGGATTAGAAGTGCATCGCGCTAACCAACCCAACATGGAGAACGGCTCGTATGGAACGGTACTAAAATAAGCCTTCTGGAAATTCCACCAAGTTAAGTTCCACCATGATTTTACAGGGATTGAGAAATTCCTTCGGAAAAAAGTGACGATCATTTAACGCTTGCGTTGAGAAATACTCAAATGCACGTCGAAGGAACAGGGTTTTGGGACCATGCGAAAGAACTTCCGCAGTTTGCATTGAGAAGACCGTTCGAGGGGCAGAATTCACTCTATTTTAATTAAATGGACCGGGAATGCCTTTCCTAGCTGCCTCGTTCGGGGCTGAAATGACTTCGAGATCGCTCTTCTCGCCGCCGTAGTCATTATAATTCTCTCCTCAGACCTTTGTTGCTGCTGGTTCGCACCCAGACGGAATGGAACAGGGATCTAATTAGTATTCTCTTCGGGTTCCATTTTACTCTCCCGTGGCGTCTTCGCTTTCTTCGCGACGCCGACTCCTTTAGCCACCGAATCCAAGAAACATCCTCATATTTTCTCCCTGTCTCCTTCTGCCTCCTCTCTCTCTCGCACACACACAAACACGCTGTTTTCCCCCTGGCCCGCAACTAAATTGTAACGCCTGGAGAACCTTCGCTGTGAGCTGGTTGCCATGGAAACTGGATCCATCCCGTTCAGCGTAATCAGTGTCTGATGCCAATGTGGTGTGGCAAGGCGAAAGTCAGAGCCGAAAGTCTCGAGCACTCCACACGGATCAACCTTTGAGAAGCGCGGTTCAGAAAACCCCAAGGAAAACTACATAGAATCTCCCACAGTTCCGCTGCTGCTCTGGGCAAGTCGGATTCGGTTGAATCAAGGCATTCGAAAAATTAAGTAGAGGCATTCATCATTTTCGAGCTCCGTTGAGAAAGAAAGACGCAAAGTATGTTCCACGAGGCAAAATAATGTCAAAATTTCTTCCCCGGTATGCGCTCTGGATAGGTAGGGTGCCAAGACCGACATGACCTTTGAAAACTCGCAACTACGAGAGTGGAGCCTTCAAGACTTGTAGACACGAGAACGAGACAGTCCTCTGTAAAATCAAGACGAGAATTTTTGTCACATGCTTTCGGAAACCATAATGTATGGTATTTGCAAACCAGAATTACTTTACTATGCAACTTACCGAGACATATCCAGCGGACACATAGGTCACTAGAAAAGTTCTGAATACTCATCACCCATTAGAGATATCTTTCTTCAAACCACTAATTTTTTTAAAAATATATTGTTCCTCGTGTTCCAAACAACATCTCAATCACCTACTTCAATCCCGGAAACTTTGGCACCACTAAGTTTCAACCACTGTACGCAACTGCTCTTCGTAGGCTGCAACAGCATATTCATCACCACAAGATGCTGCACTTTAAGGTGGATATGTAATAAATTTAACTGGTGTACCGCATACCAATATATGTTGGATTATAATGTATTTAGCTCCAGTTAAATGTCAGACTATCCTCAGTATATTTCTTTGCTTTGTCACTTGTCATTTCATTTGTCCTTATTATCTGGTTCATAATGTCCTTGTGTCACTGACGCACAAATGAGAATTGTTAGTTTGCAGAATTATCTGAAAGTTGTGAACTAAGTCGTCAGAAGCATGGTATGTAAGGTGGAAAATATATTTTAGCTTGTGACAATTTCGTCCAATTAAACCTCAGCAACTTGTAAGTTCTTTTTCTTGGTTCTTCCTGCCCGATGTTGTGGATCGTTGAGTTCGTGTGATGATGTTATAGAGGAAATTGATAATGACGTTGGTAGAATGGACTGGGACGTTGTCTTGGTGTAACAGGATTCTTCTCAAACTGATTGTCGATCGCTTGGATCGCGATGGAGCCTCTTTAGGGAACTGGTAGATCCATGTTCCATCATTCAGGCACATTGTCACGTTTCCTTCCATTTTGGAAACGCTGGAGCACGTCCAGGCACCATTTCACTAATGTCAGTTTTTGACCTTCCGTCAAACTGTGTGGCACCGAACGAGACATATTTCCTCAGACGAAGGTGGTTGTGAAGAATGGTTGAACACGGCCAACTAATCCCTAGAGCCCTCTCTATATCACTCGGGAGTTAATCGAGGGTTTTGTCTATTAATTGTACCCACATCAGCGATGTCACTGTGCTCTTCATCTCTAAGACACGGGCAACCATGTTTAAACACACAAAAGCAACGAACCACTGTTGAGCACGATGGAGCAAAATCCCCCAAAACTCGTCATGGCTGTTCCAGCAACTATAGCTCATTTAAATCAGTCCCATAATAAAAAAAAAACATCATATGCAAATCGTTTCTGACCACCTCCATAGCGCAAGTAATTTAGCTGGTGCAGACACTACGCGTTGGAGGCAACTATCAGATGATAGCAACTTACTAGAAAGGAATGGGACTTCCTAGTGGGTGATTCATGTATCCCTTTATAATATAATCACTCATCTTCATCGTAGCGATTAGCCAAAAGAGGCAGAAAAGCGATGCTAAATAGCAAAAATGAATCAATCATCCTGCAAATGCCATAATTGGCACATCTACAAACTTTTCAGGTGATCTACTACTTACCCAATAGTTATAGTTACGCCATATACCTTGTTTATCGTAATACAACAGTAAACACATTAGTAGGCAAATGTGAACCTTGGGCCGTGGTTGAAAACATTCAGGATAAAACGATATATTTCGAAGATTCCGTCCGTCGAAAGGATATGTCAAAAAGAAAAATATTACTACGAAGGAAATTTATTTCCTTTAATGACCCCCACACAATATGGAATTTTATTCGGTGCTCTCGATATCATACGTTAATGAGGTTTTTAGCACACAATGTTCAAAAAGTATATATTCCTTTGTTTTAATTTTTCTTATCCTATGACGCTTTTCTACCTCTATAAGGCAATCTTTGGGTTGAATGATAATCAGATGAAAATGATAAAGGAACACTCACCTATGCCCAGTCCAAAGTTCCAATCAGAAAACTTCGAGGGCGAAGTCGTAACTCGATCACCAACGAGTTCTACAACTTTTCCGAATATTTCTTTATACAATTACGAAGTTGCAAAGTCAATTTTGGACTACCCTGTATATTCTAGAAACCATTGCACGCACAAATATAACTTTACAACTCGCGTTTTCTCCCACCAAACATTTGCGATGCTAAAGGCGAGCCAAGGTGGCTCACTCCCTAGTCCCTCCCTTCAAAAAGCGGCTGGACCTTCGTACACCTCCAACAGTTTTTAGAAAAAAAATATCAATATGTAATGGTATCGTTGTTACCATTTACAATATTCCTGCGTTCACTTCTTAGCTTCTGAGAATTTTTCTTACCCTACACCCACATTTTCCATACTGTCCACTTCTATAATTTTCCTGAAGCGGATGAATATAATGCTAATACAACATTTATTCATCCTTGTCGTCGTGATTAACATAAATAGGCAGCAAACCGACGTCAAATACTTGAATACACACACACAAGAATTATTACTTGTTTTTAACAAGACAGTAACGAATGAATGACAAAGTCGGTACACTTAGCCATTTTGCACTTTCATATATACTATTAAAATTCTTACTAAGAGTTAAAAAAAGGTGTGCATAAAGCTCCTTGCGAAAAGATAAGATGTAAATGGGCCTGCACAAGACAAACATTACACATTAAAAAGGTGAGAGAACACTTAAAAACTTCCTCACAGTGGAAGATTGATTGATTGATTTCCATTATTTTACTTCGCTTTTGTGCCACTTTTGGCTAATTTGCGAAGATGGGGATGAGTGATGATATGATGAAATTGATGAATGTACACTCACAAACAACCATGCCCAGAGCGGGATTCGGACCCGGGACCCCTGCCGTCGTAGCGCGATGTTCTAACCACTCTTTTTTTTCTTAATAAAAGGACAACCCCTATGCGGAAGAATTCCCCATCATTCACACGACTTTCACTCATATCAATTGGACTATTTTCTCGATTTTTCTCATGACAGACAAACACAAATACCCATGTCTTAACCGGGACTCGAACCCGGAACCCCTGGCGTTGTAGCGCGCTCTGCTAACCACTCCGCCACGGAGGTCGACTTTCCCCCTCCGCCAAGGGGGCCGGCCTCACGGCTCGAAGAGACCAGCATCTTAAAAAGCTAAACATAACACTGTCGTCGTCTCCCAACAAGGATGATATAGGGAAGATTAAGGCCATACTAAAGGCGATTTTGCGATAATTTTTCGATAACAGATGGCAGCACCGTTTGTCATTGCTACCGAGTGCCATGTTGCCAGATCTACGCGCATAATCAAGATAAGTACATACGGGTTGGTCGAACAGGGTCTTTACTGATGGAAGATAACGTCAGATTGATCAGTGAAATTTAGGCAAAATTCGTAGGTGTGCAGAAATGTTATTGATTTTTATGAGACATCAGTTAGATACTCTTATCAGAAAAAAGAACGAGTGTATCAGCAATGGAAAGTAGTAAAAGTCAAAAATATTCCAAAATATTAAAAAAAAATATATATAAAAACAATCGTGTGGTTAGTTCAGACAACAAACAGAATCTGCCTGAGGAAAGCAAAAACGGCACATTGAGAAAGAATATGCCGAACACTGTAGCGAGCCAGTAACAACAAGCGTCCGCAAATTGTATGGATGTATGTGAGCCCTTTTAACATGTACCCATCCCTTGCAAGTCCTTGCGTTGTGTTATTTGAAGCCAGATGATGTCGAAACACGAACCTCCTCTATGATATATGTAAACGACCTAATGCGAGTGGTGTAGCGGAGCTGTATATAAATACACAGTGTGGTTTTCGTCGTACAAAGTTCGGTAAATTTCGCTCTCTTGACTTCCACGCCTCAGGTGATGCAATTCTGGAATAGCGCCATGGTCTGGTGGCACGTTCGAGGCTCAAAGAGTTGGAGGGAAGTGCATGCTCCATAAGGGGAAAGAAAAACTTTAATGCGTGCTCCAGGAAAATAAATCATGACTAGACTAGCTTCCAATCGTAGACACGCAGAATTACGAATACAATGCATGCAATTTCAGTTCTGTTAATCATTGTATAATAATAATAATAATAATACAATTCATTCAGAACTACGGAGTGTCCAAAAAGTCTGGAAACGAGCAAGGATATTTTTTCGGAGTGTGGAGGGGGGGGGGGGGCAGAGTAGGATTTCATATCTTGCAACAGACATAAACTTTTATTATTATTATAAATGCTATTATTATTATTTTTATTACAAATCATTATATTTAAATTGAATTGAAAATACTTTGGCGTTGTATACAAGTTCAGGTTCAATTGATTGATTGATTCGTTTAGTTTATTTTACTTCGCTTTTCTTTTCTACCATTTTTGGCTAATCGCGAAGATGAGGATGAATAATGATATGATGAAATTGATGCGATTGATGATTGACAATTACAAACAACATCCATACCCAGGCCTGGATTTGAAACCGGAACCCCTGGCGTCGTAAAGCGCTGTGTTAACCACTCCGCCAGGAATGCTGAGAAGTTCAGACTAGGGATGGCCATTTTCGAAAAAAATGTTTTTCGATTTTCGAAAATGAAATTAAACGATTTTTTGTTTTCGAAAAAAATTTCGTTCTTCGTTTTTCATTTTTCGAAAAAAAATTCGTTTTTTCCATTTCTTTTTCTTTTTTGTAAAAATTTTTCGTTTTTAGTTTCTAGACATTTTGTTGAAGAAAAGTTTTTTATTTCTGTGTATTTTTCTATTACATTTTTCTTTTGTAGCGATTTTTTAATTATAGAAAAAAATGTTTTTCGCACAAGGTTATTTGGGTCTATGAACTTGTTTTCAAAATGTTAGTATTAAAACGTCATTTTTTAGGCAAAACCATTAGTTTCTTGCTTTTCCACGTCCCGTTTTCCGAAAGCGAATTACGTTATTAGTATAAGAGCAAATTTAAATGTGTGATCATTTTGCTTAACCCTCATCCTTCCATACACTTCAGATTGTTAGAACAAAGTTGCTTGTTTCTCTCTATTTTTTTGTGTGTACTGAATTGAACTGCGTACTGGAGCAGAGCACACCAGGCCCGTACCCATGGGAGGGGCCATGGGGGTCATGTCCCTCTCGAACTATGAAATATTTTAATGTGAACCTATAAAAACGTACGAAAATAACATTGACCCTTTTTTCCTTGAGATTTTGCAAGACTCCAGAAGTCTTCAGTCTGCAATATTGAATTTTAGTTTTATTGCCGTTGATTCCCTGTCACGAACTGCAATCGTGATGCCAAAGAGTCTCGTTTTTTATTTGTTACTGATATTTAGAAATTTTCACCGTTTTAATAATCATTGTTAATACGTATTATTTAAATTATAAATATATTATTTTCCAAACATATAGAATTATCATGGCTGTTCAATGGTTCTGGTATTAGAAAATGAATTAAAGAAAATTTGAAAACATTGTTAATTTGCGAACACAGTACTATGTATTTGAATCCTTCCGAGTATTGAATGTAAATAAGCACTAAGCTGTTTGCTGTGTGGCAGCCTTCGTCTGTAAGCGACAGTGTTGCTCATTGTCGGGAGAGGGAGTCTACCGCTGACTAATTTTTCCCGTTACCTTGAACCATAATATTGCAACTCTACAATAGTACATTTTGTTCTAGATGTAATACTGCCATAGCATTGATGGTAATCTAATACTCCAGCATTTCGCTGACCACCGTGCCAGGGTGGTTATCACGCTACGACTCCAGTAGCCCTGGGTTCGAATTCTGGCCTTGGCATGGGTGTTCTATGTGAGTGTCCCTTCATCAACAATCTCATCACATCCTCGCTCATCCTCCTCGTTGCAATTAGCCAAAAGTGGTAGAAAAGCGACATACAATAACCTAATTCAATCAATCCAACAGCATTTTGGTACTTCTCTTCGTTGCAAATTTTCGACTGTGGCCACCTCCTCAAAACAAATCCTGGGTACGTGCCTCAAGCAAACTGAGTTGCCAAAAGCACAAAGCCAATTGTCTATACAGCGTATCGGGGTTTCATAGTCGTTTAATTTCCCTCATATACAGTGGGATGCACAAGCATTGATTGAAGTTTATCTCTTACACCCTACGTCTTCTTAAGGAATGAATTTTTAGTTATACTGTAGCAGAGGCTGTCAGTATCATTGTTTGTTTTCTTTCAATTCTTGAGGTTCTCATTTAGTAAAACAACGTGCATGAATATGGTGATGGACAATTCATGTGGTAATACTTATGCATCCAATTGTACGAGGACAAAGCTTATATAGGAATAAACAACAACTCAACAAGTTTACACAGTGTGCCTTTCGTGACACGGTACACATCCATTCGATAGTCCTATTCTTCTCAAACACGGGTCAGCATGTCTGGGGTGATGGACTGAACAGCTGCAACAATCCTGTTTCTCAAGTCTTTCAGGTAACGGTGGCATGTACACTTATCGTTCACTAGTCCCACAAGAAGAAGTCAGAACGTGTGAGTTCAGACCGAAACTCCACAAATCAACAAATTCAATGACACGAAAGGACTTCTGCATAGGAGTCGCCATCTTGCAATACACCTACGCGTCTGTGACACAAATGATAAGCGCTCGGGGTAGCAAACTTCCACAGCCGTACTTATCGTACATGTCCACTGTAAACCTTTACCTTCGTCTGTTGCAATATACCAACTACTTGAAACCCTGATAATCATTTTGGAACACGCTGTATAACCGTGTCCCCATCCCTACAACAATGTTGCCAATGTGGCTACAAAAGCTCCGCCAAAGTATAGAAATATTTTTAAATTGTTTGAAATTTTCGTCTTGTTAACCTAACCTGTTGAGGAATCTTCCCTTTCTTTTATTACACAGAACTTATTGCATATTGCCGGTATTTAGAAGCGCATACTTACTACACACATTTTAAACCGCTTACTTGGCTTATTCACCATTGAGCACAAATCGTATAGAAAAAAAATTCCGAAAGACCATTCATCTGATATGACTGAAACATCACCCTGAGGAGTGTGGCCGAATGGCTGTGTTGCAATTTACCTCACGATATTCTGATATATGGCAGCGAAATGCAGTATTTACCTGAAGTTGGCAGGTTTTGAAAACTCGAAATCATAAAGGGAAAATTTGAAAGTGGATTTTTTCAGTTTGTTTGGGAAGAAAAATTAGACTCGCGTTTTTCGAAAAAGAAAAAAAATCCTTTATCTAAAATAAAATCGTTTTCGGAAAAAAATCGTTTTTCGTTTCCCGAAAAAAATTTCGTACTTCTATTTTTGGTTTTCAAAAAAAATATTTTTCCAGAAAAAGTGGCCATCCCTAGTTCAGACTCGAGTCTACAATTTAGATAGTAACTGGATTCGCCTTGCTTCCTTTGCATAAACATCTATCACTTTCTTGATTAACGGTTCTTGTTTTGTATTTTTTCACAGTGCACAGATATCAAGCAGAGACCACTTAATCTATTGTCCTTGGTAACACTATTTTACGTGCTAAGGGCAAAAAATGTAATAATTCAAAATGAAGAGGTGTGAATTATCAAGGTCAGATTCCGACTTCGCAAAATTATTTCCCGACTTTTTGTAATCTCGAAAGACCAAGAAAGCATATATAAAATAGATTAATTGTTGATATTTTCTGCACTGTGAATGTCTGAAATTTCTTGATACATATTAACAGTTTGTATTCCAAAAGTACAAAAACAATCACTTCAAGGGTAAATAGTGTGTACAGTCATGGAAAAAGTACTTCCCTCATATAACCTTAATTTCAGTAGGCTTATGGGGGAAGTATTTCTTTCCACGACCGTACAATTCGAGATTTTCACAACATCGGGAAATCTTGAAAATTTCCCGACGTCGCCTGGAAATAGAGAATTGTTTCGGTCCCGAACGTCAGGATTATTAATATTTTCTTTCCAATTCCGTCCTGAGAAACTTTTTTCGTCCCGCACACCAATACTTATGGCAGTCAACATCATTCTAATGTCGCTTGTGAAAACGTTCACTCGTTATTTTGTTGGACATAGCAGTTCATTGATGTAACTGACAGTCTGTAAATCGCAGAAAACAATATTATTTGCAATAAGATTTTGCTACAATTTCACCATTCAAATTACATGAACTTTTTTCAGATATCTCGGGGGGACCTGTCCTTCGAAAGATGGGAGTTTTATAGAAGCTGTCCCAACCGACCGCCGTGGTTCGTAACACAAAGAGCCAGTCGATTCTGCCATTCCACTACAACTCGGTGGATCATAGAATCAACTGGCTGGCAAATCAGCCGGATCATGTTTGCCAGGGGCTGCAGATCGCATATCTTCTCAACGTAAACCATACCTTTTACGTAGTTCCTAAGACAAAAGTTTTTTTCTTTCATTTGCTTTATTTTACATGGCTTTTCTGCCACTTTTGGCTAATTGCGAAGATGGGGATGAGTGATAATATGAAGAAATTCATGAATGGACGCTCACAAACATCCATGCCCAGGCCGGGATTATTTTAACAAATATATATAAAGGAATACCCCTTATCCCCTGTCATTCACACTTTTATCAACTTTCACACTAATCAATTTTTACAATATTTTCGGTTTTCCTCATTACGGACAAACACAAACATCCATGTCGTAGCAGGAATTCGAACCCGGGACCCCTGGCGTTGTAACGCGATATGCTAACCACTCTGTCACGGAGGTCGGACATAAGACAGAAGTCAAGCGGTGTCAGGTCTGGGCTTCGGGTAGGTACTAGGCAACCTATCCAGTGCTCTGGAAACTGGGCATCAAGGTGTTCTCATTAGGGATAACAAAATCCAGTTATTTTTTTTTTTTATCCGGATATCGGATATTCTGATATCCGAATTATCTGGATTATAAAGATATCCGATTTCTCCAGATTATCGGATTATCTGAAATGTCCAGATATCCGAATGTGTGTATTATTCGGACAGTTTTACCGTTTAACCGTTTTACGGTCATTCCACACTGTAATGCCCTGGGTAATTCTTTCTTAGTTAAAATATTATATTTGTTCGTTTTATAAGTTTGAAAATATTTATGATGTCATAGACAACTAGTGTCAGATGAACGGATATACTAACCTTGATGTGCCAACCTGACAACATGTAAGAAAGTGAGATATTTATAAACAAGCTAAAAACACAGTAGGAACGGTATATTAGGTGCATTTATCCAGAAATAAACTTTTTTTTTATAAGGTGATATCGTAAGTTTTGTTTACCACGACCTGTGATTACTGGAGTCTTTTGACAACAACCTGAGGAGCGAAGGGTAAATTCCTGAGCTGACTGAAAGATACGTAACAACATATTGTTTCATTCGTCATTTTCGTATTTCACTGTACGGATTCTTTTCCAAACCCTTCATCAAATCTGTTCTATCCGGATATCCGAATTATCCTGATATTCGGATAACTGAATTATCCGTTGCATCCAAAATGGATACCGTACCATCAGGATATTTTAATTCTCTGGATATTAGGATTATCCTAATTATCATAATATTCGGATATCAGGATTATCAAGATTTGATAATGGCGACGATCAGGATGAAATGGCGATCACATGAAATTGATGAAAGAACACACTTGCAAAGGCGAGGACATAAACCTGAAAATCTCGGCAATGAGATCGTGAGTCAACCGCTCAACGTACTAGTTCTTGTATTTACTTATTTATTTAATTACGACTTTGTTTACATAGCGAAGTTAAGGCAATAATGACTTCTCTTACACTTAACCATTAATTATAGTGGTCAATTATTTTTTACAGTTAATTGTATACAATTAAAAAATGGAAAAAGATAAAGGAAAGTAATAAAAGTAAATAGAAATAAAATGAAAGCAATACGTTTGCATACGAGGAGGTAAGTCGTAGATTAACCATTAATTACAGTGGTCATTGCTTTTTACTAACGGGACTCGAATATAATATTATATATCAATAAAGGTAAACCAATAACCTTGTGAGGATGGTTAATTGGCAAGTCAATTTCGTATTTCACCGATACTCTCTTCCACATCTGAACTTCGGTACTTTTAACTGATGAACAAACTTTTGACATTTGCCTTCGACACTTGTGTGTATCGGTACACTGAAAATAAACCTATTTATTACTGAAGGTTCACTACAGCTTTTGTTGTTGTTGGATTCAGTTTTTAAGTCCACTTTGGGCACATATAGACTTACTGGACTGGACCTATAGTTTGACCATTAACTATTATAGACAGTCTCCCAAACCGCGCTGGATTTATTTCTTGCACCTATCCAACCTACCACAATTGGATCCATGTCCACACATTTCATTTGGGATGCTGGCTACACGCTGCCAAGGACACGAGGTCTTGCCTAAATTTTTAAAATCTTAGTGAATTCTATTTTCTACTTACGTTTTAAGTTGTGTTTCAAATACCTCATAACTCATTTTAAATTTCAGCAAAACATTACATACTACTTTGAACTACCTCTCTTCTGACAGCATAAAAATGTAGAAAGTTTAAGAATTAGGAATATCAAATAAAATAAAGGACCCATTGTTGCAATTTTTGACTGAGTTTTCTTCCTCTCTGCATCAACAATAATTGAAAACAGTTTTATAAAATTATTCCACAAGTCAGGTGAAACGCGTCAGAAATTTAAAATAGCAAAATGGCTAATTCACAGTTCAGAATCAAAACATCGGTCTGACAGAC
This sequence comes from Lepisma saccharinum, assembly GCF_977018435.1. Classification (NCBI taxonomy): domain Eukaryota; kingdom Metazoa; phylum Arthropoda; class Insecta; order Zygentoma; family Lepismatidae; genus Lepisma; species Lepisma saccharinum. Next base: position 81,258,532 of record NC_139239.1, read on the forward strand.
CCCTTCATAGTAGTTCTGTGAATATGAACGTCCATAGTAGGCCTACTTAAGAGTAAAAGGGAATCCGGAATAGCACGTGCCTCCACCGGGTATCGAACCCGGGGCCCTTTGATTACAAGGCGACGACGTTACCACATCGTCATCGGGAAGACCCCTCGTTGAATAAATATAAGCAAATTAATAATATCTACGATCATAGTCAATGTAGGAAAAATATCTTGTTTCACAATTTAATGTTTTATATTAGTTTTCGATGATAAGCATATTTCCAAACAAGTTAGAACTTTTCTCTTCTATAGCCTTTGTTGATCTCACTTATCTTATACGAAAGTCAAACATATGATGAAATTTAAAGCTTCCTCAAATCACAGGCTGGGAATAATGTTATCCTTCACATAAACACACTGTTCTTAGAACATTAAAAAAACAATATTAATCAATTACATAATATACGAATATTAGAACACGGAAGTGCCAAGTGAAAGATTTCGGGAGAGATTTTGACAGGGACAAGCACTCTATTTTATAAATTAGGACAATAAGGAAAACTCATTTATTATTTTTTATTATCATTAAAAATCTCTGTATGTTGGTTTATTTCACCATCTCATATTTTTTCTCACTTTTCTGTTAAAAAGTATCTTGCTCAAGAATCCTCGAAAAGAATTGTGCAATTTTAAAATTTACAAATTAAACTGAATGTAATTTGCGGAGAAAACATTCAATAATTTTTAGTAATTGTTATTGTTAAATTTCCATTTTAAATATTGCAATTATAATTTTATTTTTCACACTTTATTACTACTACTACTACTACGGACAGTTTAACCCCCTCAAACCCTCCCTCCGCACACTCTTGTGTTGACACCAATTCAAACGCTACCTCGTCAACCAATCCAGACTTGGCATTTCTTAAAAGTAAGCACGTGATGAAATTAAACTTAAAAAGTAAATTTTGAAAAAATAAATAAAATAGAAACTATAAATATGTCCCAGTCTGTGTCTTTTCCATTCAATTCAAGTTCAAACATTAAAATAGCAGCGGCTAGAATCTGCGGCGGAAATTCTTCAGAGAACAAGACAGATATTATGAACGAAGGTATACAATTTCTATACATGGATGAATTTTTTTCAGTGTTGGTCAAATGCAAGAAATGCACTTCGAATTCCACAAATGTAAAAGAAGGGAAAAGTTGCACATTACAATCGATCACACAAACGGTATTATGTTGAGAATAAAAAATAAAGTGTCTTCAAATGAAGGGGTGGCAGATTTGATGCTCGGGAAGTTCCAGTTGTTCGGATAGCACATGTGTAACAATATATATATATATAACAATATTTGGTATTGTTCTTTCTCTCTGTGGATTCCATAGCAGAGCAGTTACACATAGGGATAAGATATGATTGCTACTTTGCATTTGTTCTTCCATTGAATTCATTATTAAATCTGACTGTCGTTGTTACTATATAGGTGGACAAAACGAAAAATTAATTTGTTTGGAATAACCGAAAACTAGTTTCTTGTAACCAAATATTTGTTTGTCTACCAGAAACGTCTAAATCATCATACACATTTGCTTAGAGTCCCTAAAAATTCTGACAAAATTACCAAATTAGTAAAGACTACCAAACATAGGCTAACCAAATGGGTTTTGTTAATTTAAACAAATTTCTTTCTTCTGTATACAAAGGAAACATTCAACGAGTGAATACAATGTATAAATTATGTATGAAACAAACTTCCTTAAACGTCTGAGAAATTATGTGTTTGTCTTCTTTTGTATTGTACAGTTGACCGCAATTATAATAATAGGCACATTATCCATTATGATGCTCATCCACTTGTGTTAAGTATTGCAAAAGTAAAATTTTGGAAGACTTTTTTACCGGCATCACTATACAAACGTGTAGGATGAAAAATTCTACTGCATGAACGTAGAATGGAGCAAGTTGAAAGGTATTTTTTTACAGCAGACTGTACCTTTTATGATTATTAATTAGTAGTGTCTGCTTATGTGTTAAATGGGCTAATGTTTTGGTTTTTAAAGAGCCATGCATGAATTTACGGTTTAGGAATTTCAACTGAAACAAACATTAAACAAAATAGCGAATTTCATATAAAAGAACCTACGTGAAACCTTGCTTGTGCCACCATTCTTAAAAAATCCTCAGGCAAATTGGTGATACGAGTTAGTTTTCCATTGCAAGTATTTTCCAGGAAGCACTCCAATCATGATTTATCGTTTAACAACTTTGCACTGCCCGGAAAAGCTGCACAATTGGGTATGGGTAGTTTTAGTACAAGTATATTCATGTGGAAATGACAAAATGGTGTCTGCATTTACATTTTTAAAATTGAGAAAGTACTGGATGTTAAAATTTATGGCAACGAGTATGTTCTGCTAAAGTTCAAGTCCGAAATGTTTAAAAAAGGAAACACCGATTGAGCACTCACCTCGTGCGCATGCGTGATCTCAATATGGTGTGGCCGTGGCTTCTGCGGCGATGAAACGGCATGCTGATGCTGCGGCGTTTGCTGTTGATGATGGTGGTGGTGCGGCGGAGGATGATGATGCTGATGAGGTTGATGATGCTGAGCCTGCTCCACCAAAGTCGGCTGGATGTGCGTTACAAATTGCGCCATGCTCTCACGATGTCACGGTCGGCAAGAATCAAAGATGAATCAAAGTTTTGTACCGTGGCGTGCATTGAAACTTCAAAAACGGAATCCCACTCTGAACAGGTTTCAACATGTACGGGGACACAACCACCGTTTTCGCGGATCTATTATCTGTAGACACAGTTGAAGCTCCAGCGAACACAATACCAAGACAGAACATGAATGTTAATAGACACTCAGGGAAAAGTTTCTAGGCCTTATTATTATTGTACCGTATTATTGGAAATGGTTCAAGGGCTCTAGAGGCTTGAGGATTTGTCTTTCAGAAGTGATGGAGCACAAGAAGTACTGTATCACATTCAAGTTTCTTTCAGGGACCACAAGAGACCTGAACAATTCAGTCTTCAGTTCCTTTACTAAAAAAAGAGTGTCAAGTTTCAGCTTAAAAGTCAGCAAACTCAACCAAATCACAGCACTATGGACAAAAGACAGATTAGTTTCAAAAACTTGGCACTATTGGAGTAAACCACACACACTCAAAATGTTACGGTTGGGAAAAGACCCTTCGATCCTTCAGAGGCAGGCTAAAACGGGGCAACGCACGGCTAATATAACACAGTTCCCGCCAAAAAAAATACGCGCCCTCTAACCTACGGTCTCGACCACCGCGCGCTCACGTTCAAACCAGCAGCTGCCGGGAAAATCCGTGGCAAGGATCATTGCAGACGCCTCGGGACGCGATCCAGCGTCCCTGAAGACGCCGATGCCTTCTTCATTGGGAGCGACGCCGACTCTTTCGGAGGTGGCTGACTGCTCGCTGTGGATGGCGATCAAGCCTGGAGGAACCCTGGAGAAGGCGGCGGGGCCCGGACGACCAAACGCGCGCATGCGTCGCGATGGTTTTTCCTCCATCGATGTTATCCAACCCGGGCAGTTGAGGATTCCACGAGGGTGGTTGCGTTCGACCCCTACGTATTAACAAACATATCTTCCAATATGAGACGGGGTTATTTACTGTGTTCGACACTGTGATCGCCTTCTAGGCGAGCGATCGAAACGACTTCTCTCTTTGTGTGTGTTCCCTCTTCCTGTCTATCTCCCCCTCTCTCTTATTCCCATGTTTCGCTCTTAATCTTCTCTCTTCTCTACTTGGATCCTTGCATTATTTACAGTAATATAGTATTCCTGGGAACTCTTTTTTAAGAAAAAATTGCCCACTGTCTGGAGGAGGTGCAGATATAGGGGTTTAGGGAACTTATAGTCCGGGGCCACTATCTACAGAGAGGCCTTTACTGGGTAGAAAATAAGGCTTTGAACGGGACTAGAAACGAGCTCTTTGAGATATGGTAGAAATATGTATTAGGAATAAATAAAACCACACTGAAAAAACACTGGGGTTCAAGTGACCCAGAAACTGGTCGCAGTAGGTCCACACCACATTTTGGCTAAAATTTAACGTCGGTGGTTCTAAAATGGTGTTGCATGGTGCAACAGTTGAGCTGTGGAAACGTTGACAAAAGTGAGAAAGTGGGGTGAACATCCTGGGACCACTGTCTGTTACCGTTTAACACCCTTTTTTAAAAAGTCTATCTAACAGTTTTACGTCGTTTTAATACCCATTGGGTTAATCGCTACAGTGAGTGATGGACTGTTGACATGGAAGAATGAATGAAACATCCAATGAATAAACCAAGTTCGAACCTGGGGCCTCCGGTCCCGTGTAGTCTTACGCTGAACACTCTATTACGGAGGCTGTATACAAGTAAGTTTTGTCGGTGGTGGACGGAGCCTTACGATGTTCTTATCCAGGGCTTCCACAAAAACAACATTTAAAAAATGCAACAAAATCTCATCTTTACAAGCGCATACTGCTAACATCATATCAATCATGAATAAGTGGCCACATAAACTTAGCTACTCTACAACATAAAGTGGGAGTAAGAAATAGGTGTATAGTTGCATTTGAATTTTTGTCATCTTGCTTTTATGCCACTTTTGGAATATCATGACGATGAGTAATGGCAACATGGAATTGATGGGAGGAAAATCTATGTAGCCCAGGACCTTTCTTTAAAGGATAACCTCTTAAGCGGTGGTATACCTCGTCATTCACTTTCACAGTTTTCACATAATGTAGGTTTTTTACTCTATTCACTGTTTATTCATTAAGGACAGACACAAACATCCATGTCTTAACAGAGATTCGAACCCGAGAGCCTTAGCGTCGTAGCGCTGACCACTCCCCCACGGAGGTCTATCTCGAACCCACGAACTTCGGTAGCGAGATCGATACTCCAATACTTAACACGCTCAACCACTGATTCGGCTTGTGTTTCATTGTATCGTCATCCATTTCATCATTCATCCAAGTGGTAAACACCATAAAAAATAACCGAAGCAGAAAGAAAGGGAAGGGCATTGAACTTTCCCTCTTATTACTCTCCACAAGACATCAATACTAATACAAACAAAAAGATGCACATATCTTTAACACCAAACTAAGTAATACGTCCATACCTATCTCCGTCTCAGCTTGTGCTAATAGTAGGAAGCCAAATTCAAGCGACGAAAACTGCAGATTGTTTAAGTCCCCTTTGTGCTGAGATAGGCTGGACTTAAAAGGTTAAAGTGTGATCCAAAACAAGGCGCTGTGCACCCACTGGGCATCGAAACCGGGACACCTTGATTGGAAACTACAAATATCTATATTTTTGGTGAGTTTTCTGTAAGTTTGACTGGTTTGATTGTGTCCGATATCATTAGATTGACGGTTGATATGCACTAAAATTTGCAAATTAAAAATGGACTTCAACAGAAATTACGAAAACCATTATACTGCTGACCAACAGAATATGAAGATAAAATACATGTCCCACACAAAGAAGACACAATATGTACATTTATACGTATTTTCAGTACATTTAACATAAAAACAACTTACAGTAGTAATTTATGTTGCAATATTCAACTAAGTTTTTCAAAACTTACAATATTAAATATTGTACATTTATCTGCAGGCACTGGTCAGTAGAATGAGATAGATCTCTAACATTACACGACGTAAAATTTCGCGTTGGAAACATTAGATATGGTTCCGTTATTTCGGCTGCAAGACACTTTTTTAAATGAACAGTCATAACGATCTGTAGAATCTCTGAAAATGTAAAGTACAAAGAACTCCAATCCCAGACATTTAGCCATCACCTTTTCTAGACAGGAAATAGCTAGAAACATCTAAGGAATGTCTTGTCAGACATTGCCGAGCTTCCTTGATCACCATCGTTGTAAACAGGTGTAAACGATCGCAATCAAGGAAAAGACTACAGGTAAATGAGTCGGTAAATTGAGTAAATTCGATTGGAATAAATGTCTGGGAAGACGAAGATCAGTGGTCAGTCGATTACAAGTATTACGGAGAGAGAGAGACAGGAGGATGATTTGGGCAAGAACGTGTTAGAGCGAGTCGCAAGTCAGTCACGACCATAACCATTCTTCGCACAACTTCAGCTGCCATGCAGAGACAGGTATACGGTTTTCTTTTAGCCAAGCTGATCCAGTCTTTAGGGGTTTAAAACTTAAGTGTTATGTTTTGCCCTTCATGTGTGTGTAATTAGTGCCTTCCGCACCTTACCATCAAGCTTACCATGAATAGCGAGTTGCACTATAAACGAGGATGAATAATCAGGAAGCTACATCAACCCATGATATGATACGCAGTTACCTCACAAGAACTGAGTATGCTCACAGTAAAAAAAAAAGTGCTGTTGATTCCAAATCAATTTTCTTGGAACATACTTTTGAACTTCGTGGGTTTTAGGCGTAAGCCGACGATATATACCGTTTTATTTCCAAAAAGAAAGAAGATCTATTCTAAACCTACGCCTTAGAAAAGACACAAGGCTCTATCAAGAATGATTTATCAAGGACAGATATTAAATACACATTTCCAAACCTGAATTTCTGTCTTGCGTTTAAGCGAGTAAAATTTCTTCCTTGATGTAGGAATGATTAATGCAGAGCGAAATGTAAGAACTTCTATCGAGAGCGTCGCTGGTGACTTTTGACAAATTGCAGCGACTGATTAAGGATCTTAATTAAGAAGAGGACGCCAAACTTTAAAAAATTACTTTTTCTCGTTGCTTTAGAGGTACCTGTCAGATATCTTAGGAGATTCTACAGAACGGTTTTTTTTTTTTTTGTCATTTTTCTATTCTAAGCTATCCTGCGAGAATAAATGTAATTTTTTACTGTTCTGATCAACAAAGCCGGCCGGACCCTGTGGCCGAGTGGTTAGCACATCGCGCTGCGACGTTAAGGGTCCCGGGTTTGAATCCCGCTCGGGCTTGGTTGTTTGTGAATTTCCATTCATCAATTTCATCATTTCATCACTCATCCCCATCTTCGCAAATTAGTCAAGAGGCACAAAACGCGAAGTAAAATAAACTAAATGAATCAATCAATCAATCAACAAAGCCGAAAAAGCACCATCCTGTCCCGGTCGTGTCCGCCAGCATTAACTGTTGATATCTCCAAAACTACTTACTATACGACGCGTGTTTCTTTCCTTTAGACTAGTCGCGACGACAATGATGAAACTCATGAAGGGACAGACTGGAACCATTTTTGGCAACGAAGTGAGTAAAAAAATCGAATCAACAGACAAAACTAACCTTAATATTATGGTATTGTGCAGTCTCCATTATATTTATCGGTTCGCAAGAGCTGATTTTTTTCTGAAAGCAGGAAAATTCACACACATATCTTAAGTTCTTATGTAAAAGTTGCACTTGTATTGAACCATTATTGAGAAATATGTTGTTTGATAGTTGCTAAGCAACGAAACTTCGCAGAACGCAAAATAACAATATAATTCTTGATAGTGTTTAAGAATTTTGAAAGCAAGGTACCAAATAGCATGTTTTACATGTATTTTCTTTAGTAGATAACATTTGCTAATGTTTTAGTAAGATATTCCTCAAGAAAAGTAGGGGCGTATTTTTGTATCAACATATTACGATTGTATTACGGTATTGTAAACTTAACATGGAGGGTAAGTCTACGTTACTTCAAAGATTCTATCATTTACCACGATTGAAGGTCAGAAAACTTAACGTTTCTGTTACAAGAACCGGTTGGAATTTTAATATTTATGAGGAAATAGTTTCATACACACTGAGAAAATATGTCTTCGGTTACGGCATCAGTCAGGGGTGGTGGAAACATGACATTTGATTGATTGATTTGGTGTCCTAAGTCCACTTTATGCACAGTAAGGCTAATCGGAACTGGACCTACAGTTTAAAGTGGCATCCGAACCACTTGTGCCTCCACCGGGTATCAAACCCGGGACCCCTTGATTACAAGGTGACGACGCTACCACTGCGCCATCGGGGAGACCTTCCAAAAAAAAATGCATATATTAACGAAGATGTTCGTACATACTTATTATGTAATTTTGACGAGGCGTATAAAATTTCCATTTTCTTTAAATATGCTTAACGAAAGTATATCCCACGTCACCCCCAAAAAATAGTTACTGGGGGAGTAGTCACTTGATATTTTAGGTGACACTCTCTGCTATATCTCCGCCCACTAGGAATAAAACGGAGACATATTGCAAAATTACTATGTAAGAATAGCGCGCATTGAGGATGGTTTTCTACAAGCAATTGAGTCTGGGACACGTAAAGATCATACTCATTTCTAACTAAGAGTCTGGATTAGGGTTGGCGATTAGGAGGGGGGGCGTGGGAGGCATGGGGAAGTAAACTGTCCTTGCCCCCTAGATTTTACACCTTGCACTCCCCAGTTTTGGAACCTAATCGCATTCACTGGTCTGGATACATTGCACCATAGTGTATGTGTTAATCATAATAGCAATCTTTTACTCACAATGCATCTATCAAATTACTCGCAAAACAGTTAATTTCGAGATTTGCAATCTCAAAACCTGGAACTAGAAAATGAAACTAGAAATACATCGAGATAACCGTAAGTACCCAAGGTGGAACTGATAATTTTATTTTATTTCCTTCCTTTTCATACTTCTTTTCCTACTGGCATAAAATAAATTATGTTTAATATTTTGACTGATTGCGCCCTTTAGAGGGTTAGGCCTCAGGCGGTTGCTTGGCTATTGCGCCGCGCCTAACATCATTTGTATAGTCCATAAATGACACGCAATAGTCTTACAAAGAGATCGCACGGCTTGGGAAACTGGGTTTGGGACTTAACGTAGTGGTAGAGTGACCTCATAGTGATTAATATGCCAACGTACTAGCGCGCACTAACCAGCCATTTCCGAGTAACGTACAAGTTCCACGCGCGGAAGGTTCTTGATTCGATTCCCGTTTGCTTGACCGTATCTTTGTACGGGCGTAGTTAGTCCAGAACAATTTTTCTTAAAATAGACTGGTCTTTGGTTTTATAATTTCACTTCTTGTTACATACGTCATGATGTTGGAAAAAGGATTCTCTCCTCCTCTAGAAACACATTTTATGCACCGATTTCTTTTTAGTTTTGGATTTGTAAGCAATATGATTGATTGACTGATTTTGTTTATTTTACTTCGCTTTTCTGCCACTTTTGGCTAATCGTTAAGATGAGGATGAGAGATGATATGATGAAATTGATGAACAATCAATCACAAATCAATCACAAACACCCATGCGTAGACCGGTATTCGAACCCGGGACAGCTGGTGTTGTAGCGCGCTGTGCTAACCACTCTGCCATGGATGCCGGCTTGTAAGCAATAGTCATCGCCAACACTGCATCAAACAAAGTAAAGCATTAAGCTGGGAATTGATGATGTTCGTTTGGTGCAAAGGTATTTTCTGCAAGTTTTTGGAAAGATGTTCCAAACATGCTAAAAAACAGAGAGAAGAAAGAGTTGATTGCGAGTCAAAAACGTTCATTTAATAAGTCGAAAATTGCCACTAAGTTGTAGATTTATTTCTATTTGCATAATTTATATTATTAAGATTTCTTGACTTTTAGAAAAAGAAGGTGACCTCAAATCAGAAACTGAATAGACTGACCAATGACCTGCACACATCCAGAGAAATCACGCTGCTGGAATCTCGCTTGCCTCTCGAATTTCCAACTAACAGTATTCCCTGTTTCCAGGTATTGTGCAGTACTTCTAGAGGCGATGTACGGTACCCAAAGTTGGTATCCACTAAGTTTCATCTTTGGTATTGGCGCCCCTACAGCAAGTAAGTTTGGCACGAGACATAGTGTGTGTATACATTTCCCTTAAGAAAACATGTCGTAAGAATTAATCGTAGGCACTTCTGAAACATATAATATCAAACGTTGCGATCATAACTTATTTACAAGGGTTAAGCTTGGGTAAAATGACATTGACTTACAACTTCACTTACTTAAAGAAAACTTTCACCACTTTCTCTAATTTTGTACAGTTCTAATCGCCAAGGCGTTACATAGGTTCTACGGTACTATAAATTATTTTGTACAGGAAAACCACGTAGACAAAAGAAAATACGTGGGTTTACTAAAATCATATTATTTATATGGCAATCTCTTGCAATTGTCAAATAATTCGAGGGGGTGCGATAAGGATCGAAAGATTTAGGGCGGGTATTCTAACCCCTTCCAAAAATGTAGACACAACACAATGGGCCACTAAATATTTATTACACAAGATAGAATATTCAACGAACATCATTATATGACGTCACGAGGAGACCATTAACTTTCTGCACAATAATACTGGGTGAGTCTGTTAAAAGAGACCCCGTGGAAAATGTGCTCCTTGCATGTAGGCAACCCTGGTACACCGAAGAGAAGAGCGGGTTAGAGAACGAACAGTCCAGGATATCGGTGCCAAGCAGTTTCGACAAAGCAGTCCAAAGACTATCCGCACTGAGGCAAAAGTGGGCGTCGTAGCGCAGCTAATGATACGCAGTCCACGAAAATCATCTCGGCGTTAGGCACAACAGTTGCAGGTGTCCCAGTCAACCGCTATGCGGATCCTGAAGCACGACTTGAACATGCACGCATTCAAAGTTACCGTGATGCATCAGATGCGGGATGTGGACAAGGTGTGACAGTCAGATTTATCGTCGACCTGCCTCATCATTATTATTATTATTATTCTAATCATTAGCCGTGAAAAATGTGTTTAATCAAGGTGTTCGAGTGTTTTTATTTGTATGTGTATATATTTGATCTGCCAAGCCAACGGGAGAATGAAAGGAAGTCGCGAGTCTGACGGGCGAGCGCCAGAAAGGTCACGTTTTGCGTCTGAAACTTAGGAAATTCGACCTTAACGACAACCATTCAAATATCTCGGGTTCCAGCGGCCGGACTGAAGTGAAACTTTTATCAGCGCAGCAACATGTATCCAAGGACGGATGTGTGGAGATTCGTCGCAATCAAGCAAGAATTACGGATGCCAGATCGAATTGGTTATAATCGATCAGTTTATGGACACAGATTGCAGTTGAGCTGTGGGCGCCGGGCTGACGGCGACCTAATCCGAACGTACCCTACCAGAGCACGCTCTGTCCAGGCTGGGAGACAATGGAGCGAAGTGGAATGACCTCGTGGGAAGCGCAGCTTCAACGACCGCCAAGCGTCCTTTTTCGAAATCCGCATAAAACGAAAGGACCTGCCATTTCGAAACACAGTTTTTCCGCGAGTTCCAAGGAGAACACATCCCCGCGCTCCGAACGTTGAGACTACCATTGTGCCGATTCGTCATGTGGTGTTACCTTTTGGTGTGAGGACGAGCGGAAGTGCGCCAGCCTACTGTAGTCGTCCGAGCGAGTTTGTGAGGAGTGGCTGTAAGCGAGATTTTGTCCATTTCGTGAAGTGAAACGCTCATAAGCATGGCCGGCTGACTGTAGAAGAGAGGACGAGGGCCACCCTCGGTGCGCTCCGATGCCAGACGAATCACCACGACGAATGCCTACTTCATGCCGAAAACCCGAGCTACGCCGCCTGATGCCTACCAGCCGCCACAGAGAGGGAGAGAGATGTCGAACGCTGCCATATCGACGTCCCGACGCTTGATGGAGAAGATGCCGACGACCCATGAACTACCGCCCGCCACCCAGATGCGACGTCCGACGTCACGCCTAACCACAAAGATGCTCACCGACCCCGAGAGGAAGAGACGCCGAGGCCCTTGACGTTCCCCGAGCGACGCCGACGTCCCATCGTCACTGATCCGCCGAGGAACCAGATGCATAAACGCTCTTCACCTTCTCGTCGTCGCGATCGAGGAAGAATACCTCTCGTGTGCATACTAAGTGATTTCAATCGCCCGCGAAGACACCAGGATGCGCCGTGGAACCAGAGAGATGGTAACGTAATCATCTGTATGAATGTCAACACGTACCGGCTCGATTGATATTTAGAGAATGCCCTAGAAATTGGTCGATGTTTTGAAAACGCCCACGCAACTCGACAGACTCAGACTCCCGTTGCGCTTAATTTTGTATTTAATTGTCTCAGGTCAATTTTTCTCATTTCTTGTGATTTTTGATGTTCTTAAATTCACTGTTGCTTGTGCTCCTTTTGTATTGATTGAAGTGCGTACTGCTAGAGTAACGCGCCGCCCGCTTAGTTGTTTAATCAATTTGAGGTTTGTTCATTTTAGTATGTGTCAGCGCTGTGTCGCTGCTAGCTACGTCAGGTCGCGTATGTGATTATTTGTTAAAGTATTTGCCTGGTAACATTAATTGCTCGTCGCGGCGAAGTGTTGAAGTCCCGCCCGCTAGAGAGTATATGTTTGTGTCACTCAACGGAGGTTATTGTTATGTTTAGGACCACGTGAGGTCAAGTAAAAGGAAAAACGTCCGCCCACGCGAGCGTAATTGCTGTCGAGACGCTTTGTTTATTATGGACAAATAATGTATTGTCACCGCACCGATCTATTTTTTAAAGGTAAACTTAAGTAAGGGCTGGCTAGTGATTTGAAGTAGCACTGGAGCAAATTCACAAATGACCTGATTAAACAAAAGTCAATGTAAAAGTAAATGCGAATGCAATAATTAGGGCTCGTCGTCAAAAACCTGTACATTTTATGTATTATTTTTGTTGATGCGCCCCGTAGATTGAATCTGTGAGAGAATGTGTGAATGCAAGAGGGGGACCTGTACTAAATTGATTTTTTTTGTTATGAATTTAATATACTTTTTACTTTTTATGTTAATTTGGGCAATATCATTTCATACGTATGCCGCTACCCGTGATTTTCAGGTATGCAGCTAGCCGCTTCCCGGCTACAGGTAAGTCTGGTAATCGAAAGTGTATGTGTTTTTGTTTAATATGGCTAATCGCTATGCACTGTTGGTCACCGTCCCTATACACGAACTCAACCTGGACCGTTAAGCACTTTCACTTGTCCGAGGGAGATTTTGCCGCCTCTATCTAGGTAGTGGTAGCTTTTGTTTTCCCGGGCAAGGGAAGGCGTTTACAAAGGCAGCTCGCGTGCAGTTTTGTGAGTGGTTTCTGTCCAATATTGCTCCAGAGGTGCTGCAGGATGGTTACTTGTTCATTTCCGATGAAGCATGGTTCCATCTGTCAGGCTACATAAACTCCCAGAACACGCGACACTGGTCAGGTGACAATCTCACGTGTTCATGGAGGTTCACTGCACGCCCAGAAACTCGGTGTCTGGTGAGCCGTGTCGTCACGCCGTACCATCCCCGTGTTCTTCCATGAGACTGTGAACTCGGCTCGTTACATCAGTAACATATTCAACATGTTTGTTGAACAACTGACTGAGGATGAGCGAAGGAACGCTTACTTTCAGCAGGATGGAGCCACGGCGCATACAGCATGTGCAACGATCACGCGCATTGAGTCAGTGTTCCCGCCTGATCGTGTCATAAGCCGTGGCACGAACCAACCTTGACCACCTAGTTCTCCAGATTTATCACTCTGTGATTTCTTCTTGTTGGAAGCTCTAAAGGGACAGGTGTATAGCAACAACCCTCACACACTCGAAGAACTCAAGAACAACATTATCACAGCTATCCAGGCCATCCCGCAGGATGTCCTCGCCCGTGCTTTTCAGAACATGTGGTATGGTCTGGACACGTGCCTCGAGGTCAACGGAGGACATTTCTATCACCTCCTCTAGGTAGGTTGTTGTTACACTGTACTGTATTTACAGAAGAGAGGATTCATTCATTTAAGTTTATGTCAAGTTGTCTAAACTGCTTGGCACCGATATCCTGGACTGTTCTCTACCCCGCTCTTCTCTTCGGTGTACCAAGGTTGCCTAGATGCAAGGAGCACATTTTCCACGGGGCCTCTTTTAACAGACTCACCCAGTAGTATTTGCAGATTTACCGGTTATACGTGTATGTAGTAGTTTTTGATGTGCTTAAACTTAAAGTGAAGTATCCTTGGGAAGCCTTCATTGTCAAAAAGATACTCCACACCAGTTTTTAGTGTAAATTTGTGAAGACCTCCAACCCACATCATACGAAAACTCCTGAGAAAAAAATCATTTCGACTCACCTGTCTGTATCTCACCTTGAAGGTTGAAAATTTGACTGCTCTACGAAGGGCTAGGCGAACTTTTAATATTTCATGTGAAGATTCGTCGGAAAGCGTGACTCGACTCGACTCGAACTTCGCGATATATTATATATATATATTCGTCTCCGACGAATCTTCACATGAAATATTAAAAGTTCGCCTAGCCCTTCGTAGAGCAGTCAAATTTATATATCGTTATATTTTCATTCGTGCATACACATTAGATACTAATAGTTTAATAGACTTAAGTAATCACGAAACTTTTGATAATATCTAGACAACAGTAAAAGAAAACTACACGAAATTCCACGTCAATGCTCTAGAAGTAATTCTAAGCGTATGTAATTTTTCATATTTTGAAATATCCAAGAGGTTTTTCGAATGGAGAATGTTTGAAAAACAATTGCCCATTCGGTTGCCAAACGTCCAGCCGAGCCTTAAGCCGGTCAGGTTTGGGGCTGTTAGCAGTAAAATAACGTCCTTTGAATGCTTCCAACACCTGATCCCATAATATCTGGTCTCAAGCACGAAACCCCCTTTGAGCCTTGCGTTAAAATCAACTGTATTCCGAGACGACCGTAAACCAAGAACGGCTGCTGGCTGGAAAGCGCGGATGCTCGTATAAGCAACTTTTCAAATCATATTTTTTCCTGCAAGTAACACTTAGTGAAGCTTTTAATGATGATAGTTAGCTTCTCCAAGCTTCAAACTTACATCCACTATTGTATCCAATATTCTAAACCACTTCTTAACAAATTTGGTAAGAAAAAAGACGAAATTTAATGTGCTGTAAAGCGAACGTGAAGAATTTTGACTTGATTTATATGTTTTCACAATATGATATCCGGTGCCATTTCATGTATAAAAATGTGTTTCCACAAAGACTATTAAAAAAAATCGACGGTAAATACAAGACAATTTCGGCTATCGCACTATTTTCAGCGAGTCAAGGAATTATCAAACACTACCAAAATATGAGGTAACTCACAAACCTCAAATTACACATCCGGATTCCGGGATATTTTTAATCTCGATTCGGAAATATTACTATTCGGATTTCGGAAAGAAGAGGTTTATAATAATGTTTCCACATTTTTTCAAGTAGAATTTGTTAATAAAGCTCTTAATGTGCTATATTTTAACTTTCCTCTTCCTCATTTCACGATCACGTGCTCTAAGGCCTGTTCAGCATGCAGTACGGCAGTATTTCGGGCGTGGCAATATGTCTATAGTAATGATATCACACTTTACTATGAGAATTTTTAAAATTCTTATTTAAATGTGTGCGATTCAGTGATGTACACGTGCCCCCGGAAAATGAAAGTCAACCAAAAATTATATATTTTTCACATATAATTTCATTACAGCCACAATAATATGTGTTAATTGTTGCATGAATATGATAAATTCAAATTTAAGCAATGTTTTTTGAGGGCACAACACTATAATTGGGGAAAATGTGCCTTGTTTGCCCCCCTGGAAAAAATACCTTCCTTTCCCCTCCCTGGAAAAAAAAACCTGCGGACGTCCATGGTGATATCCCTCACAATGATCGTTTCTCACGACGCCAAATTTAAACTAAATTTCGCGTGTATATTCGTTTGAGTGTAGGTTTGCCTGTTTCAGAGACTGCAATTATATAATGTAAAATTACCATGCAACGCACAGTAATAACAGCAAATGAGGTTTTTTCAGAATCATCGAACTTCAACGCGATGGATGGTGCGTTCGAAGAAGAGCGACGAAAAATCTGGGAAATCCTGGAATGTCCAGTCTGCCTGCAGATAGTGAGGCCGCCGGTGTTCCTGTGCAGCAGCGGACATCACGTCTGCAACAAGTGCAAGCCTCGCTGTAACTGCTGCCCCGTCTGCCGGCAGGGTCTGACGGCGACCAGGAGCATGGCGGTGGAGCACATCCTCAACGCCATTTCCGTCCCCTGCCAGAACAGCAGTTGGGGTTGTAGCTCTACCGTCCTCCTGTCCAAGAGCCACATTCACGAAGGCGCCTGCAAGTTCACGCCTTACGGCTGCCCTGCCGATTATTGCCACGAGGTGGTATCTCAAGTGGACATGGTGAGTCACCTGAAGAGATGCCACATTAACTGGAAGATCGTGAGCGTCCAGCTGCGCGGTTTGCACGAGTTTTGTTACTTCGGCTTCTTCCGTGTCGACTTTGTCAACGTCTTCGATGTCGCCGAGTGGGGCCTCTTCTTTCTGCACTGCCAGAAGAAGAGAAACGGCTACTACTTCTTCGTGACGTACCTCGGGAACAGCGAGAAAGCCTCGGAATATAGGTTCGAGGTGAGCGCCGAAGACAAGGAGGGAATGCAGAGGTGCTCCTTCGAGGGACGCGTGGAAGCCTACGACACGGCCTTCAGGGACATCGTCTCGCGTGGTAGCTACCTTCTCATCAGGCATTCCAGGTACCGTGGCTTGGAAGATGAGTCCTCGCGAGTCAGGTACGGAGTCAAGGTTTTTCAAGTCAAGAAGGAAGGAAGGAGGATCACGATTACCAGTGTGCAAAACAAAGGCAAGTACAGGAAAGCTTTCTTGCTGTTTCTTTGTTTTAAGTCGAGACTGGACATAGAGTTTAAGTGGGATAGCAACTACCGCGCCTCAACCGAAGGATCGAACCCAGGACTGCTTCATTACAGCGTTACTACTACGCCATCGAAGAGGCCCTGGAAACTTACTTGCGCTAGAACGTAGCCAAAAAGTTGAATCACTTCTTGTTAATCGTATGAATCACATTAGGATTTTACTGTTTAGGTCTAAATCAGAAGACAATTCAAATTACGTAATCGGTTTATTCTGAGGAATGAGCTATCATCCGAATTTTCATTAACAATGGCGATTAAGAAAGAATATTGACTAACAGGTGTGTTAAAGAATTCGATTCACCGTGTGTGAGAAGCAAAAATATTACCTCAAACTTTCAATTTACATAAAGTTCTGCAATGTTAGTTTCACTTGATTGCCTCTAGACCCACTTAGAGTTTTTGTTTTAAATCCACTTTATGCACAGATAAGCTAATCGTTTAAAGTGGGATCCGAACCATTATGTGCCCCCCTCCGTGTGTTGAGCCCAGGACCCCTTGATAGGTGAACCATTAACTTCCGAACCTTGTTAACAACAACGAAATGTGTCTCCATTAAAACTCATGATTTTGAGTTTCTCTAAGTTTCTGTTTTAAGTTCATTTTATGCACAGATTGGTTAATCGGGGCTGGACCTACAGTCTAAAGTAAGTTCCGAACAACTATGTGGATCCACCAAGTATTGAACCGAGGACCCCTTGAAATACGATGTTACAACTCTGCCATCAGGAAGGTTCAAAACTCTTTCTCTTTGCAATAAGCACGTAATATATCCTCCACGTCTATGATAAAATCTGAGGATTTGTAGGTTTGTTCAGGATACTGACTGGGGTCTTGTTCTAAGCCTACAACAATGCAGTTTTCATAGTATAATTATTCAGTGGTACAGAAGCATTAAATAATGTGGAAGGTTATCACCTTTTTCTACTTCCATGTGAGTGAACATCAATTTCGCCCAATGGCGCACAAAAGAACACTTGGTGATACTGTGGTCATGTTGGGTTATGTTCACCTTTTTGCTGTATACGGTCGTTTGAGAGCTATGGCCTGCTAAGCCAGCGGCGTATACTCTGGGTCACCTAGGTAATCGGAGATGACCCGACTATAATTTTAAAGAAAAGTTGTTTTTTATTTCTTCGCAATATTCTTCCGAACCAATCTTTGATTCGCATATTTCTTTACTTCCAGCGCACGAATGTTTTTCAAACGTTTGCCGCTGAATGTCTGAGAGGCTTTCAGCCACTTTCTCCAGCTGGTGGAATCTGGTGACGTCAGGGTGAGATTCCACCGGCTCCCTTTAAATCCCTTGATGGGAGGGGAAGGAAACACTGCTTCTCAGGCGCGGTTATTCCGTGGCAAGGGTAAGCTCCTTCTGGAGAGAATCCATCGGTCGCACTCACCACCCCCAGAGCCTTTGCCGTTCCCTCGGCTGGCACCCTCTTCTGCCATTCTTCCCCGGTGGCCTTTGTATCGTAGGAGCTGTGTTGTTTACGACAGGGAAATTTCTCAGGAAACAGAATTCTGGGTTCGCAAATTACGTACTGAAAAGGAAAGTAGAGAAAATACATCTGAAAGTGCGCGAGAAACAGGGAAATGTGAACAACATTTGCGAACCAATTCTATGTTAGTTCTCATTTTACATTTGCTTCTGTTTTCCTGATACCTGCTGTTTCAACAGATATTGTCATAGGAAAAAAAAAGCTTTAATATTGAAGATGACGGTAATTAAATAAATTAAAATTTTAACTAGAAATTCAAGAAATTACACCGACCTCTGTGGCGGAGTGGTTGACACAGCTCCCTACGACGTCAGAGCTCCAGGGTTCGAATACCGGGCTGGGCATGGGTGCTCTTTGTAAATGTCCCTTCATCAATTTCATATCATCACTTGTAGTGATTAGCCAAAAGTGGCAGAAAAGCGACGTCAAATAACAATTTAATAAATCGATTAATGAAGTAATTAAACTATTTATATGCTTACTTTTATTCATTTTTGTATTTTAAAATGCGTGATTACTTTCTTCGTAGCCTTCAAAACCAGTGAGAGTATTTCTTTCACAGAAATGAATAATTTTTAAAAGCGAAAGCTATCAGAAATAAATTATATATATACGTACACATATATTAGGTAATTTAAGTTGCTTCTCCCCCCTCTCTAGATTAATAATGATCATAATGATAAAAGATGTTTGAATGTAAAATATATAAACAAAAAACGCAATGATTCCAACTTATAGAACCTCGCGCATCGCAGGGAATATGAAGTCTCTGTCAAGCAATAAGGAACCACAATAGAAGATTGGCGCAGGGAATTGAATGCGTGTTGTAGCGATTCGAGAATTTAATATTTATTTAGCTGTTAGTGGTTTAGTATTCGTGCTAAAGTGTTTAAAGTTAAAGGCAATGGATATAATATAATATGTTCGTGTGAAAATATTTGGAACGGGATCTTTTCCGGAGAAATTGCAAATAGTTAATGTAGGTAGGCCAGTAGAATCTCTTGTACCACAGGTCTTGAACTCAAACTTCCGTTTATAAAAACAAAAATCAGGAATGCACGAGTAACTGGGTACTGGGGTAACTTGAATTTTACACTTCAATTAATATTGAGGGTTTTTATTTCACTACCGAATTCCTTTCATATTCTTTGTTACAGGTTTTTTCTTATAGATTTATTACATTATCTTGTTTTATTGTTTGAAATTCTAAACGTAGATTAACTGCAAGTGCAATCACAACAATTATTCGACAGTGGTCGCAACAATAAGGTTACATTTTTCACACATACATTCGTAAATCCTGTTTGAATGTTGAGGTAAATTTGCAGGGAGACTTCAGGAGTGGGTGGATGAATCAAGTGTCTGAGATTACCCACTAGTTAAAACCAGCATACGCCACTGTGCTAAGCAGGTTTTCGTTGAGCGATGTGTGGCCCATTACTGTTCTTTTCTGGCTTTCGAGACCGAAGTCCGCTGCTGATGCTTCCAAGTATAGGGCCACACTTATCGCACACCGTATCGAACACCGTCGTCTACTGACGTCAGCGCGGAATGCCTTCGTTGTTAGGTTAGGCATGTCAGGCTTCGTTCTCTTAGCATAAATACACTGCAGTTTTTCGGGGCTTCACCAAAAATTCATTATTTATGCTAAGGTCTATAAACCTAACATGTATCAATAATCGACATGGCTTTGGATGTCTCGCAGATAACTGGTGTGTCTGAATAATTTCGGCATGTTGCTTCCAAAAATGAAATCCATTTTTACTCATCATGTCCAGTTTTTTCAGAAAACAACAATGTATTAACTAAATTTATTTCACAATAAAATGTGTAGATAGTGGCAAAATATTGATTTTCTAAAATACAAATACTTAAGTTTTAAACTATAAGTGAATTATATAATTGTAAACATTTAATACACCTTCCACCTTCACGTGACACATTTACGAAATACATCATAAATATTTCCTTCACAAAATGACCAAAACTCAATGTTATTATATGGTGGGCTATTATATGGTGGGGAAAAATCAGGACCTAGGGAAAAATCCTGACGTGATGGGAAGAAATGAATGTCATTTTCGAGACCATCATTCAAAATACTTCCGGAATCACATATTGGTTTGAAAACATACGATTTTTTAAAAAAAAATGTCGACCAGTCTAACCTAACGAGAACATTTATCGTAACGTCAGTAGACGACGGCGTTCAATACGGTAAGACCTCCAAGTATAGTGAGATCACAAAGATAAGAACATGTGCAGACCGTGTGTCGTGTACATCGTACTCACGCGTGGAGGGGAAGATGCTCGAAGGCTTTTGGCCGTATGTTCTTTTGTTTCTGGTCGCTCTTTAGTTCCCCAATTGTGCCGAAATTTCAGAGCTCCAACCGCAGCACTGGTCCAGAATATTGTTGATATCTGAAATGAATTTTCTTTCTTTGCAGGAACGTCACCGATGACGATGGCGTTCACGTGCGCATTGTTTTTCTCTGCGTGCTTGACGGTTCGTTATCTGGTGCATTGTGGGGCAAAACAGCAGCTGACATTCTTTGAGCGAAACTTTTGTTTCCAGGGAAGCCCATTCACTATCATCCAGCAAAATTTGAGACAGTTCATGTAATTTCTTCCCACAATTCCTTGTATTTTTAGTAATGAATCACCGAATTCAAATGTGTCGATTAATTCCTATCCTTTGTGCTATTGTGCTTCAATGAGTTTTGTTTTCGTTCTAAGTCCATTTTATGAGCAGATATGAGCTCGAAGTGGGATCCGAACCACTATACTGTATTGTGTTTTGTTAATCAGCGGCGCTATTCTGCCACTTATGGCTAATCGCGACGATGAATATGGATGGTGATTAGATGAAACCAGGGTTGTTAAAGATCCGGGAATTGTAAATAAATTCAATTCCTGCCCGGAGGAGAAAATCAGGAAGCGTAAATGGGTTCTGGACCGTAAAGAAGCTTTTTATCTGTAAAGTATTTCAATTAGGTCCCGGAACCTTTTTTCCGAATCAATTAAAATACGGTCCAAGTTCGGTGTTGAAATGAAACAATGCGCAACTTGGATCGAATTTAAATTGTGCGCGAAAAAAAGTTCCGACCCTGTTACGGAACCCATTAAAATTTAGAGTCATTCGGGGTGAAGTCGGTAGTGGGGCGAAGTCGGTAACGCGAAGCGTATGGAGAACTAGCAACATCACAGTGTATTGAGGGACTGAACGAACTCTTGTTTTGGCACCAGTTAGTCATACTCTGTCAGCCAGGGAGGAAACGAGGAACGAAGAACGCACAGCAAGCAAACCACGAGGCTTTCTTGTTCTGAAGGTGTCTCATTCGTGCTCTTTGTCATCTCGCTTATAAATTTCCAACTCGATAACCTAAGGCGTAGAATGTGTTTCGTTAACTATTCTGGTTTGCGTATTATTACAAATGGTAAGGTAAGGTTTGTGTGTATAGTGTAGAAAGTAAGTACCGTGTTGCTTGCTAAACTGATAGTAAGTTGGTACAAAACGAAGAACTACACTATATGGGGTGAAGCCGGCACTATTGTGTGGGGTGAAGTCGGTACTTCCTTGCACATGGAAAATATAGAGCTTGCAGCTACTGGTATATTTCCACTGAACAGGCTGGCGATAAGCGATGACAAAATTATTGACGTCTCTTTATCTGAGGCGCGTAATGAAGAAACAAGGAGAACGGACTCCGAACAGCCAAGACAGAATTCGGATGTAACGACTGGAGTGAGGGAGATTCTACCTTCACCCGCAAAGAGAGCGTCCCAGCAGAAAGTAACAAGAACCAGACAGGGAACTGAAATACTGACCTCTCCCGATCACATTTCCAAGCTGTCAGGGCGAAGAGGCAGGTCTAAGCCCACACCTACGTCTCTTCGGTGTGCATCGGCAAGTACTGACGACAGGTCGGCAAACACTGTAGATTCAGCTGATACAGGAAATATTTGCGGTTTTTGTGGACGGTCATACAGCAACGAGACGTGCAGCAAATTCTTGGAGTGGATACAATGTCAACGTTGTGCAAAATGGTATCATGAATACTGCGTCGGTGCTTTTCATAAATTGCAGTTTGTGTGCGGAAAATGTGTTGTGAAAATATTGAGCAGTTATGACGTAGCCGATGCATATGATGACGTGATGATAGAGATGCATGATGATAATGTAGGCCTAGTGATAGGGTCAATAGTCGTTTTTAAATATGTGGTGATAGGATCTATACAGGGTAGAATAAAGTATGACTATTAATAAAAGTGCACTTGGTTCACCCATGTACTTTGTGTGTGGAAAATGTTGAGAAGTTATGATGGAATGACTTGTGATGATGTGGTGATGATCGTCTGATGATGTGATGGTGATGATATATTAGATGCCTGATGATGTTCTGATGGTGTTGCCTGAAGAATATGTGTATGTGATGGTACAAATATGATTATTGATAAACATGTACTACCGACTTCACCCTGCCCACCTACCGACTTCACCCCGTTTGCTGGGGTGAAGCCGGTAATGCATCTACTTCTTTATATTTTTTTCCTACAATTTTATTATTTTACACATACACATAAATTTATATTGCGTTTGCTGCAGAAGGTTCAAAGTTTGTACCATGCATTTTCATTTTCAAATAATTATCTATATAAGCAAATACTACTGCATTTTGTCCTTAATATGCCGACTTCACCCCGAATGACTCTATGGGTTTCTGGAACTTTAACGACCCTGGATGACACTGATGGACACTAACAATGGAACACCAATGCCCTTATCTCAGTATGAGGCGTGGCAGGTAGAGTATTCTGCGTCTCCACACATATTGCAACCCCTACTTTGGTGGGCAACTTCAAAACCGTAAGGTATAGTCGCAGCAGGTTTTTGCATTGTAAAACATCGCCCATTGACACATAAATCCTTTACTTACTTAGCCATATACGGATGTGTATGTAGCAGTGGCGTGTGGTGGCATTTTCCGTTGGGGAAGCAGATCCAGAAAAATTAACTAAACCAAGAATTCATTGCTTCTGCATGGTACGTTATACTGAAAGAAATGAGCACTCTACCTGATACTGTTTCCTTAACGTCTCTAAGGGAAAAGATGAATGTCTTGGCGCAGTTGTTCATTTATTTGAACTTTATTTGGTCTGTTGTCAAACGTATGTAATGTAGCAGACGATCGCGGATGATTGAAACAATTTTCACATGTTTCAATATTCACAAATCCACTTTGGCACCCCGTAGTTATTTCCGTAGAAAATAGTAAACAATGCCAGAACTTTAAGTTTTTCAAGCTTTCGGTTTCCACACAACCCCTTCAACTTCTCGTAGTTTGAAAGTTGGTTACAGTTGAAGCCCTTCTCTGCTGGCACATTTCAGGAATATCTGGAGTTCAACGTCCAATTTTACACTTTTGATTTTACAACACTCTCACACAGAAAGAAAGAAAGAGAGATGTGTGCAAAGACAAACAAAACAAATACTGTAGAAATTCACACGCACGAAAGACAGTAACTTTCACCTCGCAAAGCGCTTGAAAAAATGGTGTGACCGCGGCCCGCCAGTTTTACCAACTCTATTTGGCGGATGTGTCTATGGACGTGTTAGGTGTCTCAATAGACCGAACGCTCTGAAACGTTTATCTTCACATATATGTCATACGTATGTCAGCAATCATATTTTTGCGATTCTCGTGTGCTTTGAACGCTGGCAGTATACAGTGCACGTGAACACTTAATCGTGCAGTTCGCAACACTGAGGACATCAGAAGACTCAACCGATGGCACTCTGATTTCTTTCAGCCCTCTATTGGAAAACAAAGTCCCCCGTCACATAACGTACCCTCGCATTGGATCCATCAACGCCGCGTGATGATTTTTCTGGTCGCTGCTGGAGTTGTAGCGTAGAGGCTGGCCAGGGTGGGTGTCGCAGATGTTTTGTCAACACGCCACAAGAGGGTGTGGATGGCCTTATATCGGAACCTTGGGAGGCTTGAAGGTTGATTCTTTTGCGGTAACAGGAAGAAATAATGAAAAGCCAAAAGTTAAACAAGTACTTTTGTAACTGATATGCTGTGAGCCAGCACTGCTGGCCTTGCTGTACTGGAGTGCACGCGCATGGTATGTAGTCATGGCAGTCGGCAGGTCGTATGTCTGCCACGTGGGAGACCTAATTGATGGCGCTGGTATGAGTGTTTTCTGGTGTGTGTGGGAATATCGTCTGTATGGACAACATAATCAACGAGAGTCAGAAATATGATACAAATAACATTACACAAATTTCAGTATCTGATGCATTTGAAAGTTTTCTTGGGGCTACAACATTTATGTAGTTAGGTTAAATTAATGTATTTACTTTTTGGCTCTTAACAACAGGGTACAACGTGGACAGAGGGAAAAGATTTACTGCAGAGCCAGTCCACGGAGTAACATGCACTTGCAACTCACTTAACGACACTCGCGAGGGACATCGGCCTCGCTTAGCAACCAGAGTCCCCGCCTCGCGTGAGGCATTGAGGCGCTGCATCGATTCCCGACACCCACGCTCTCCAACCCATCTGTCATCCCTTTCGGATCGGCCCCGCCCAGTCTCTTCCGGACGGCGGAACTTTGAAGCCAGAGCTTTTGCTAAAAAAAAAATTCCAGGTTTCTGGTTCGATACTTGTCATTCGTACGGGAGGGAGGTAAAGAAAATCGTGGCTCCCTGTCGGGAAGCAGCCCTTCAAATCCCCCTCCCTCTGACACACACACACACACGATAAACAAATAACTGAAGTTACAGAACAGCACTAAAACGTTGGTTGGTTGATTGATTTAGTAAGTCCACAGTACGGCTAATCGGGACTGGACCTACAGTTTAAAGTGGAATCCGAACCACTATGTGCCTCCACCAGGTATCGAACCCGGGACTCCTTGATTACAAGGCGACGACGTTACCACTGCGCCATCGGGGAGGCCTAGCACTAAAACGGTCTTCGAAAAGAAACAAAATACAGTAAACCCTCATTAATTCGAACTCTGCTGAATTCGGACAACTCCGGCTAAAAGACAACACAAAAAGTCGAACTCGGCAACATAAAACAGAGAACCGGGGCCAGGTAAGGTTTATGTACTGTTCATGTACTATTTAAGATTGCTGAATTTTTTTAAAACAACCAAGCAAGGGAAGGAAGTTATAAACATAGCGACACAGAGACACTCGAATACAAGCAAGGGGGAGGAACATATCTTCAGTCTGTAATGACTGAGAGAGGAATAAACAGATCACTGTACACTTCAGTTTGCAAATATATGCCATGTTACCTTATTTATGAATTCCATGATAATTTCCTTCTCTCTCTCTCTCTTTCTCTCTCTCTCTCTCTCTTTTCAAAATAGAAGCTAAGATAAAAAAAAACTTTATCCTTTTCTCCATCTAGCCAAATACTGTCAAGTTCTGGACTCTTTACTTTGTATCATTATGGACACCGCGCTTCCCAGGATTGAGACTTGAATTCATAAAAAAAAATGACACACGTCTCATTTCGAATTTCAGACACTGCTGTCAGGTCTAAAAGCACAAACACAGAATTTAGCTGTAATGCGTCGATTGCAAAGAAAACTTGCATACTCAATTGAGGCTTCAGCCACCAGAAACGTTCTAAAATTAGGAGAGAATTACAGTTGTAATTACTTAAAGACTTTGAAATTCTCGTAAAGTACCAATACAAGTATATCCTTACGCGCAATTTCAATGTAATCGTGAAGTTTGCTGCCGCATTAAGATTTGCAGAGGAGAGGGGGAGAAAAGGCCCCAGGGTTGTTAAAGGTCCAGAAATTTTAAAAAAATTCAATTCCGGTCCAGGAGAGAAAATCAGCAAGCGTAAATGGCTTCTCGACCGTAAAGAACCTTTTTATCTGTAAAGTATTTCAATTCGGTTCAGGAACATTCTTTTTCGCATGAATTGAAATACGGTGCAGGAACCTTTTTTCCGGATCAGTTTAAATCCGGTCCAAGTTCCTCATTGAAATAAAACAATACGCAACTTGGACCCAATTTAAATTGTGCGAGGAAAAAACTTCCGGTCCTGTTGCGGAACCCAATAAAACCCATTAGAATGTATGTGTTCCTGGACCATTAACACCTCTGCTTTGGCTTCCACTCCGCATTGAAATCGTAAGTAGGTCACTGGTTGATTTCGAGGTGTTGTCCGAATCACACAGCACTCCTCTGGAAATGGCAAACGTCAGAGCGTTCTTCACGCTAGAGTTACCCCGACAAGGTGAAAAAGATTGAGACCTGACATCCAAGAAGAAATGCATTGGTCTTCCTGATGGAGGCGCACGTAGACAGTTGCCCGGGCACCACTTTTGGAGGGAGCGGAAATCGAGAGCGTCACGTTGGGCAGAACCCACTAGGTGCTGTGTCCCAAGGGCCATGAATCATCCATTGCAATTGTTCAGTCAGACTGGATTTATAGATGGGAGTGGACAACTATGCCTCGTTGATCGTCTTGATTACAGCCACGACGACAGCGCATCCTTCAAAACAAAACTACCGTCGACATGTAACATGGGCGTCGAAGCTCAGACCGGTGGCTTTCAAAGGTTCCCGGAAGGTCGAGAGTTACTGAAGAGTAAGATTAACCCGAGTCATGATTGTAAATTTATTGCACAACGTAAGTTAAACATGGCTTACGGACTTGCAAGGGAATGTCAAAATGCAAGTAGTTATGATTTCCTGGGTAGGAGTGGTGGTAAGTTACTGAACGTGTATTTGTAATCAACTGTTCCTAATGCTTCTTTGTCTTCACCGTACGTACCACCAAAATTATGATTCATGCTCCCCATATATCCATGTTGCCACTGCAGACAGGAAATACTGTTCCTGAAGGAACAACATTACATAACATTACAACATTACATATTTGCACCCTTGGTTACCCGCAACCATCAGCGGCGCCTGGATTAATCATGTAGGGCTGCTGAGGGGGTGCGATGTTGAAAATAAAGACAGCAGTCAACTTTCAGTAGGCATCTATGATCACATGACAATGAAACTGCAGAATACTAATAAATTGGTGCAATTTTGCTTGATTTTAGTACAACGACATCTTTGAAAATTTGAAAGGAACAGCTTGTTCAAGGGATGCCAATGACACACATGGACGTTCGGAGTCTTTTTTCAAAGGCAAGCAAGGTATTTTTCCGGAGGTGGGAATGAACTTATTCTGACCCCCCCCCCCCCCCAATAATATCGTTGCCCTCTCTCTCAAAAAAAAAGTCCTTCAGTTTAAAGTCATCATGTTTCTGCAACGCTCTTATAATAATTAACAAAAATTACTGTGACTGGAATTAAATCAGGCTATATGTGTGAAATATATAGTTTTAGATTGACATCCAATTTTCAGGTGATACTGTGTCCCCCTTCGGAACGTCCACGATGGCATTCCAAGAAAGTGGTCAAAGAGTGTAAACATACAGACACATGAATGAAGAAGGAATTGGTAAAGAGTGTCAGTGGTCAGAGCAGAATATCCTAGACAAGATGGTAAATCCACGTAAAGCAGATTGTGGATGTGCTTGGGGTAAAAGACACGAGAATAACATTGAAACTGGTCTCAAACCAATAGGTAATATACATCATTTTTACTAACTTAGTACATTAACCATACATGACAACATTACAATACGATTGAGCTACATAAGCAGTACCGAATACGTTCAGTGACGTTCAATTCTATCTCGTATCCATGTAGTCGCATAGCTAAAAAAACAAACGAAGAAGCTACATGGATGAAGGCATATCATGAGTAGAGCCCGGATTTATAAGCGAAATGCATATTCTTTTCCAGACTTCTAATGGTAAGAAGAAAGGTTATACTTCGTATTACATACCTTGATGAGCTATTTAAGGTTTAAAGTGCTTATAAATGTTTATTTCTGCAGGAAATGGTTATGCTTCCTTATTTTATGATTTTGGTTTAAAATAGCATATTTTACTCAAATCTGTCATATTGCAATCCTATTTCAATCACACTACTGCATCGGAATGACGAGATCAATGCTTCTAAATAGCCGTACGAGAGAAACGGCATCCTAGAAAAGATACAGTGCATCCATAATCATTTTTCCAAATTACCTGATATTATAAAACAGTTGAAAGCTCGAAATAATACATTGCAACATTCGCTTTCTCTTATTGATGAAATTTCAGTAACGTTGTCTTAGAAACTCACGGTGTTGCTAAAATTGTGTCCGACAAGCTGTCAGAAATTACTGAAAAATCCCGGTTACAAAACACTCTGCCAAATTTATAAAAATATTTCTGGTGAAGAAACAGACATTGAAGAGGAATTCGCCGAAGAAGAACTGTGGGGTTTTCACATGCGCCTGCGATGTCATACTACGTGGAAAGAACATTTTCACTGTACAATCATTCTTCACTGACAGACGCAGGAGCTTCACACAAGAAAATCTCAGGATAACCTTTCTTACATACTGTAACAGCTTTGAATAAGTTAAGAGATCTAATAAACAAATATTTTTTCAGATTTTCCTGTATTTGTTTATGCTTATTTTTTTCATTTTTTGTGCTTATTTTACTGTTTCATTATGCTTATAAATCCGGGCTCTAGTCGTGAGGATGATTCATGTTCGACAATAAATTCATAATGGTCAGATTTTCAATTGTTAAACGATAAAATTAAATAGTGCCTTAAAGTTTTCTTGAACATGAAAATATTGATTCCATATTATGCGATAAAGTTCTCAATCGCAAAATAACACACAATAACAACATCAAAAATTGGTTTTGTTGAAGCAGATATTAACTCTCTGTTATATAAAAAAACAAAGTTCTGTGAAACAGAGATTCTGGGTGTCTTCGTGTTTTTTATCAGTTCATAATCATCATCGCCGTGATTAAATTAGAAAAGATATGAAAACTACGTAAAATATAGGGCAGATGGCAATTCATTGGGGATTTACCACAGTTTCACACATTCATCTTAATTTCTAAACCAAGAGAATGGAAGATGCATTATCTGGCGGAGCCAAGTAAACGCTCCTATTATCTTCAGGTACTAATGCCTCTCCTGATAACTAACTCGCCTTTCCCTAGAGCAAACGACGCAGGGCAAACAGTGTTGGCAACTAAGTACTTCAGAGCAGTGTTTCTATAGACGTGCGTAAATTATTACTACATTAACAAAATTTATATTTTATTGTCATATCTTGTAAGTGAATAAATACATTCAAGTAAAGGTGTGTATCTGCTGGAACCATAGACATATGAAAAGAGCCAGTCGGTAGGACGTCTGACTGCCTCGTGGCAGACTTGGGTTCGATTCTACTGAATGGGTACCGGGGGGGTGCAATGTGCAGAGGGTTTGCGTTAGGGCATTGCGAATGGTATAAGGAAGTACTAGAAACTTCTTCACTGGTTCAAATTCGTTTAAAATTCTGCCAGTCCCCATAGCATAGCGTCGAAATTAAATTTCATAAATCTCTTCGCTTCCTTGTTAGGAAATTCATTCACCCGTTATATTTTCTGTTCTCTGATAGAGAATAATGATCTCTTTCATCATCAGTGACATTTACATAGACGGTAGCCATTAAAGAGGGCGGGCAATAGACTAATAATAAAAATAATTTCCACAATTATTCTAAAATTCACATAGGTTATTCATATTTTGTTTTCAGAAATTAAATAATTATTTTTAAACGCTTCACTAATGGATAAATACTAGTATGGGTATTGAGTATAAAAGGAGCGCAAAGGGCGATGGGTAAACTGGTAAAATGAGAAACGAAAAATGTTTACTGAAAAACACTATTTGAGCTATAAACACACAATAAAATAGTACAGACGGCGCATATAGCCTAGTAAAGTTTAAGTCCAGTAATCGAAGTATACTCTGGAGGACTGCGCAGTGTGCCTCCAACAGGAATTGAGCCAGGAAAGAGCCTATATACAATTGTCATATACATATAATTTCCATTTGATTACAATATATCTGAAAATACACCAGTTCTAAACATATGCTACGCCTAGTGATAGCCTGTGGCCCCTCCATCTGGGACAGTTCTACCTGCAGGCCTGATTTACTATTTATCTTCATCGTCACTCACAAAGTATGTAGGGTGGCGACGTAAAACAAAAACAAAAAAAATGTAAAATACAAATAGGTACTCTACAATGTCAATATTAAAACTACCCGTTCTGACCCTGTAGTTTGAAGACCTTCCTCAGTTTCATCTGAAATTAAGCGACTTAAAGTGCACTTTCAGCGTCCAAAATGACGAGGTTTCTCCTAGCTTGGCCTATTCTACTGATATTACGTGACTGCTTTTACTCATGGAAACTGCGATCTTTGTCTATCAGCACCGAACGAGCCACACAAATTGACCTATTTTACTGCAACTATTCCTATTTATTTTATATACTTATTATACACTCCCCTAACAAGATGAATTAATAGAAATAAAACACCAATTTTCCGGCAATTTCGATATTTTTCAGAAAACGTCTCTTTTCAATGAAAATTGGAACAAGATTTCCGTTCACCGTTCCCTTCTTGCAGCAACACTGCCTCTGCCAAGCGCGGCACAGGAACAGAAAGGAGCAAGGCAAGGGGTTCTCTTGCCAACGTTGTTTCTAGCGGTGGCAGGCCGTGTTTTTAAATAGCCACTCGCACACTATTTCTTCGGCTCCCTCGCCCTCCCCGCGTACATACAATTGGGGAGAAAAGCCCGTCGTCAGAAGCGGGCGATGGAGAACGATCTTCAAGTTCATTGATTGAATTAATTTACTTCCCGTTTCTGCCACTTTTGACTAATGGCGAAGATGAGGATGAATACTGATAGAATAAAAAAGATGCGGACAATCACAAACACGTATGGTCAGCACATCAACACAGGTCCCATACAGGATTATACAGGCCAAGGGTCCAGGCGCCAGAGCCTCGCTACAGTTTTTTAAATCCCAAGTTCGAATCCCTGTCTGGGCATGGGTGTTCTTTGCGAGTGTCCCTTCATCATATCATCACTCATCCTCATCGTCGCGATTAGCCAAAAATGGCAGAATAGAGACTCAAAATAATAAATATCAAAATAAAATCTTAAAGTTCTTAACACAATTTACTTACAGTCGGGTTTAAAAGCTTGCATGATATGGAACAAGTGATTTCAAGTATATTGAAGCTAAATGTATTAAAACATATACTACATAAGAAAAGTTGGTTTACCGTCAGTAAACGCGGGAACATGGATAATACACCACCGTGCCACACCAACGCACGTCGCAAGCAATTAAAAATCCCTGCGCCCTAGTGACTTGTCCAAATGGTTAGCAACACTGCTTATGGCGGCGTGTAGATTTATGTCACCAGAAGGGGTGAAATGCGAGAGTCTTCTGCAAGTACAAGCCGCGCATAGTGGAAAATCGCGTATCCGCATCCGCCAAGAGAACACTCCCTCCTTTGTATAACCGAGGAGCAGGCAACACGACATCTTGGGATTTATGCAACCCACTTTTCCACACTGAGGGAAGAAGCGATAAGAGGCTGTTTCGCAATCGACCCCTCCTACGTCATGCGTGAAATTGTTAGAACCGGATGACTCCGGAAGTTTGGCGTCATGATTTATAGTCAGTAATAGTTGGCCCGTAGCAACACGATGGGATATTTTCTCATTACATCACACCATGCATTCGTATGTCGTCTCGTCTAGCTAAAGTTCTGGACAGGGTCAGCGAAAATTTTTGTGGTACTTCATGCCACGTAAGGATAACAAGAATTCATGATTGCCATTTGAAAATGGTGGCTAATAGAAATTGCGGCCAATTCAAGATGGCGGATGTTGACTTTGAAAAACACGACTATATCTCTGAAACTAATGGTGTGGCCATGTTGTTGGTTTTTTTTTTTAATGAAAGTTAAAATGTGGTCTATATTTAATATTATATTTGCTCGATATGATCAATCATTAATGAGTAACTCACAGATTAGTAAGCCCTTTTCGTATTTTTTACTAATAATTTATCATGAATTTATCAATAACCTAGATATCTGAGAAGAAAATGTTCCGAAATATTGTTGCGTAAACGTTTGTCTTCAATTCAATTTGACATATTGTACTTGTTGGTTTTGACCTTAAAATTCATATAAACGAATAAAATATACGGACTGTACAGCAAAGGCTTGTACTATGCAGTATAGAAGTGTCACTACACAAACTTCCACAGCCTAGAGATATCATTAAAGGGGAACAAGTTTTCTTAATAAAGTTTGTCTATTTGACGGCTCATACGAACCCTCGAGGAACGGAATTTTATCCACAAGATTACGTAGCACACAAGATTACGTAGAACAGGCTCATTGCCAAAAGTATCTTTAAGTTCATTTATGTACAGATGGGCTAATCGGGACTTGGCACAGCAAAATCTTACAAAGAATAGAGAGAACAGAAGCAAATATTTTCTAAAAGTAACTGTTAATTTGTAGATGATGTAAAAACAAAAACAAATAATGATGAATGGAGTATCCAGACACTCACTCACTCACTCACTCTCTCACTCTCTCTCTCTCTCTCTCTCTCTCTCTCTCTCTCTCTCTCTCTCTCTTCTCTTCTCCATCGCTGCTGAATTGTAAGAGACACGATACCGAAATAAGAATAAGTATTGTGGAAAGATCGAAGGGCAATATCAGAAGCCTTTCCATCAAGCTCATAAACTACGGAAATGAAGATGGATTGAAAAAGGAATGTAGCAACAAAACAACAATGACGTATGCCAAAATAGATGTGGGAATGAAGACGAATGCAGTATACATAAAAAAGATATACCCACTCTGAATAATTTATTTCAATATCTTTGCTGCTTTGATTTCTATCGTCTAATATATCTTGTGTTTTATTTCCTCAAAGTTGAAGCAAATCACAAACGAAACCTTCAGTAACATTTTCACCCTTTTATTTATGCTTCACTTTTTCTTCCCTTACAGTCGCAAATGAAGATACGGGTACCCGAACTTACGCGTTAACAGGTTGTACTTTCATTTTCTATTTCTGTGGTGTACGGCTTATATTCGAGATAATTAAAATATTTATATGGGAAACATTATCATGTTTAAAAAAGTAACACTGCATGTGTTCTAAAACTACCGGTATAACCAATGTCTCGATGTTTGTCACGTGACTCGTCACTTTTCTTGTCGCTCTCACTCCAGTCTTTGCTGTCAGATGAAGAGTGACCAGTCATCCCGAGTGAAAAACGTTAACCACCTTTTTAACACTTTTCTTCCACCCGGTACGATAATGGTGGGCGCGAACTTAGGAATTTGCAACGTTGCCATAATTATCAATACTTTTTGCTCTGATTTCATCCTTGAGCAAAATCAATGGATATCTTTCTTCTGAATGAAACTTCGTCAAAAACAGCGTACGGCTTAAACGCACGTGCGACCTATAGCTACACGCCAAACGTACGGTAAAGTAGAGTACACCATGAGCGACATCTTGAGTAAATGATTAAATTCCATGTTGATTGTAATCAGTGGCGCAATCACAGGGGGTTAATCATTCTAGGGGGTCGGGGGGGGGGGCAAACGTTGACAGCCAAGGGCACCTGCAGGGGGCACAGAGAGGCAATTGCTCCCTCGACTTCAAATTTTATGCAAATAAAAATACATTTCGTAAATTTTTCTTAGTCTTATACGTATCAAGTTCAGAGCCGTAGTTACGAGGCGGCGGGAGTCGGCCCTGGGCACTGAACGATCCAAATGCAAAAAGTTGTAAAAGAGAGAAAATTACCAGAGAGAGAACGAAGAGTTCTCTTAATAGATTTTGTCTTAAATACATGAACAATTATTTTGAGGAAATGGAGCGTGCACATTTCAGAGGCAATTTATATCATTTTTGCTGTTGATTTATTATGAGATGGATGAATTAATTATGTAGGGCTAATGTATTTAAATAATATATGTTGTATAAATATGTATTAAAGAAACTTTGAACATGTATACAATTTAGTGGTAGAATGTTGCATGTGTATTTTATATTTTTACGTCGCTCCATGTTGCATATGTGTAAATCATATATTGTACATGAAAGTTATAAATGTTATGTGTAAAAAAATAATTATATTCGAATGCATTTATCAAGCATTTTCTGTTTCCAAAAATACAGTGTGCTTGTTTTCCATTATTAATGTGAAATTGGAAGGTTTTAAATATATATATTACAAATCGTTTGTTCCAACACAAATGCTTTATCACCGACTTCTGCCCATTTTTTGCCTAATTTACGAGGATAATAACGTCTTTAATGCTACTGCTGCTGCTACTACTACTACTACTACTACTAATAATAATAATAATAATAATAATAATAATAATAATAATAATACCATTTATTATTATTATTAAAAATATTATCGGTACGTTTATTCTGGTCCTGGTTCTTGCCCCCCTTCTGCCCCGGCAAAATTTCGTGGTTCGCCTCTGGTTGTAATAGACATATGAATGATAAAAGTGATGGACATTTGGGTTCATTTATATTTGAAGACATAGGTGCAACAGAGATTCTTTCCTGGGACAGCATGGTCCTCCAGAAATGATTGATTGATTGATTTGTTGTTTTAAGTCCACTTTATGCACAGTATGAATAATCGGGACTGGATCTACAGTTTAAAGTGGGACCACTATGTGCATCCACCTGGAATCGAACCCGGGACCCCTTGATTACAAGGCCACGACGCTACCACTGTGCCATCGAGGAGGCCGGTCCTCCAGAAAGACACACAAGGAGAGGGGGGAGTGACACAGCCACAGCCCCCAGTGAATACCTGTTGAAAATTACATATTTTATGGTAGTAATTTCATTTCCATGACGGCACTTTACTTTAAATATCATAATACTAATAGATTATATTAATTACCTAGACTCATATCTCCGAACTATTCATAACTACAAATTAAAGGCATGTATGAATGATTGAATGTATTCTCTCAATCTAGATAACACACTCCGGAAGAGGTTGATATGATCCATATTTTTGGTGACGTCACAATTTAAAAATATGTCACCGATATATTCTTTTGTGAAAGAAAGCGTAATTTTTGTGTTATTACGTGTAAATTGTACCTTGTTTGTAATATATATCTCTTGTTTAATATTATTGTATTTTATGTTATATTATGAGTAATTCAATGTATCTTTATATTTGAGGAAATGCATTGTGTGGATTTGTATTTCTAAACTTGCGTAGATGTCAATTTTGTTTCTAGAATGCTTTCGTAATGTGTAAGTGATTCATGTGTGATCTTCAAAAGGTACCTACCTACATAGGTAGCGTGTATATGTATATAAGCGAAGATTTCGCATGAGAAATGAACATTCGCCGCAGATCGTTGACACAATTTAAACTCAAAAGAACTCCTCGGTGTAGTGCATACATCTTGGTATGATAGTTCGAGACGCAAGCTAGACCTATGTGATCATATGTACGCCGATAGCCACGCATTGCGGTTATGTGTTACAGTTGAGTCAAGAAGACACCGTTAAAGCGAAATCCTCACATTCGTTCGAAGCATATTTGCTTTATAATTGTAATATATAAAGAATACATCCTTTCATTTCATCTATGGCAGTAATATGGTTTTATTCCTCTCTGCTGTGAAATATTGTCGTTGCCTAATACTACCTGTGTACCTTAGAGGAATCTTGTGTACTTCACAGAGTCTCATCGTTCACCGCTGAGCATTATTAAGTTATTATTATTAAATATAATGCAATCAATGAATACCAAATATAATACATATACGTCTCAAGGTGGTATAATTCCGGCACTTGAAACACACTTCTTTTTGTACTCCGCGATAGTGACGACGCTAAACTAGGACGAAGGATCCCTATTCAACCAGTCAGCCCCTAGAATCCCCCCTCCCCTAGCCAACAAATAAAAATGGTAAATAAATGCTCTGCTAGGCCAAAATATACAAAGGTCGGTCAAGACTAGAGAAATTAAAGAATTTGAAGGTAGAAGCATTGGTTCTTTGGATATGTCACTCAATGTATGATCCATGTGCTTCACTGCACTGCAGCCATCTTTGTATCCATGACACGAATGAACGTTCGTAAAACTTTTGAGGTTGGTCTTTACACCACTTTTTCACACACGCAATGAGCTCGTTGTCATCTCCAAACTGTTTCCCACGTAGATGAGCCTTCAGTCGTCCAAACAGGTACAAATCCGATGGCGCTAGGTCAGGACTGTATGGGGGTTGTGCCACCACATCCCAGATGGCCAATCTTCTGAACTGTCACGATTGCAGCTTGCGGTCGTGCGTTATCGTGATGCAACTTGTATATCCCGATTTGTTGGATTCTCGAGATGGAATGAGGTGTTGGTAAGGTGGTAAAAGACCAATGCTTCTACCTACAACATTTCATTTCTCTAGTCCTTACCATTCCCGAGCTACAGTGGATTGTGCGTTACTTTTTGACCGACCTTTGTATATTCATTTTTCTATTGCCTTCAATCATCTTTGAGCCTCCACAGTTCCACACCCAAAGATCCCCCTCTTCCTTGGCTGCGTCCATGCTAATGGGTAACAATACTTAAGGCCGAATCACACGGAAGTGGATTTCCAGTAGGAATGACCTAGTTAGTTCTGAAGTGGCTACCTGGGAGGAAATCATGGCCGCCCGGCTGGCTGCTCAACTGATTTTGACGACTAGACCATGTTCTAACTGCAACTTGTTTTCTCGGCTGTATTCTGTGGAACAGCGAAGTTTAGCCATGTGAAGATAATCTGCGAATTTGCCGAAAGGAAAGTTTTTTGTCTGTGGTTTCAGAGTGTTGGCTATTTTTGTTCGCTTCTCGATGATGTGCATTAGTTTTCAGTTTATTAACATTTAGGAATTTATGTAAAACGATGAGATTTGTACGTGACAAATATGATTAGCCGATAAAGAAAATCATTATTATTATAACTACATTAAATGTTTTATATATTTAGTTGAACATTTTTTTTATGAATGAATCCTGCGAATCTCATGTATGAATATGCATACCCGACTTCATTAAAAAGCTTGTTCAGAACACATTGATTATTATATTTTCTTTCGAGACAATTTCTAGTCTATACTTTTCTTTCTTAATTTTTAATAATAGCATTAATCTCCTACAACGTTCTCCAAATCGCTCGTTCATCTTTTTAGATTGTCTGCTCTGCGCAATGTCTTATGGGAACAAAAGTATATCGACAACAAGTATCGTGAGAGGCGAAAACTAGCAGATGGGTAGCCAGTCCAGCGCCAACTAGGGCATTCCTACTGGAAATCCAGTTTCGTGTAATTCGACCGGCGCCCTTAGTGTTTCAAGATTTTTCCGCGCCGCCCAAGTCAGAATGAAGGCCTATCTATACTCTGTCCTAGCTAACTGTGGAGCAGGCAAACGAAAAGAAGTCTCTGCACAAGTGATGACGCGAGACGGTTCCACCAATGAAGACGCGGGAGAGACGGAATTGCGTGGAGTGGGGGGAAGCGACTACAGTTACCACCCTTCCCAGCAGCATCTACTACTTCGCTCTGGCCACTCGATTTGCCTCGCTTCTCTGACGCTGTGCGCGGACTTCCTCCATAGTTAGCTCGGACAGGGTAAAGCACTTGCAACGCTCAGTTAGTGTGGTTAGGTTGTTTGCTTCAAGTTAAAAAAAAAATACACGTATTTAAAATTCAGAAACATTTTACATGTACAAAGTACTAAATCCATGTAGATTTACAAGTAAGTGTCATTTCAGTGAAAATATTTGAACATTTCGTTGTGCCCTGTGGCGCAACACTTTCAGAACCACTGTTACATACCTTCACCAAACTTCTGTTCTTTGGCCCACTACAACTTTGACCTTAAGCATCTACAGTATCTTCCACATACCTGAAAGAAGAAGAAAACCCACGTTACAAATAATGATAAATCTCCCATGCTCATGCATAAAACTTACAGGCTATTAAAAAAAAAGCAACTTGATATATGTTCTATGATTTCCATTTCATTGGTAAGTTAGGAGTATAAGGGTATATCTATTCCATAGAGTACGTAGTTAAGACTGAAGAACAATCTGCATAGAAAATGGCTGTGCACTCTCAGAGCACACATAGCGAGCGTTAATTCTTCTACTACAGGGTGTTCAAAATAAAAAATATACCGTCAACTAAACTGTAAATATAATTAGTTGTTCACCCTGTTGATAATTTGCGGGTAGACTCACCAGGTGACAGGAATTGTTCTTAGCAAGCTGTGAATTTGTTTTAACCGATTGTTCCTAGAGGAGGTATGTATTGAGAAGCAGGTATACACAAGTGTCCGGTAGTGCCCGCACTAACACCTTTTAGGATATGTTTATGATGCGATTAATTATTCAGGATGCATTTGTGTGTGTGAAACGTTTTTTCATGACGACTGCTTGTTTCAAATGTCAACAGAGGTACACTCACGGATATTTCTGAGTAGTAACGACCCATTGACTAGCAATTATCGCATCCTAACTCAGAATCATTTATCGAAACCCATCTGGAGAAAAACAGGAAAATGTACCTACAAATATGTCGAGACATGTTCCAAATACACTATCCGGAACTTGCTGTAACCTATGCAGTACGTTGAATCAAAATCTCGGTATTATTATCTAATGGCTACTTTTGGACTGAACACTCTGAAGCAGTGGCGAACTCAGGGAGGAGTTGGTGGGATGAAATAACCCTCCTTTTGACACAGTATTTCAGTTTTAAAAAAGAGACTGTAAAATATCGTTCTGACTATTAAAAAGATTGTTACGGCCATATTCCCACTTACAGAATTTGGAGAAGGCCATAAGTGCCATGTGCAATGAAAGGGCACGTGATTTCCTTGCCCTGAAATTATCCAGGGTGTGCGACAACCTGAGGTGCCCAGTAGGATGCAAAACAGAAGCATTTGGAAGGAGTATCGCCCAACGTTAACATACACCGACGAATACTGTGTAGTGTGTTGCATGAGATTCTATAAGGACCGGAGGACATCGTGTTGTGCAGCATTAGTATAATAACTACAGAAACATCCGGGATGTAAAACATAACAAAAGGAAATAACATTGGATAATGTGCGTGCTATTACTTTTGCCATCGACAGTACAAACGATGGATTTCCAATATTCTCAAGTGGCAACAGATGCCGTCAGTAAATGCATTCTTGCAAAAAAAGAGCGTTCTCTCAAATTTTTGAGTAACGAAGCGACATAGTAATCTTTAGCTTCGTAAACAGTAACATTCTTCCATCATTCGCTGAAAAGGAAGTCTGTCTTGTCCTGTCTTTCGGCAGCTTTTTTTTTGGGGGGGGGGAGGGGGGGTGTCATGAACACATTGCATATCATTTCTCTTATCCCTTTCTCTTCACATTATATTTTCTTACCTTCGCAGTTAAACTAACTGTGCATGTATACTGCTTTAAACACAACAAATCACCCAACCAATGAATCCTATATCTGGGAAATATCTGGTAAATGTCTGTTATATCGGAGACACATTTCTTCATTTTTACAGAAGAAACTACTTACGGAAATGAGTTTCTGTAGTATTTTGAAAGTTCGTGGAGGTATTTTCTCACCGTAGAATGCTGCACAACAAGAAATAAGCAATTTTGATATAATAAACTTGCATTTTGTGCAGAGCGACAACATTATGCCGTTGTTTCAATTATGTACCTGCAGATGGTGCGAACGTGGAAAGTCACGCGGTCTCGCCACTGTTTCCAAACGTGCTTTTCTTTTTACCAGAATTTTATTATTTATATTTTTATTTTTTTAACTATGCTTACCTAACCTAACCTTGCCGGAAATGGTTCGTGGGGCTATCGTGAATGGTTTTTGGGGCTATCAGTCAATGGTTTTTGGGGCTATCGGGAATGGTTTTTGGGGCTATCCGTCAATGGTTTGTGATGACATAATGAACACGAAAGTAGGTATTTTTCGGTTAAGAAGGTTGAAACACTTCATACCCCACTCCAAATCGACAAAACACAAGCACGACGCGCAATGATCCACAGCTGTGTGCGCCATATTGTATGTTCCGCAACGGAAGAAAGGACCCAAAAGAATTACTCGTAATGTGAAAAATCGAAGTTATTTTCGTGTAAAACGCATAATGGCACCTTCAACTATGTTCCGCAATACACAAGTGGTAAGTACGAACCATTTAAAACTGAAAATATCCGATAGAAATGTGTCTCCGATATAACAGACATTTAACGAATATCTCCCTTTGGCACGTAGAACCAATAACAAATATCAGCAACTATCAGTAGCGGCGATTGGGTGCCAAAACAAGGGGGGGGGGGGTTACAAGGATATTTTCTTTCTCTTGGGGGCAAAAAGTGGCAACAAGTGTGCGTGTGGGGGGAGACCAACTAGTCCTCACGTTACCCCTAATCACCGCCACTGACAACTATTATCAAACTTTGTATATTGAATTTTTCTACAGTTTATCTCGATCTACAATTGTGTAAAATTAAATTTAAAAATTACTCCGGCATTGAAATTGAATGCATACAAATTAACTAAAGATTTCTCGTCAAACACTCCCACTTGTTAAAGTGAATGTACATGTATTTCTCCATGAAAAAGAACATGTATAAAGCAATGTGCAAAATTTCGTCCAAATGAGCTCCCTCGTGTACAATACGAGTGTAAAAGAAGAGGAAAACAAGGTGTAAATATGACAGACGTTAATTGCTTATTTCATGGAGGCTCCTGCACTGGGGACAGATAAAGTTATTTTGATAACCGTGTGTGCCATTCCCAGCCATTAGAGGGGTTGGAATGACACTTTAGCTAACGCGAACAAAAAAACCATCCGCTCGTATCTCATCGAGTTCCAATGACCGCAGAACGAGCTTTCTCACGTCTGCTAGGCGAAAGTTACGTTCTCCCAGTTCCAGTTTCCTCCTGCAGATGGCAGTGCGATGCAGAGCATCGGTGCTGCTACCGTTCGGGAAGTTTGAGAACTGAATGGTACTCAACGCAGCTGCCATTTGCATGTCGTGGAACTTGGTTAATTATTATTCCCCCCAAATAGCAATTCCACTCCGGATGATAATATTTGAAGATTCCCACTTGTTCATTTTGATCGATGGTCTGTGGTCTGTTTTATACGCGTAATCATGTCAGAATTTCTGTACCATTGATATTTACTCGCCCATGAAGTGTACCCAAACCGTGTGTGTGTGTGGGGGGGAGGGGCAATTCTACAAAAAAATACATTTTTTAAAAAATATTAACATATTTTAAAATGCCCATTTTTTATTTCCAGCCAGAGGCACAACTAAATTTTCATATATCAGCAAAAATTGGCATTCAAATGAGAAATCAAAATCATATTAGCGGTATTGAAACTTTTGCCACTACACAAAATTGTAGGCAACAACTGATTTTCCATGGAGGTGCATACGTCCAAGGCGTAGTGGTAACACCGTCAAGGGGTATCAGGTTGGATACCCGGTGGGTGGAGGCACATAGTAGTTCGGATCCTACATTAAACTGCAGGTTGGGCCCCGACTAGCTTATCTGTGCGTAAAGTGGACTTACACCTTATACAAACAAGCATTGTGTTTACATTATTCCCTGTTATTGCCTCACGGTGCGAACAGATGATGAATTGTTCATGAAGGAGACAACAGAACAAACGTACAAGAGGAAGATAAAATATCGTCCACAAAATTCGAACAGACGGCCCAGACTTCACAGCACGTTATGCAAACCACTTGGTTGAATAGACTACGTAATCCAGTGCTACTAAAAATAAAAATAAATATGTATCCGCATCTGGCCATGAGAACTTTCTTCAGTTACAATTTTATAACACTCTTTACATTCTTTTACGTTACTGGGTGATTGGCTACATCGAAACAGGCAGGCTATACCCACCAGCTCTAGGGTTGTTATCATGAGCGAAATGGGAAAAGGGGGGGGGGGGGCAGGGCGACGGACACTCAAGCAACGAGGGTGACGAAGGAGCAAACATTTTTAAAACGGAGAAGGAATATGTAACGAGTGCACTCCCGGTCCCCGAAATGACGTGTCAATCATACCCCGGCACGGGGCCAAACGTCGTTATGTGTACGGGAAACCGGTCGTGACTCACGGTCCAGTTATCAAGTTCGGTACTGAGACGGTCGTTTATTGTCATACTATTGCGAGGCGGAGATTAATACCTTGAAATGTTACACTGTTTGGTTTACCTTTGAGATGTAGATTCGAACAATCATAAAACACTAATAGCATAATATCCGGTACCTGAAAAACGTCAAATAACAACACTGACGAACGGTAAAAAGTGAATATATATTGTAACAACAAAAAAATATTGCAATCAACAACTGTTTACAAAACCTCCTCACTCTCACAACATTCACGCTATCTCTCTTTCACACACATGAGGTATTTTTACATGTGAAGTATGGATACAAATCATGGATCTCATTAACATATCATTCCTTTTAATTTTTAAACCTTTATGTGAATTTAGGGCATTTGTCTGCCAGCTCCTGTGCTCTTTTAAATTAACTTAAGTGCCAGCCCTCGGAAAGCGGTTAACTAAGACAATTGGGTCGGCGTGGTTACGAGTCGTAAGCTCGACAATATACAAGTTTCTCGGACGGGGGCATTACACACAAGCCTCTCTCGTCCCATGAGAACAACTACTCAATTACATAGTGATGCAAAAACTTAATTGGCTCCAGCTGCCGGAATACACTAATCAATCGTCGGCGCGAGCAAAAATTACATTAAAAACCACTATGCCACAAATAATACTATTTCATGCGCACGACCTTGCAATAAAAATTACGCTTTCCACAATTAAAAGGGACTCATCAGTCAACTATTGACAAGTTAAATGGCGCGACGGGGCGGTCGGTTACACAAGAAATGGAGCACACTTTGACAATTTACACTAAATATTAAAGAAATGAAATGGAGCTTCTAATCCTGAATGCAGACAATTAAATTAGCACATCTGAACATGAAATAACTCTTTTATAACAATACCAAAAATTATCAGACGCGGGGTTAGGTTTAGGTTTTTCCTGAGTAACTTTGCGAATAAGTGAGACTTCGGCGTTAACTGTACGGTGTTGATACTAACGACGCACGTTTACATGTACATGAGACCCTCTGAAGTATACTGTACCAGACTCTGCTACATGGCGTGGTCATTCATCTCTCCTGGACGCGGGACTTGCACACGGTTCCTTTGTGGCGAAATTGTCCTCTGAGGTCGATCGCGACGAAGAATAATTGCGACGATCTGGTGTACTTGCACCTCCTTAGTACTTCGGGCGTTCATCTCGTCACTAGCGTCGGGTGTACGTGGTCACGCGCCGGTTCGGAATCTCTCTGGTGGCGGGCTTCGATTCGGCGTCGTTCTGGAAGCGTCGTTCAATCTCTCCCTCTGGCTTCAATCGGCGTCGTTCTGGAGTCGTCCTTCAATCTCTCTCTCTGGTGGTGGGCTTCGATCGGCGTCGTTCTGAAAACGTCCTTCGGGCTTTGGGCAGTGTTTGGCTTTGGTGTCGTCTTTGGCGTTGGCTGACTGGCTTCGGCGTCGTTGCAGGCGTCAGGGGGAGCGACGGGCTCCCTTCTCTATCTTCTTTAGCCCTCCATCCTTATGTAGTCCACGCTTGGCAAAAACGAATCACCGCGTAATCTTCACCAAAATAAGGCGCACACTGGTAACTCTCTATCTGCAAGTCGCTCACAGTACGTAAGGAAA
This sequence comes from Lepisma saccharinum, assembly GCF_977018435.1. Classification (NCBI taxonomy): domain Eukaryota; kingdom Metazoa; phylum Arthropoda; class Insecta; order Zygentoma; family Lepismatidae; genus Lepisma; species Lepisma saccharinum. Next base: position 81,302,558 of record NC_139239.1, read on the forward strand.
CTAAGTTCACGGACACAAAGCAATGATCACGCGAGAGTGTAGCGCGGAGATGCTCTCTCTACGAAATCCGGGTAAAAACTGTCTCTGGGATGGTAGCACCGCGTATTTAAGAGAGATTCAAATTCGTCCGTTGGGAATGACGCTAAGGTGGCTTCGCTTCACTTTCTGAGGGGGTGGAAATGACCTCTCTCCATTGTCTTGAAACGCGGTCAAGTGCGCGTCGTCGATCCTTGCAAGCTTGAGCTCCAGCTGGTGTACCTGGTCATCCGTGAACATGGGTTCGACCGCCCGCTGACTTGAAGCCCGGTCTCGACGAAAATATTCCTTTCGTATCTCCGTGTCGGTGCAAATATGTCGTGTCCTAAGCCGAAAAGACAGTTCCGCTGTCACTCAAGAAAAACCCTTCTCCCAACTCCCGACGTCTTGCTCGGATACAAGTTTATTCACAAAAATAAAATCAAACCTCACACTTTCATGTTTGTGCATAAAATGAATCAATAAACAAAAAATAATTTTTATCGAACTGCGTTTTACATGTCACTAGATACCGTGACATCTCGCCCTCCTTCCGATCAAAAAATTCTGTAGGCGAATAAAATTTTTCACTACTCAGGGGCATGAAATTTTTGACTACAAATTTTTTAACACCCTGTACAAAAAAAGTTAACCAGTTCGATAACACAAAACACATGATATAAATGATACCTCCAATTTACATGATAAATATACATTTTATACACTCTGGGTATGGCGCAATGTTATTTTATACTTCTAAAATGGCACGATGTCGCTTAACCATGTTTCGCCATCCCATTCCTCCCTTCGGCGCTGTCGACCTGACGGCCCCGGCTGTGGAGACGTGTTGCTGGGATTCGGCCCGTTCGCGTTTCGCGTCGGGCTCCTTTGAACCCTTGGCGGGCTGCGCCTTGCGTTCTCGTTGTCCGAACGCGGACTCTCCGGTCTACTGTTGGGATGACGTTGATAATAACCATTGTTCACTCGACCGTTGTAAAAGTTGCTGTCGCCGCTGTTGCCATGGTGACCCGGCGACCTACGAGTCTGACCACCTCGGCGTCTCTGTCCCCGATACTGGCGTCTCGGTCGTGGCGAAGGCGGATCATCTCGAAACTGGCGAACTTCGGCTCCTGGAGCACGTTGCTGCCCATCGTACCTCCTTTGGACGAAATGGGCGCGTGGGTGCTTATTTCCTCGGCTTCCTTCATCCTCCGGTCGTCTCCTTTTGTTCCATCTGTCACTCCGCGTCCTCTCGCGTTCCTCTTCGCACTGGTTTAGGTTCTCGAGCGTGAGCGACATGGCTTCTGCGTCGAAAACGCACGCCCCGTTGAGATGCCGTCTTATCTCTTGCGGGTAATGATAAATTAAGGCCGCAATTATCTCCGACGTGGTCATCTGTGGCTGGAGAGCCTGGAACTCATTGAACTTACGCCAGAAATATTGTGCAAAAGTAAGTCCCCCGTTCCTGTCGTACCTCTCGTTCCTCAGTTGGATAAGCATCCTTTCCACTTGCATGGGGCGCTGAAAGTGTGTCAGGAACGCTTCCCTAAACGCTGAGTAAGAACGAAAGTGTCTTTCATTCCGATCCAGCCAGTTCTTTGCCCGATCTTGCATTAGGCCTTTCAGCACGAGTAATCGCTCCCCATCCGCAAGTCCTAACTCCCGGGCTGTAGCTTCAAATTCCTCGATGAAGGCAGACGGCAATATCCTGTCGGCCCCGGAGAACTTCTTGAAATGTTTTTTATATTCAGGCGGGAACAGAGCTCTTCTCGTTGGTGCTGGTTCAGACCGTATATCTTCCCGGCTTGAAGTTTGGGCTTCGAACGGTCGCGGCGATGGAAGATGTAGTCCATGTTCCACTTCGCTTCCCCCGTTGACAAGCGTAGTCGGTCTTGCGTCACTCGCGCGCCTTGAAGACGAGGGGACCGCAGCTGGCTGCGATGACGTCATGGCTGCCGCCTCTCGCGATGATCCCGGAACGTCGGCTACGTTTAGTCGTTCCAGTTTGTCCTCTATTTCCTTTATTTTTTCGGAATTCCCTTCCGCTAGACTCGCTGTTCGCCGTACCTGTCGCTCGAGGGCATCGTTGCTCCGATTACAGGCTGACTCCAGCTGTGCACATTGTTGGCCGATGTGTTGCAAAGCTCCTTCCTGTTCACGCACGCTCTGCGCCAATGTTGCCACCTTGGCTTCCTGTTCATTGAGGCGAACGTCGGTCCTGGCGATCCTGGATTCGATTCGAGCCTCGGATTCTTGGATCGTCTGAAGGAGCTGTTGCGTCACTTCTTCTCCGGAGGCGCGAACTGTCCCTTGGAGGCGTTCTTCCATCCCTCGTACGTCGGTCTGCATCCTAGTCTCCAACCCCTGGATGTTGGCTTGCATCTCGGTTTGCATTTCTTGCATGTTGGCTTGCAACCTCTCGGAGTCGGTACGCATCCCTTGGAGCATCTGGAGGATAAGCTGGAATTGGTTGGCACCACTGCCACTTCCTACGTCATCTTGTTCCTTGCTGTGGTCGCTGTCCGCACGTGACGATGTACCCCCTTGGGCACTTGGTATCTCCCTTTCCCTTTCCAACGGGCCCTTGCACTGGGGACAAGCCGGTCTGGCCCCCTCGCTGTCGATTTCGAAATCAGCAAATTCCTTTCCACAAGCCTCGCAAACCATCATGACGTCACTCTTGTTCAAACAGTCTATACGGCGATTTCTTAATCTCATGAAGGCCTTTCCTTAATTATCTGCTCAATCTTATGTCGCACTTTGGAACAGTTAAGCAAACTTACGCGAGCTCACACAAAATGTGAATTACAAATCGATACATAAAAAGAAAAAGGAGGTCCGTCGGGAATCCCTTATCCCGCAACTCAGCCTGAAGCCATAAATTACGCCAAAAACCAAAAAAATATACACAAAAAGTACATAAAAATGCCCTATGCAGCTGCCCTTGCTGCTTTCGCCGAAAATAATATCTGCCCTATTGTTACCAATTACGCCCAAAAACGTGTCCTTACACGTGAACCTACGACAAATACATGAAAATAACCCTCGAAATACAAGACGAAGAACACACAAATAACCAGGAACCTAACACAAGAATTTTATGCGTGACGTATACAATGAAATTTCTACCGCTCTCGCAACCTGGCTTTCCTGGAAAGGCATGACAAAGTTGCCGTCCCATGTTCGCGGCGCCAAATGTAACGAGTGCACTCCCGGTCCCCGAAATGACGTGTCAATCATACCCCGGCACGGGGCCAAACGTCGTTATGTGTACGGGAAACCGGTCGTGACTCACGGTCCAGTTATCAAGTTCGGTACTGAGACGGTCGTTTATTGTCATACTATTGGGAGGCGGAGATTAATACCTTGAAATGTTACACTGTTTGGTTTACCTTTGAGATGTAGATTCGAACAATCATAAAACACTAATAGCATAATATCCGGTACCTGAAAAACGTCAAATAACAACACTGACGAACGGTAAAAAGTGAATATATATTGTAACAACAAAAAAATATTGCAATCAACAACTGTTTACAAAACCTCCTCACTCTCACAACATTCACGCTATCTCTCTTTCACACACATGAGGTATTTTTACATGTGAAGTATGGATACAAATCATGGATCTCATTAACATATCATTCCTTTTAATTTTTAAACCTTTATGTGAATTTAGGGCATTTGTCTGCCAGCTCCTGTGCTCTTTTAAATTAACTTAAGTGCCAGCCCTCGGAAAGCGGTTAACTAAGACAATTGGGTCGGCGTGGTTACGAGTCGTAAGCTCGACAATATACAAGTTTCTCGGACGGGGGCATTACACACAAGCCTCTCTCGTCCCATGAGAACAACTACTCAATTACATAGTGATGCAAAAACTTAATTGGCTCCAGCTGCCGGAATACACTAATCAATCGTCGGCGCGAGCAAAAATTACATTAAAAACCACTATGCCACAAATAATACTATTTCATGCGCACGACCTTGCAATAAAAATTACGCTTTCCACAATTAAAAGGGACTCATCAGTCAACTATTGACAAGTTAAATGGCGCGACGGGGCGGTCGGTTACACAAGAAATGGAGCACACTTTGACAATTTACACTAAATATTAAAGAAATGAAATGGAGCTTCTAATCCTGAATGCAGACAATTAAATTAGCACATCTGAACATGAAATAACTCTTTTATAACAATACCAAAAATTATCAGACGCGGGGTTAGGTTTAGGTTTTTCCTGAGTAACTTTGCGAATAAGTGAGACTTCGGCGTTAACTGTACGGTGTTGATACTAACGACGCACGTTTACATGTACATGAGACCCTCTGAAGTATACTGTACCAGACTCTGCTACATGGCGTGGTCATTCATCTCTCCTGGACGCGGGACTTGCACACGGTTCCTTTGTGGCGAAATTGTCCTCTGAGGTCGATCGCGACGAAGAATAATTGCGACGATCTGGTGTACTTGCACCTCCTTAGTACTTCGGGCGTTCATCTCGTCACTAGCGTCGGGTGTACGTGGTCACGCGCCGGTTCGGAATCTCTCTGGTGGCGGGCTTCGATTCGGCGTCGTTCTGGAAGCGTCGTTCAATCTCTCCCTCTGGCTTCAATCGGCGTCGTTCTGGAGTCGTCCTTCAATCTCTCTCTCTGGTGGTGGGCTTCGATCGGCGTCGTTCTGAAAACGTCCTTCGGGCTTTGGGCAGTGTTTGGCTTTGGTGTCGTCTTTGGCGTTGGCTGACTGGCTTCGGCGTCGTTGCAGGCGTCAGGGGGAGCGACGGGCTCCCTTCTCTATCTTCTTTAGCCCTCCATCCTTATGTAGTCCACGCTTGGCAAAAACGAATCACCGCGTAATCTTCACCAAAATAAGGCGCACACTGGTAACTCTCTATCTGCAAGTCGCTCACAGTACGTAAGGAAACTAAGTTCACGGACACAAAGCAATGATCACGCGAGAGTGTAGCGCGGAGATGCTCTCTCTACGAAATCCGGGTAAAAACTGTCTCTGGGATGGTAGCACCGCGTATTTAAGAGAGATTCAAATTCGTCCGTTGGGAATGACGCTAAGGTGGCTTCGCTTCACTTTCTGAGGGGGTGGAAATGACCTCTCTCCATTGTCTTGAAACGCGGTCAAGTGCGCGTCGTCGATCCTTGCAAGCTTGAGCTCCAGCTGGTGTACCTGGTCATCCGTGAACATGGGTTCGACCGCCCGCTGACTTGAAGCCCGGTCTCGACGAAAATATTCCTTTCGTATCTCCGTGTCGGTGCAAATATGTCGTGTCCTAAGCCGAAAAGACAGTTCCGCTGTCACTCAAGAAAAACCCTTCTCCCAACTCCCGACGTCTTGCTCGGATACAAGTTTATTCACAAAAATAAAATCAAACCTCACACTTTCATGTTTGTGCATAAAATGAATCAATAAACAAAAAATAATTTTTATCGAACTGCGTTTTACATGTCACTAGATACCGTGACATCTGCGACCTGTGAAAGTATTTCGGCCTTATTAAATTAATATTATTGTCAGTTTATATATATATATATATATATATATATATATATATATATATATAAATATATAATTCGCCTTAAATATATTGACTATATTTATTTTATGATAGTGTTTTACAAAATTCCAAGTGATTAGTGAAAGTATGAGAGTATGCGTTTTGAAAATCGAAAACTGTGAAAATCGGTAATAAGTATTTGGTGTTTTCATGAAGTAATTCTGATGCTAGGATTTGCATTATTCATAAAAGGTAAAAGGTAAAATGTTCCCCTGTGCTTAGCACCACGCCATGAAGGCGTATAGGGGGTGTTGGGGTAATGCCCTACACTTCTTTCTTGATCCGGTCGTGAGTGGGGGAGATTTTATCAGCATCACGCCCCTGACCGCCTTTACCCCCCCCCCCCAGGTATCCATGTTATTCGACGCTGGGTGGGCGCCGGCGCCGCTTCCAACGTTAGAAAAGTTCCCGGATTTGAACCGGCCGGGGATCGATTATTGCATTATTCATGTCAATCTTAAAAAAAAATTTTGTCGTGATGTTCTATTATTAAAGCCAACCTCTGTTACGGTGAGCTTTAGTAAGTTATTACAGTGCAGTACGAACACAGGGGTTCCGGGTTCGAAACCCGGCCCCATAGAATGCAAACTTAATTTGACATTATCCATTGGTTTGTAGACCACAACCGCAAATGTCTATATCTACAATTTCCAAACTTAAAGAGACGTAGGAACTTCCTGACGGTGCAGTGGTTAACGTTGTCCCTTTGTAATCAAGAGGTTCGATACCCGGTGGAAACACATTGCAGCCTAGCTAGACACATCGTGGGCTCTGTGTAAGTTACTTACAATGCCAGACGAACCAGCTCCTCAAATTTCATTCTTGTGGCAAATGCACATGTAGACAAGTAAGTACAAACAGCAACAGGAAACGGAAGGTTCAGTCATGCAAACTTGACGCACACCTGGTTCCAGACTTAACACCACGCAAGAAAAGTACCTGGTAATGCAACTACGTCATTAATATAAGTGAAAAAATGATATGCTTCTTTTTCGAGGTCTGCAGCATAATCAAATAGGCCCGCCCCCAAGAGCTTGAATTTTCTTGTCGCTTCTCACGAAGCGTGAAGTGCTTCCGGTAAGCAACACATGTCGCTCCAGTCTATCATCGACAAGCTTTTCAGTTGACGCTCTCTGCCGATAGATGTCTCTAAGGGCAAAACTCGATGGCAAACACGTAAGATTTCGGTTCACTTCGGGGAATCAGATTTTGTACGAGCATTTATTAAGATTTTTTGCCAAAGTTTCATTACTGCCTTGTGGTACATAAATGCGTCACTTTGTTTATATTTGTTTACAATATATTTAGCTGTAGAATATAAATTTTAACATCAGTGGCGGCGATTAGAGGCATGGGAGACGGTTGCTCGCCCCTTTTTGCCAACTTGCCCCCCAGCTTTGGAACTACTGTTTAACATTAATAATACTCGTAATTTCCATATCATAAGTTATAATTAACATGATATCAGTGGTTATTTTTACTCTTGTTTAAATATTATTTTAATTATGGTGTAGGTGGCACATTTGGTTTTATAATTTTTACGGGAAGTGGACAAATATGAATTACTACTCAAACACACTTCCCGCTGTCATAAAAACGTCAGCTTAATGTCATTCAAGTTACAAAATTCGAAACGCGTGCATCATAGAATTAAGATCACCAGTTTAGTTTGAATGAAATACCTTTATGGCATCCAGTAGTCATAAAACGTTCAGCTCAAAAATGAGCATGTACATTGTTGGTGACTGCGTTCTAAACCGTTCAATACATTTTCAAAGATTCTATTATGGAGTTGTAATCAAAGTGATGTCCTAAAATTACTGTACTTCGTTATTTAATAAGCGAAAATGTAGTCTAGGCAGAAATTTGAATATATCGTCAGAATTTGGAGTGCGTGCAAAGTAGGTTTGAATTTGAATTTGAATTTAAAATTTTTGGGAGCGTCAGCACTTAGGCTATTTTGCTCCCGTCACATTATACGGGGGCCAGCCCCTTATCATTACAAATAACAACTCTAACGTTGCATAACTAAAAATAACTAAAAATCTTAAAATGTTCCGACTCCAGTCAAAAGCCGAGGCTGTAAATGGGCACTCAGCACACACAAGGACAAAAAACAGGACAACACACACAAAATTATACTGGCCATAGTGCCAGTCGCCAGAGCCTCGTTAGTCTCTAGTCCAGGGTGCACTACGTGGAAGTGAGGCTGACTTTTGGGCGCCCACGTGGAAGGTACCCCTTACACCCCAAAGTAGGTTTGTCATCATGAAAGAGGCTGACGAGGAAAAAACAAGCTACAGTCATGTACACACACACGCAAACTATATATGAGGCGTCTGACTGCCACTCAAGAGACCCGAGTTCGATTTCTGAGATGGGTGCTTTCAGATGGAAAATTTTCCAGCAATATCATTGCATACGGCGGCTCTGGGGTCCACCCAGGCCCAGCTTCAAAGTGGAGGCGGATGAGGCGTGGTGCTGATCACGTCACCTCCACGAATGACTGACATTGTCCCCATATATGCCTTCATGGAATGTTGCAATGAGCAGAAGTTATAGCTTTGCTCTATACGACTCTTAAGTGTACCAATCCCCAAAGACGGTGATTATGACGAGTAATGTACACTCCTGTTCACTTAAAGTTCCACATTTTATACGGTTGGACAATAGAAGTGTGCGAGATTTTTTTTGTCAACAGGGGTGTACCCTGAGAGAGAGCTACGTGGCGTGTAGTGGTTATAGCTTGCTTGAACAATTCGCTTGAACTTCCCAAGGCGAGATCAGTGTTACCAACTTCCCGATACGAAAATAAATACCGCTAAAGAGTACTCGAATCTATTATTATTATTATTTTCAGATGATTGTAAATATAAGTTCATATTACTTTTGGAGTCTGGAACTTGGGTTATTTACTAATAATGAAGTCAATAAGCAGACTGTTCGAATCAACATAGTTTCATTCCTTAAAATAAAACAGGTTGTAGAATAAAAAGTAATTAAAATAGCGATGGACAGTTTACCTACTAATATCTTTGCCGTTGACTGTACCATGAAAATATCAGCGATAGTGGCAAATAAACTAAAACTTAATTTTCTTGAATTCGTTTGCCCCCTTGTCCGAGTTTATTTTGGGAATGGCCGTCAGTGCCTAAGAGACACGCACACTACAAAAGTTAAAGACTGAATAAGATTATCTTGGACGCTGCACGCGCCAGCGATATGCATTATCTTTCAGCTGAGGGAAAAAAAGAACAAGAGATGCCGCCACGGTCGCTTCCGGCAATCGCAAGTATGAAGCAGACCGCGCTTCCTCTCTATTCAATAGGAGTGGCGTAGCTCCACGTCTGGAACGGCCGATAATGAAAACATACCTGGTTTCCAGTGTTGCCAACTGTGCGAGAATTTTAGCAAGTATGGTCTCTACGTGAAAGTCAAATTTTCGCGGTTCTACCCTTCGCTCTTGCTCCGTTCGCGCTTATAGTTCGTTTCGCTCTAAGTTCTTTCGCGCTTAAACTGTTTCGCGGTTGTTCCTTTCACGTTTGCTCCGGCACTGAATTATGGTTTTGCGATTATTCCGTTTCGCTGGAATTCCTTTCGCGCTTAAACCTTTGGCGCATTCTTACGCGATTATTCCGTTCGCAATTAGTCCGTTTGGCGTTTAATCTTCTCGCGCTTGTTCCTTTTCGTTTATTTCGATAGGGGTTGTTCCGTGTCGCGCTTAATTCTTTTCGCGGTTATTCCACCACAACGTCTCTACTCTAGTTTTATTACAGAAGGTTTTGAGGAAGAATAAGATAATTGCTCGATTGATTGATTTGGTGTTTTAAGTCTACTTTAAGCACAGTTAGGCTAATCGGACTGGACCTACAGTTTAAAGTTGGATCCGAACCACTATGTTATAACCAACAAACCAATTACCAAAAATACAAATCACAATTTCCATCAATCTTTCTACACATTCTCCTCAAAAACCTCATTTTTCTGCTCCCTAAAAAAAAACAGCTGCCTCAAGAAACCAACATTCTTTCCCATAAAACCTCCCATATATCACCGCCCCTACTCCAAAATAAAAAAAACAATATATCCAGCAATAAACTCCCATATCTATCCCATCTAAATTCAGCTAATATCAACATAAATTCAAACCAAAATAAAACTTCAAACATTTAAAATTTAAAACCCCCAAAAAACTTTGCGCTTGGTCAAAAACAAAAATCCTCTATTCTCGTAAAATTTTGCAAATAGCCAAACTCAAAATCAAAACAATTGCTCTACACATAATAGTTTCCACAAAACACATAACTTCCACAACAACCGCCAGCACATCTAATTCAATAACAAAAAATTAACAAAAATAAATAGCACAAACTCTTAAACTTCAACCCCGCCGAAACATTTCTCTTCGTATTTCTTCGCTTCAATAAAATTTTAGCAGGCAAAAAAAACATAACTTAAACAAAATATCCCAATTGCAAGCAATAAAAATTAAATTATTAACAATAAAAATTAATTAAAACAAATACTTTTCATTCTCAAAATCAACTCTCAAACAAAATACTATTGTATTTTTCTGCTACACAATTATCGCCCTAATATACACAAATTCTCGCCCTTACATACAAAAATAACCACATATAAACAAAATTAAAAATTCAACAGCCAATAAAATAAAAAACAATTCTTCCAAAAAAAAAAAAACCTTAACAAAAACAGTTGAAATAAACAATTCTACAAACAAAATTTTTAAAAACAATTTTAAAACATTCACAATTAAAACTTTCAGCACCTTTATAAATAAAAAAAAATTGTTTTCTCTTCTCTAAACCAAATTTAAATTCTTAACTTTGAATGCTCAAATATAGCATTTATATAAAACATCAACCATCAGCAATCTGCGCTGCTAACTTATTTTAACCCAATGCATCATAAATCCACAAATATTTTATCTTATATAAATAAACCACCAAAAATTATAAATATCTCTACAAAAATATATTAAACATTATTTCATAACATATTTCAATATCCAATATTCTAATTTCTAATTTCCAATTCCTAATTCTTAAATTCATAATAAATTCATAATAAATTTAGCTAATAAACAAAAACCAATATAAAAAAAACATCATCGTCCTTTTCCATTGGCCAAACTCCAAACCGTCCACACAATAAATAATTCCATATCTAATTCTAATAATACATTTTAAATTCTCCTTACATAAAAAAACATCCATACCTTAAATAACATAACCTTAATTCAAACCCTAAACACCCCTTTTTATTTTTAATTATTGTTATAATGTGCCTCCACAGGGTATTGAACCCGGGACCGCTTGATTACAAGGCGACGACGCTACCACTGCGCCATCTGGGAGGCCTAAGAAGATGACTGAATACCACGTGAGGATTTTGATGAGGGAAGAGAATTCAGAGTTCATACAGGATTGAAAAAGGAGAGATGTTTCCAAGGTATACGAGGAGGGTTTTAAAGGGATGAAAATTGCAGGTTATGTGGGGAAGCGAGAGAGCGAGCGAAGAACGAAAACAAGGCTTTGGCAAGTAGTGACTTGAGACGGCTTGACCAATAAACACGTGCGAGAAAACAGGATTGCGTGGAGGGGGAAATGCGACTGTGGCTGTTTGTGGCCCGCTCGTTTTCTCCTCTTTTCTGCCGTTATACGCGGTCTTGCTCCAGAGATTCCCGTAATAGAAGACAGGTCAACACCGTAATTTTAACGTCTCCTACCAGGAATCGAACTCGAGACCTTTCACACCACTGCGAGAGCTCTAACCAATCTATGCACTCCTTAGCCCATTGTCAATTCAATTTAAAAATAACGATTTGAGTTTTCAAGTCCACTTTATGCACAGTTAGGCTAATCGGGATTGGACCTATAGTTTAAAGTGGGATCCGAACCACTATTTGCCTCCACGGGTACTCAACCCGGGACCCCTTGGTTACAAGCTGACAACGTTACCACTACACCAGCGGGGAGTCACCACAAAATAGACGTCATCTTGTTCCTTGGAGCGGAGGGAAAGACACTAGATACCTAGACAATTCTGTCAACACTAATTTGTAGCCTATTTACGTACAAAATATACATACTAGAAGGAAATAACAGAAATACGTATGCAGGAAATTATTCTCCACAGAACCATTACCAAAAGTTCAAAAATTAACGCGAAACATACACGTATATGGAAATAATCAAAAGATGTGATTACATACTGACACCAAACTTATTTTGTTTCTAAAAGTGGCAGAAAGCCAAATTTCTGTGGGTCACCCACACATCCTCAACTTTGTCTCGCCATTATTTACTTTGAATTTGTTATTCCGTTCAGCATTTGCTGATACATAATTTTATTACAATACCTCACCTACCACATAGTACTTAGAGCACGTCTGCAGTTTCAAGGCCCGAAAAGCAGTAACTATTACCATCTTCATCGCACATGAGTAACTGAAAATAAGGCTCGGTACATTATGGTTATGAGCAGTTCGTGATGTGATGTTTCGATGTTCGTCACGCCCCCTCCGCTGTGGAGGTCGCGGTGTCAGTAAAGTCAGGAGCAACAATGGCCGATTACTGACTTCCGAGGGCACTACAGGGTACACGGAGAATGGTGTAGTGCCACTAGAGGTTATGAGAAAAACGTGGCATCTGATCAATGTTTGTACAGTCACGAACACTTCTGTGTGGTAATGATTAAGAGCCCGGATACATTGAACAGGAAAATGTCAACGAATTATGTAACTGGCATGATTTTTGCATAAGTTTTATGTTACATATTTTTACAAACTTGCCAGAATATTACATATTTTACATATTTTCTCATTTACTTTACATAAAACAACATATTTCCATATTTTTTTCCTTACGTTGATCCTTCTTCCTATATTTTCGATGTCTGAAACATGTTGATGTGATGTCATATTTTGTAATCAATGAGTTGCATAGTGCTAACAGTCACCTAAAATGGACTGCCAAGACAGGCTGACAGGCTGAAGATACACGCACGCACACACACACACACGCGCGCGCCCACACACACACACACGGACACACACACAAAAGGAACTGTTATTTATCGAAAGATGCTGGAGTTTCTCTCTCCCCCCTATTTTTCTGGTTACATATCTTCGTTTCGCTTTTAGGTTTAGGCAAAACACGTAGAAAACTTGGCATTGGTGGACAAGAAAGCTACTTTCCTGTACGTAGCGAGTTACACAATATGTTCCCTTCTACAAAAAGTACAAAAGTGGCTATGTATTTTCATTCTATTGTTCTTTCTGTAGACGCCCATTTTTTACAATTTGATTCGCAAGTTACAAAGAGCTCTGTTTGCCTTAATGCAGTGGGAATTTTTTTAAATATGTACGTTGCTGCACTTATTTATGTACATATTTTGTACTTTAATCTCTATATATATAAAAATGGATGTATATATGTATATGTGTATATGTGTGTGTTTGTTCGTTCAGCAATAACTCTCGAACGCCTGGAGCGATTTCAACCAAACTTGGTACACGTATCACTTGCAATCTCGAAAGAAATATTGTGGGGGTAAGACACCCCCGCAGCCCTAGGGGTGGGGGTGGGAAGGGGACATAAAATAGCATTCTGTTGCGTGGCATTTTCGTGTCATATCCTGCAAGGTATGCTTCCTGCAACACAGCACTGTGAAGTTGGTTGCCTACACAGAATGTGCGATATTGCTATCCTCGAGCAATTTCAACACACATCACTTACAATCTGGAAAGAAATACTGTGGCATCCCTGGGGGTGGGGTGGGAAGGGGGTGACATGTAAAAATAATCGAAAACGACCTATATTAGTGTGGAATCCATAGTTTTCGGGGTCACTAAGATGAATAGTGACACTTCCAATTCCGTTCAACTCCAAGTTCATTTTACACTATAGTTACAACTCATTATTTTCCTGTCTAATAGAAGATTGGGATAAATAAATACCCGGGCAACGCCGGGCAATCAGGTAGTATTACATAAAAATCCGGGGTCTAGTAATGATACAATTGAAAGTCAATGGAAGTGTTACAACCCAGAAGTGTCCATGAACAACTGCGATATGCGTTAACCATTCTGAAATTGCCAATGTCAAAGTCACAGTAATTCTGGTAATTTAAAATGTACATGTGATTGGAGAGCCTACCATGTGTACAGTCACCGGCAATAATAATTGGGCACCTATATCCCAAAATACTCGCTTCTCTGCAAGGTGTTATGTGTGTTGCTTGACTACGTCGACAAGTGGCTTTTAATAGCAAATTTCCAATGGCAACTTCTACCACCGCTGTAGAGTTAGGCAACCCACTTAACGTCTTGCAGAGAAGCGAGAATATCAGGATCTAGGGGCCCATTTTTATTGCTGGTGACTGTACAGAGATTAGAGCAGAAAATATTACAAATGTGCCTAACAAATGGTAATTCTTACAACTTGTAAGCGCACAAATGCACGAATGAATGGCAATCGTGTACAACGTTGTCAATCCTAAGTCTGGAGCATGTGTGAAGGGAAGATGGTCGAAAGTTGACCGCATCTTCCTCGCCAAAATGCATTCCTCAAGAAGATGAACGCAAATGACACCCACCGCAAGGGTTGCAGGATTTGGAAAGGAAGAATACAAATATACAGTTCAAGGTACGTGGTCGATTAGAGAATAGGAGAGAATACATGTAGGATTTCCACACATGTGGAAAATATATACTGAAAAGAAATACATTGTGTACGGTATAGTCTAATTTAGTTGGGCAAGACAATTTATCACGCCATCACAGATTTAGCTCACAAATTGATATCAGTATGATGTAAGTAGATCAAGAGTTCCATGGCAAAAAGTTTACAGATTAAGAATCCGGAGTATGAAATGGATATCTTGTTCGTTCTCTCAACAATACATCGAGTCTACCATCAGTGCTTTCTCACCAGGAAGTTCCATACAATAACATGTGGTGCATGCTCGCATTCAAGCAGAGATATAGTAAGATGTATGGGGATTTGCCACTAGGCTATCCTGTGATTGACTGATTGAGTTGGTTGTTTCAAGTTCACTTTATGCACAGCAAGGCTAATCGAGACTGGACCTACAGTTTAAAGTGGGATCCGAAACACTATGTGCCTCCACCGGGAAACGAACCCAGAACCCCTTGATCACAACGCGACGACGCTACCACTACGTCATCGGGGAGGCCTAGGGGCCGCAAGTCTAGGGGTACGTCTCACGCTGAAGACGCAAAAGTGACAAAGACCATCGACTATGATATTGTGATAATAGCAAAATAAAACAACATGTCAAGTCCTTTCACTGGCATGAAAGAAAGAAGTAGTTTATAGCTTTAAAAAAAGTCTTACATCATAACCCTATATTCAGAGGTCACGTAACATTGCTCGAATATAAACAATTGTTCCTGAAGAAACGAATGTAAACCTTTTGAGTGCCAACAATCAAAAGGCAAGCTTGTTTCTCAGTTCGCAGCAAGTGTGGCTACCGTAATGTAGTGTCGGATTCTTTTCGTTGGTGCATGTGCGATATTAGTGTTGTGTGGCGAAATGCATTGCAAGTGGCGCATATAAACGAAAACGAAGTTTAATGTAATGAATAAGTTTTAATAAGATGTGTCTGTACTTATTTTAAAGTTTACAAGTGTTATTAATACAGAGCATGTGATTAGTGGAAATGAAATACCATGATAACAGAACTGTTAATGTTAATAATAGTAATAATATCGGCAGGGTCCAAAATAAAGGATAGCCTAGGGGTCCAAACTTTATAATCTTCCCTGTATATGAGTAATGATGGCACACAATAAGTAACATGACCTGAAATTTCGTATTAGAAGAGAAGCAGGGGAGGGGGCATAGTCGTAAAGGCAGGAGGATAGGACTTATTTCCCATCTTTTTCCAAGACATTTCACATTCCTGGTTACTTTTACTTTGGGGGGGGGGGGTTAATAGAGGGGTTGGAGGGGACGTAACACCTGAAGATTCCCTCCTGCCCCCAGCCAATTGTTTAGGGACGAGAATGCTGCTCGTGGTTCACATATCAGCTGAAACCAATTGAATGCGTATAGCGGTTAAAAACAAAAGCCTTCCCAATGTTGGCCAATGCACTTTTCCGTTTGTTCCTTTTTCCCGGAGGGAACTTCCACGCGTATATATTACACTATCTGCGTTCTGGGACAGTTCACATGATCGCGAATGAACAACAATGCGGGTCGTCCAACCACCACGAGGCGTTCTGTTGGTAAATGACTGAAGCGGAACAAAAGCTTTGAATGTCTTCCGGTCAGGTGAAGCAACGACTATTTTTAAAACTAAAATAAAATGTGTCTCTCCCAACGGTGCATCACTTTTAAAAGGCATACAAACTTCCTGCTTTACTTTTATGGTGTCTATTGTTGAGTCATCCCCCTGAAATAGGATTTTCTAAGTCATGACTTAATTTTATTACTTCACGGTTATTACAGACAACATGGCGGCGATGGGAAGGGACGTGGGGGTAGGGCTTTTTTGAGGCAGCCCTTCGAATACAAGTTTTGTGTTTACTAGTGTATTCATGAGCTTATAGATCACACACCCCTGTAAAATAATTTTGCACCGTTTCAGTATAATTAATGAAACGCCTCATTGCAGGCAAATGTCTAAATAAACTAATAAGTACGTATTTACTATGTCGGTAGCATTATACGATTGTGAAACTTGGTCTCTAACTTAAATGAAGAACAAAAATTGAGAGTTTTGAAAATAAAGAACTTAGGAGAATATATGGACCTAGAAGAGATGAAGAAACACAGGAATGGAGAATATTTCTAATAATGAACTGCATAAACTATATTCATTCGTTGTTGCACTTGCAACTGAGAGCGTTGTATTTCCTTACTGAACACGGAAACAATATTCACAATTATTTACAAATATAAAATTTTGTTACGAACCTTAAAGTTGAAGCAGTTGTCTGAACCCCCAAAAAGAGGACATGTCCGGGTAAAGGAGGCCGTCTGGGAACCCTACGTGGAGGGCAGTTCCCTCTACTATAGCCTCTTAATGGTATAGTCGACGCGCTAGCTACGTTAACGACCGGCTGGCTTTGAAGTCCACGGGGCGGGCCCACCAGCTGCAACAATCACATTCAACGCACAGTGTTGCCAGACATCTACTCTACGCCACCTTGTCTCTCCGCGCACAATCATATTCCCACGGTCTTCACATTGAAGTTGCAAATTACGGCAACAGCGTATCCGCAGTCATGTGACTGAGACTCCACGTGGAGTAGACGAGCAGAATAACAGCTGCGCCTGTTGGCTGAAGGTTGAGTGTGCTTGGACGAAAACAACTCGCCCGTTATGTATCCCCACCCACGTTTGTGGCGGCGGCTTTCTTTAGTTCTTCGAGAATAACGAAGTAAACGCGTGGACTATACGTTTTGTCTACGTGATTTTGTGGCCCCCAGTTTTGGCACCCAATCGCCACGACAATAGCCCTGTCTAGTTCGCTACACTTTTTGACACTAGGTGCAGTGCAGGTGTATCCGGGTATCAGGCTGGTGCAAGGCAATGACGTTCAACCAAGTAGACGAATAGCGGTGTTGAAATTCAGAAGATTCAACAAATGCCTGTCTGCTGCTTTAAACGTTCATTTGATTAGTTAGCACGCACCACGTGACCATACACCACACATTACACCCGTCCAGAACGTAGTGCAAATACCAAATACGCTACTTGACACCAAATCAAGAAGTAGACGAGTCGGTGTTGCACCGTGTAACCAACTAGACGCGTGAGTGTAGTCAAAAAGTGTAGCGAAGTAGTTGTAAGAAAACGAAGTGATGAAATAAATGTTAAGAACAGCATGTCAAACGATCTTGCTTCTAAATTTCACATGCTTCAGTCATGCTGATATTAGTGAACTTAAAGCCTATTTCATGCAAAGGAGAGTACTCAGAACCGGATCTGATGTTAGATACGTGGAATTCAAACCACTAAGCCACTAAAAATTAAACCAGAGCCCTGTGTTGATGATTAAGCAAGATACTTAATCAGTAGAAAGGATTCTAGTGTTACAAGAAGAACTTTGACAGTCGACAACGTCTGCAAAAACACCTGAAGACTGAATGACTCACTGCAGTAACTGAATACTACACGATAGGTTTCTTGACAATCCAGAGAATACATTGATCTCCTCAAGGACGCGAGGCGAACAGCTATCGGGTGGAATAACACTCAAGCCGAGTCAATGGCTGGAAGAGACAGACTATCCAGTCGATGGCGAGTGTCGAGAAACGATAAACGAGAACAACTTTTTGCCGGGTTACCACTTTTTGCGACGTCAACCGGCTTTCCCCCTGGACAAGTTTGTGCTGGGAGACCATTCATTCACTGTAGTCCTATTATTTAAAGTTATCTTTGCATAATTGGATTAAATGTCAACAACCTTGTTCATTAAAAACAGTCTTATTACTTTTAAATCAAGGTTATCAGGGAAAGAAGTACTAGTACCACTAGAAGTAGTGTTCTAATTTTTGAACTTGAAAGTCAGATCCAGCCCGTGTCTGAAAAATTCTTATTATAGCAAGGCAATAACAAGACCACAAATGGCGACTCCGGAAATATAATAAGTTGAATCGCTGCTTTGAGAGGTAAGAATTATATAATCTGTGGAACAAGATTCACTACAACAGATTACTCTACTTTCTTTCCGTGGTTCTCTGGTACACACGCGTTACAATTATGCCAGCGCTGTAAACAACAACACAATTACCGTAACATATTTTTGTTTATTTGCATTATATTCCAAACGCATTGTTACATATAACCAGGGCCGGATTAAGACGAAATTGGGCCTGATGCTTGAAATCTTCGGTGAACAATAAACGCAACGACGTTATAGTTACGTCACAGCGCAAAGAATAATAGTAACTGTATAATTAGTAACGCTGTGTCTAGGCGTCCGAAATTGGGGTTCCAAGTTTCATTCTAAGATTTATTTTCAGGATAATATAGCAAAAGAAAACTGTTCAGCTTTCGGAAAATTCTCGTCTGTTTTCATCTGGGCCTATTTCAGGAATGGGCCTAATGCTGCAGCATCAATAGCACCCACCTTAATCCGGCCCTGTATATAACGGTGTTCGTTATCTATTCACGCTCAATCTTCGTCCACATTCGAGTAACTATGTTCTTATTTTCGAAACACGAATGTAATGTTCTTCGTTCAAACGGATTTTTCTACTGGAGGCTTTAACTGTTCATCCGACATGCAATGAAGTAAGAGCCACCATTGCCGTCTGTTTATTTACAATATATTTGATTTCTTGTTTTAAGTCCACTTTATGCACAGAAGGCTAATCTGGACTGGACCTAAAATATAAGTGGGATCCGAACCACTACGTGCCTCCACCGGATATCGAACTATGCGACGACGTTACCACTACGCCATCGGGGAGGCAGCTACAATATAATTGGAATATATAGTGAATCCATTTTATTACGTGACATAAATGAAAATAACAATGTGATGCGCACATAACGATTACAACAATATAACAAAGACAACAATACATGAATAATTATGAAGTATTCGGCTGCTTGATGCATTCCCTCGTCAAGGTCGGTCGGTCGGATAAATGGAAGCCAGGAGGAATATTTAATAACCTGTAGCCTCTTGTTCTGAGAAGAGTCCTGGAGCTTTTGTATAAAAACACGTTTTGGCACTTGCTGTTGGGATGCGAGATCCGCACATGAAACAGTGGCGAGAGTTCATTTGTGATTAGTTAACGATTCTTGATTTCCAAAATAAATCTTATATCTGAAATCTGACGGTGATGAAAAAGGTAGTGTATTGAAGGTTATATAGAATATCGATGTTTAGGAAGATTATGCAAAGGCATCTTGGCTGTTTTTTACATTGTCGTGCAAATTCATAGACTTACTACAAAAGCCATATACAATAACAGGCAGAATGAAAGGAGAAACTTGGGCGATATCTGTAAGGTACCCAATTTTAGAAATACTGTAATTATTACAGTTTTTTTACTATCACCTTTGTGTGTTGCAATAGTGAAATTTGTCTAGTTTGTAAAATACGTATTGCATTTGCATCTTTCTTATGCAGTGTCGCTTTTCTTCCACTTTTGGCTAATCACGACGATGGGGATGAGTGGATATGATGAAATTGATTAAAGGGCATTAATAATGAACCCCCATGTGGGCTACGGGATTTGAACTCCGAGAACTAAAGTTCATAACTTAAAATGCTCCTTGCCGATTGATTTGGTTTATTTTAATTCGCTATCCTGCCACTTTGGGCTAATCGCGAAGATGAGGATAAGTGATGACATGACGAAGGGAAAATTACAAAGAACTCCCATGCTCAGTCCGGGATAACCACTCCATCACAGAGGTCGGCGCTCGGTCTCCGAGCCGGACTGTGAAATCTGAGTGTATATAAACATGGGTTTTATGTAGATCTCGTTGATTAACAATGGCTGGGGACGAAAATAGCAGGACAGAGGGTAGTGTATCTGGTTTGGGTGAATATGCTCTAGAGATCAATCTAAGAAGAGTTCAGTTTCAGGAGAAATGAAGCAAGAGAAACAACATATGATATTTCATTTGACTCCTTTCCCCCAGAAATAAAGAGTTAACGATCTCAAAAATTACCTGACATTTACAAATGGCGAGGTCTAATGGTGTGACGCAGATGCGAGAAGAGCTCTGAGCTGACGAGCTCTGACTGATTTGTGGGTGTCGTGAAACAGCTACAGGCAAGGCAAGGCGTTCTTCATCATGCGAAAAATGAGTCTTCTATTTTATTCGTTGAACAGATTAATGACCAGTTTTTATTTCTGGGAAAACGCAGCGTCGCTTCTGAAATCGATAGTCGTTGTTGCCTTGTAATCAAGTGGTCCCGGGTGGTTCGGATCTCACTTTAAACTGAAGGTCCAGTCCCGATTAGCCTTACTGTGCATAAAGTGGACTTAAAACAACAAATTAATCAATCAATCAATCAATCATGAAATCGAAAGTAATAACATGCCTTTCCTTACGTACCTGTGCACTACATTTTAACGCATTTTCGAAACAAACTAGAACTAATCTATAAACACTGTTGGTATTATTTTAGGTGGCTGAAATCTTAGTCTCTCATTTGTCGCTTAGACACCAACGTAAGGCCCGCTTTAGACGAGAGCATTTCGCTTGGCAATTTTCTTAACATTTCTGCTACGATTGAATTCTACCGCATAAAGTGTAGAAACTTGTAGCATTTTGATATCATGGCATATTCTATGACATAGTTCACAGATAGAATCCGTGCCGATCTCCTTAGCATTTCACGTAGCATAACAAATCCGGTGATAATTAGCTTAGCATCTCGCGTAGCATAACCAATCAGAAGCGAGCGCTAGGTCTCGAGTGCAGATGTAATGGCGGCCGATTGAATTGTATACAACGTATCACTTCACATTTTTAAAAGCCGATAACTATTCAACCGAGGGGAATAACATTTCCTACAAAAAGGTGTTAGGTACAAATCAATGGCGCTGCTTAAATAGCCAACATACTTTATAACGTATACAGTACACGCACGGAAAATTTAATTAGTTGCTTCAATTGTAAACACCAGGCACTGGCTCATGGACAGAAATATCTCAATACGTAGGTATCTATTCATTGAAATAACAATTTCCTCTTTTAAATTACATCTCTTCCTCTTTAAATTTATTAATTATAAATGAAAACCGCGTAACTCCTATGCTTTTCGTACTGTACATATTAATTACCTAACGTTCTCTGCACGTTTCGCATCGCAATCGCTAACCGGCATTTTGAAAGCATTCATCCTAACAAAAATGTTAAATGAAATGCTTCCGTCAGAGGCGGGTCTGTGTTGCTTTCATGTATCGTCGTCACAGTTTATGTAGCTACGCATATCTGCAAATCGTTAATTCTAATACAAACAGGGGATTCTAGTTATGTCTTATTCTGCGTTGATAAATAATATCCATCAACATAACCTTCTCTTTTAATCTTGTTTTTAACTTACGAACAGAAAGAATTTAATTACACGTTCTTCTGTACCAGCACATAGTATCCGCGAAGAACACATAATTACGCGATCAAAATACTAAGATCAAGATGTGGGATTAATCGACACACTACTGTCGGATTAAAAATTATAGATACTCGATTTTGAACTCCAATTTAAAATTAACCAATAGACCTACATAAAAACCAGTTACATCAAAATTTAGCTTATTCAATTCTGCGTTAATCTATGCTAACCAATTTTTTTTCGATTATGGCTTCTATTTTTTTATCGTCGTGAGAACAAAAAAGTGCCTTCTTTTTAGTTTTGGAAACGATCAGTCTCTTTGAAATTCTTTAAACAATAAAAGGGTGGTCCGATCGTGATGAAATTTTAGTACGGTGCCAGGCAGAAATGTTTTAAACGCAATTCTTAATTTTCAGATTTTTAACATTTGTCATAAAACCGTTCTTATCAATTTTGCAAAGAACTTTTTTCTTAGTATTGGGTAGTCCTACAAATACAATATTCGATACCCGGTGGAGGCACATGGCACAGTGGTTCGGATCCCACTCTAAACTGTAGGCCCAGTCCCGATTAGCCTATCTGGGCATAAAGTGGACTAAAAACAACAATTCAATTCAATTCAATAAAAATACAATATTGGCCTTGTTTTGAATTTCCTTGCATCAGTTTTTAAAATCCATTATTATTGTCAATTCACAATTGCGAAACTGATTTTATTAAACGGAGTAAAGATGTACGTGGAACGTAGCAACGAAACACACAGAGAACCTTGGAAACTCCGGGCTCTCACTGCGAGCCAGTGCATGAGGTTTTGCCACATTCCACTACCCGTTTTTTTTTATAGAATTTCAAAGAGAGGGATCGTTTGAAATAAAAACGGCACTTTTTTGTTCTTACGACGATAAAAAATAGAAGCCATACCAGAAAAAAAAATTGGTTAGCATAGAATTGAATAAGCTAAATTTTGATGTAACTTCTTTTTATGTAGGTCTACTGGTTAATTTTTAATTGGAGTTCAAATTATTCTCACTTGGATGTGATGTTTCAAAAAGGCGGGAAAAAAAAAACATTCAACAATTGCTTTACTTGGTGAAGCTTAGATCTACTAATTAGTTATTTCAGTGCTAGATTGCTTCATATGTTTTCAAAGAATTATCGAAAAAGGTCATGTTAAATAATAGCTGTTTAATACCGATCAATGAGACTTGAAGGAATCTGAAGTGCGAGATTAAGTGTACAATACAGAACGTGCAACCGATCGCAGAAATAATTCGTAAAATTCAAATCATGTGAGTATGATTATCACTGAATGCGCGCCCTCTGTGTTCATTTCGTTCAGTCAGCCACACAGAGAACTCGGAATGCATAAAATCAAGGTTAATGCACTTTTGGTGCATCAACTGACACATTTAACGTGTAATTTTGGTTTCATTGATAATACCTCGTCTGAGACAAAATCTCGAGCTGCTAGTGTTGCCAGCTAAGGCGATATGTCACTTAACCCATATAATCGCCAGTCCCCAGCCCATCAAATGTTGCCCAGGATCCACATTGGTTATAAATGACATAATAACATGGCATCAGTCATCACACGTCTAATTATGACCTTTCGATAATTTCTTACATATTTTTCTCATCCAAAAGTGGCAATAGATTAATTCATACAATATCATGTACGGAGTAAACTGATAGTGTTAAGCATTGAAAAATATCTCAATGGTTGAGGCTTTATAATGCAGGAAACCCGGTTGAAATATATCTTACGGTTTTCATGTTATAAGCGATCAAAGTTTGGGTTGCGCGACTTTTGAAACACACTGTAGAAATTCAATAATATGCCTTGCTGCTGATATCTTGGGAGTTGGCAACGGAATACAAACTGTCATTTTAATTTCCAGTTCTTCCACGACAGCGCGCTCATATTAGGACAAGAAAGTCGTTACTTTATTTCTTGTTCTTGCTTCTTCATCACACTTCTGCTTCGTCATGTTAACGACACAAGAGCCATCTGTTGGACAACCTGCCATTTTAAGGCATATGCAGCAAGAGACCTTTGTTAACATGTATGTGTATCGGTCGTTCATCATTGAAGCAGCAGAACCCAACCTAACAAAGACGAGATGTATGTACGATGGATATGTCAAATGAAGAGCACTGCATATTTTACGTAACTTTGTTCATCTTTGGTAGACAGAAATGCACAAAAAGGAGGGAAAATTCCAAGAAACATTAGTTGCAATCAGTGGCGGCGATTGGGTTCCGAAACCGGGGGGCAAGGTGCCAAAACTGGGGGAGCAAAGACAGTATATTTCCCCTTGTAGATAAGGTTTAGCATAGTGTCGGGACAAAAGTGGCGAAAAGTGGGGGAGGGGGCAACTGCCCCTAATCGCCGCCACTGGTTGCAATTGTTGAGAAATGTTACACCTTGTTTATTTTCCAGCTAATACGTTTTCTTTTCTTCTTTTTCTTTTTCCACTAAAACGTTTTATTTGTTTGTTTTGAAGTTATAGTTTGTGTTATTGTTGAATTTATTGTTTTTGACTTTACATTTAATAAAAATAAGTTGTCTATGATCCCAGAAACTCCACACCGAAATCTGAAGCCATTTCCGGCTTTCAGGAAATTTCTAGAAATATCCAGTCTGACAACGAGACAGCCTGTCATTCATTCAGTGTGGGAATGAGACAGAACGAAGATTGAGACATGGGGAAAGATGCGAAATTTATGGAAGAGGCTGTGTTTTAAAAGGCTCGTTGTATTTATTAAAACGCGACAACGGTGACATTATATTTCAATGAATGTTCAAAACAAGGTAGACTGATTGATTCAATTTTTAAATTTTGTCATCGGATCTTGTGCAGAATGGATATAAAATATGTTTACAGTCTAACAGATTATTATTTATCTTAAAATTTTGCAAATAAGCTTTTAAGTTTCTCAAGTATCAGCATCTTTAGCTAACAGTACAGCATAACCAGTATTATTATGATAGAAATGTTCTGGTGGTAGAACCTACACCTACTGTAATATCTCTGTGGTATTAACTTACATGCAGCCCATAACTTTTGGGACTGTTTCTCCTCCGTTACATTTCCTCGCCATTTACCCTTAGCGTCGCAATTAGCCTCAGAAGCAAAAAAAGCGAAATCTTATATTTGTTCTTTTTATATCTCTGAAACCACCTATACTATAGAACTACATTTAATGAATTTTGCAGTCTTTCTGTTTGATCTGTTAAATAATCCAGTC
Source organism: Lepisma saccharinum (assembly GCF_977018435.1). NCBI lineage: Eukaryota > Metazoa > Arthropoda > Insecta > Zygentoma > Lepismatidae > Lepisma > Lepisma saccharinum. The sequence continues at coordinate 81,327,466 of NC_139239.1, forward strand.
AAGGAAAATATACTTGCATAGAAAAATCTGTTTTTCAGATACTTTAATCCGGTAATCTGCTTTTGCGTACTTCCTCAGAAATATACACAATCATAGTTCTTTATAAATTTAGCACCTGATATAAAATAAGTCGAAGTCTAGTTAGAGTTGGCCTGTAAGTGCTTCTGGCACATGTAGTTACTTGAAAAAGCAAATATTGGGTGTATAAAAGATAGCATTCTTGTGAAACAGTAAAAATCAACCTCATTTCCTCGTAATATTAGCTGTAAATGCTTCTTGCAGATTAACAAAGCTCTGGCGTCTGGTCCTACGTCACCTACAATCCTTTGTAAGGTTCGTGTTGTCCTATAAATTGTCGATATACATACTAAGTCCCTAGTTACAGCCTAAGCTTTAAGTTTCAATCTGAGGATTTCAGTGTTCAGATAGTGATTGTTGCCTCGTATAATAAACCAAATGGAAATAACCCAAATGTTGATGCACCCAAACACCAGTAATACTTCAAAAATACCTTGAAAAAGGCTATAAGGCTAAATTATTCTTCTAGCATAGAAAAAAGTTTAGCAAGTGGACCTATGGTTCATATAGTCAGTCGTGTGTGAACTTCGTCTTGTCCTGTGAATTGTCAATATATTGATAAAAGGTTATATTTAAAAAAGAAAAGAAACAATGTTGGTAAGCGTCCAGTTGTGGACCCCTCGGTAAAAGGATTTCAGTCTTTATAGACACACAATAATTTTCGTTACACAAAAAATTTGGCAAATAGTCGAAATGTTAAACATTTCGTGTACTTTATCCAGTAAGCCTTAGCTAGAAATACAATAACAGCGTTACAGGCATTAAAATTAAGCAAGCTTAGATATTCTAGTGGCCCATAATAAGTATAAAATATCCTTTAAAATACTCTGACAAATAGTTGTGGGTTATCTGAGATCAAAATTTTCAAGCCCTCTCTCCTGCATAAATAGGCTCTAGAATTCACTAAGTCTCAAAATAATATTAGGGTACATAAAATAAAAAAGCAGATGAAGAGTGGTGCTGATCTCATCGCATCATCTCCAAAATAGCAAAAACAAAAATATACAGAGCCCTATCTGATATATTTAGAAAACTTTTACCTAGTACAACAGTAACAAAATACTCAGAAAACTCTAAAATAAACAAACTTTCGTTGTTATTTGAGTAATAATAAGCCTAAACTTGTAAAATAAAAGGGTAGAACTTGCCAAAACATACTTTTGCATCCAAAATATAATTGAAAACTCTTTCTTGAATAGACTAAGAGGTCTTACTTTGGTAAAATAAGCATAAAATTGAAAAATAAAGGGTAAATCTTGACGAAACACACTTCGTGTGTACAAAATTTAATTCAAAACACATTTGAATTGTGTTATTTGAGTAAACGTGGAGAATAATCCTGTAAACTTGGAAAATATATCTGTGTGTGTGTGTGTGTGTGTGTGTGTGTGTGTGTGGATGTGTGTGTGTGAGTGCGTGTGTGTCCAAAATGTAATAAAAAACACGTTCAAATCGTGTTATTTGAGTAAATATTAGGCTAAACTTGTGAAATAAACAAATAAAGGTTGAGAACACACACTTTGTGTGTCGAAAATATAACTAAAAATCTTTCCTGAACAGATTGAATTGTGTTATTTTCGTGATAATAAGCCTAAACTTGTGAAATAAACAGATAGAAGTTGAGAACACACACTTTGTGTGTCGAAAATGTAACTAAAAGTCTTTCCTGAACAGATTGAATTGTATTATGTTGGTAATAATAAGCCTAAACTTGTGAAATAAACAGATAGAAGTTGAGAACACACACTTTGTGTGTCGAAAATGTAACTAAAAGTCTTTCCTGAACAGATTGAATTGTATTATGTTGGTAATAATAAGCCTAAACTTGTGAAATAAACAGATAGAAGTTGAGAACACACACTTTGTGTGTCGAAAATGTAACTAAAAGTCTTTCCTGAATAGTATAAATAGTGTTATTTTGGTAAAAATAGGTATAAAATTGTAAAATAATAAATTAAAAAGTTGTAAAAATATCTTTGCGAGTCCAAAATTTAATAAAAAATGTTGCCTGAATAGTATAAATAGTGTTATTTTGATAAAAAATTAACATAAAGTTGTAAAATAATAAATTAAAAGTTGAAAAATGTCTGTGAATCCAAATTTAATGAAAAAATGTTGCCTGAATAGTACAAATAGTGTTACTTTGGTAAAAAATTAATATAAAGTTGTAAAATAATAAATTAAAAGTTGAAAAAATGTCTTTGTGAGTCCAAAATTTAATAAAAAATGTTGCCTGAATAGTACAAATAGTGTTATTTTTGGTAAAAAATTAACATAAAGTTGTAAAATAATAAGTTAAAAGTTAAAAAATGTCTTTGTGAGTCCAAAATTTAATAAAAAATGTTGCCTGAATAGTACAAATAGTGTTATTTTGGTAAAAAAATTAATATAAAGTTGTAAAATAATAAGTTAAAAGTTGAAAAAATGTCTGTGAATCCAAAATTTAATGAAAAAATGTTGCCTGAATAGTATAAATAGTGTTATTTTGGTAACAATTAACATAAAGTTGTAAAATAATAAGTTAAAATTTGAAAAAATGTCTTTGTGAATCCAAAATTAATGAAAAAATGTTGCCTGAATAGTATAAATAGTGTTATTTTGGTAAAAATACATAAAAACTTGTAAAAGATTTGACATAAAGTCAAAGTTTGGTAAAAAAAAATAAACTCAAAATTAAGTTAAATAGCACACAGTAACATACATTTACTACCTAAATCAATAATCAAAGGGTCCTAGGTTCGTTACCCCGTGATAAAAGCAAATGGTGAAAACTGTAGGCCCAGTCCCTGATAGGTCTCCCTTCTTCCTAGTACATATAATAAACCCCTACGCTTCGTTCTCCTTGTTCAAAGTAAAGTTCTCGCTCCAATCTAATTGGGTATCCAAAAACCTCGCTAAAGCGTCCTGTGCCTTGAAGGCAACCCTGAGCGGAATATTAATTGGCGGCGGAAACCGGTTCTACAAGCGACGCATAGCTTCAGAGATTTGACCCTTGCTGCGCATTCTCAGAAATCCTTTGTTGTCTGGTTGAATCCCTCCCCTACCCTACGGCATTGCATACCTTTCTCCTGTTCTTGCGTACTGGTTAACCTTGAAAAAACCGGTTCTGAAAACCTACCGACGCGTTCTCTGATTGGTCAATTGGGTTCCTTCTTTGTCCTGGCGTTGTGACGTCATTTGACCTTGAACGCACACTCCCCAAATTCCTTTCTCGTCTACCTGCGCGGAATATTAATTCATTCTCTCTGTCTGGCATCAGAGTCGAGTCGAAATTCGGAGACAGTATTCCGTCTAGCGTGTTGCACCACAGTGTTTCATAATATAATGCAATTATTACAATAACATACATTATTACATAGTACTAATTAATAATATTACATATCGCGGGTTCAAATACCGGGACCGTCTCCTATCGTAATTGAACCTGTACCTACACCCATTACCACCGTTCATAGCGGTTCATAAACCATAGAAAACTTATTTTCAATACTATAAACATTAATATTATCGATTTATACATTACATACTTTGCAGTAATGAATATAAAACCATATGCATAGCGTTTAGTACCTCTAATTACCTTCTATATACATATTTTTCATAAAATGAATAAATATATATTCATAAAAAGTTATAAACATGCAAATACATAAATGTAAAGTATTCTAAGTACATGCAAATGAATTCTAAGTACTTGCGAATTAATTAAAACCCGTGCACATTAGTTATAAGTACATACAAATGAATTGCGAATATTAAATAGCGATTGACGTTAGCGGTGATCGATACTACTAGCCAGTAATATATAGTGATGGAAAATTTTTGGTTGTAATGAACCCGTTGAAAGTCAATGGAATTGTTACAAACCAGAAGTGTACGTCACTGTCTATGAAGGCCATTATTGCTATCCAACTTTCTGGATGGACTAAGAAAATATAATAATACGATTACATAAGTCTGCCTCTATTTTTTACGATAGCGAATCAGAATGTTTTAAAATGACAAATATCATGTAAATAGAGCAAAGTACAGAGTGCAGATCCGTGTGTATGTGTTTATGTAGGATATGTATGTGTATTATCGATATAATAATAATCATGTTGCGACAAAGATGCATCTACAGTATTGCATATACAAAGTCATAAATAAAAATAAACTCGAAAATATTTTAAATTGAAACAGTTTTAAACAAGTAAAATCATTGTGTAATATTTATGTTCAAGGATACGGAAAAAGAATGATTACAATTATCAACAGACCTGTGACATATAACCTATGATAACCTAATCTTACCCAGCTCATAACGAAATACATATTTTTAACTGGAGACAATGAAGCACAATTTTTTCTGCATTACTCCTTAAAAGCACAATATGTATCCAAAAACTGCAATGCTATTGTTGGTGTGATATCGCAATGCATAAAAGGCAATTATGTGTATTTGTATTTGGACAGGGGGGGTGGCTGAGATTATGCAAAGGCCCTGTCTCGGTAAGATCGAAGCATTCTTCTCAGACGTGTGTGTGTGTGAGACAGAAATTGTACAAAATGCCTTAACATGTTTTTCCTTAAATATCCGAAAATGCCACTAAATTAAGCAACTTAGGATATGCCATCTTCTTGTACATTCTAAAAATTATCGATATTTAATTGGTATCTTTATTGTAAGTCCATTTTAAACTAATTTATGCTAATTGGAGCTAGATCTACCTAAAGCGCAATGTTCTTCCACCGGTATTGAACCCTGCAACCTCTGATTACTAGGCGATAGCGTTATCATTTCGCCATTGAGGAGGATCGACCAGCTGGAAGGATTTCAAATGCTTGCATTCCTCTTATTTCATGAAGCGACGACGAAGATGAACGATTATTGGATGAAAAACATGACGGGACACACACATAATCATCCATGCGCGACTCAAATTCAAAACCTTTCATGAGTGGAACACTCAACATGCTTGACCATCGAGATAGCATGGTTGAAATTGATTATAGGTATGTCGACGTTTAGGATATTTCCACTTGCCACGTCACATACGAATTTAGCGTCTTAGTAAGATCTCAACATTGAAACGGTTGTAACAAATATTGCTACATCACAGGCTGTAATGACACCATTAATCATATATTTGGTAAGAGTTGATGACAGCTGTTCTACACCACGTTCTATTACCTCGCTTGATACCGACGAAACTACATAGGTAAATCAGTAAGAAGGTCACAAACGTTTATTAAAATAATACTAAGTGAGATGCTGTTTTTGTGTTTCAACGTAATCTCCACCAACATTGGTACACCTATCCGATCACTTTATCAGATTCCCAAAACCTGCTGCATAACAGCCACAGTAGCACCTCTCGTTCAACATCTTCATAGAGAAACCATCATGCTGTAGGCTAAACCATGAGAACACCTTATTGCAGTTGTTATGGCGTCTATCGTCACTCGCCTGTCGGCTAGAATCATCTCCACCCGTACCATCTCCACGTACAGTCCTATAGTATAATCCTCAGTTTTAAACTGAGCTGCCAATGCGTGCGTCTGCTATCTAGCAACTGGTAACTGAATATCATGAAGCTGGATTTTGCTGCCACCTAATGGCACCTTTAGAAACTACTCACTACTGTTTCCAGCTATCCAACATCAGTTTGTGACCTATTTACCGACTTCTCGTATTACCGAATTACTGAGATGGTTCCAGTGATTCCGCTGCCGTTTATTTTGCATCTTTGAAATCCAACTCCATTTATGTTTCAAAGTGTAACTGATACATTTTCTCCCAAACATCTAATCACATGGATAGGCTGTGTGCGTCTCTAACCCGGACACTTGATACTTTCGATACTGAGAGCTATCTATTTATGAATATCAGTGGAGGGGGTGCCTTCTAGATCGTTTGAGCTTGAGTTTGTATAAGTCCACTTTCTGTTCAGGTCGGCTAATCGGGATTCGACCTGCAGCTTAAAGTGGGATTCGAACCACTACACTCTTCCATCAGTTATCGAACCCGAGACCCCTTGATTACAAGACTACGACGTTACCACCACGCCATCGGGGATGCCTTTCTAGATATATAGTATAATAGTTAATAGTTAAGGGCCTCCCCGATGGCACAGTGGTAGCAGTGTCATCGCCTTGTAATCAAAGAGTCCCGGTTCCTTACCTGGTGGAGGCAGATAGTGGTTCGGATCCTGCTTTAAACTGTAGGTCCAGTCCCGATTAGCCTTTCCGTGCATAAAGTGGACTTAAAAACAACAATTCAACAAGTTAATAGTTACCTCTGTAGGTTGGTTCTATTTTAAGGCATGAAGTAAAAACCCTGCAATTTCCATTTAGTGCTTCTAATAATAATAGCCGTCGGGTGTTGACAGTTTACAGGTGGTTGTGGCGCTGTTGAAAGTAAACGAGTAGGGAGCCATAAAAGTTTCAAAGAAGTTCCATTTAAAATCCCATATACCTTCCATCCATAAGGAAACGTTTTTGGTGTAAATTCATTCTCTGTAAATTGCCCAGGGTAAAACAAACACGTCCACCTGCTCCAACAGTAAACGCCGACGACAACAGGGCAAATACCAAGAAAATGCCTCCAATGACCTTGCATTGTATGGATATGAACCACGCTCCTATAACTGCGCCCTCACGTGACACGCAACGCTTTCTTCTGTCTTCCAAGAACAAAAATGGAATGGACTTCTCCCCCAGACCAAAACAAAACTGGCATACGATCAAAACAGAACTCGTTTCCATGTCGTGAACTTGAAGAAAAGGTATAAATTATGGTCTTTGCTATTCAATGCTTGCAATTAGCTCTCGTGCGAAGCATGTGAAGTAAAGAAGGGAAGAGTATGTCTTTCATACCTTTACATTTCTCCAACTCCTGTTAACTGTTACACTCCAAATTTGCAACGTGTCCTACTCGAGACATAAATTAGCTCATATTTATATATTTGTTCATATATCATAGTACGTACATTGGTTAAAAATCAGTCGAATATCCTTAATTTAGAATTGTAGTAAAAAGTTTATTTTGTCAAAATTTGTTACAAGTCGACTCCATGCTCAGATAACCCATCGAGACCAGACATAGAGTGAATCTGCGTCGTTCGTGACCATCGACGTAAGTGCGCATGCGCAAATTGGACAAGTCCAGTGACCAAATACGGGGATGACGGCTGCAAGTTGAACGCAAACGAAGAAACAGGTTCCGCAAAAATATTGTCTTTCTTCCACCTGTTACGAGTTACAACAGCCATCACAAACAAATATAATAAAAAAGGAAGCAATACTGAACAAACTGATTACACACAAGTGAAACACTTCGCATTTTTCTACCTACTCCCCTTTTCGTGTTTGGGGTCGTCCATTTGATTGTACGTATTCTCTGCTCCACCAAATACAGTTTAAAGTGGAATCTCAATCACTGCGAAATGTGTCTCCACTGGGGATCGAACCACGGTCCTTTTGGTTACAGTTAGAGTAATATTCCATAATCCGATCACATGGAAGACTAAGAAATATCAAATATTCACACAAAATTCTATACTTCCCCGATTAATAATAGTAACGTTGTCGCCTTGTCAAGTGGTCACGGGTACGATACCTTGTGGAAGCACCCAGTGGTTCGGATGCTATTTTAAACTGCATGTCCAGTCCCTATTTGCTTATCTGTGGATGCAGTGGAATGAAAAAAACTTAACAAAATTCCAAATCAGAAATTTTCTACGAAATCAAGAAGTTGTACTGGATAGTGATGAAATGAATAGATCTCCTGCACATGGATGGCATATTTCATCTTTACTTTCAATCGCACGTGTGTATCTATGTATGATGTTTCGTATGGAACTTTTTCTGATTTTCTTCTCCATGCAACAGAACAACATATTGTTATGAATACATCCGTATTCCAGAATACTTAGTGGCACAAAAACAAGGCGCCGTGGAAGCAAGCTACATTGATAAAAAGGTCATTCACAGCAGACAGTAGTTGTGTATCTGAAACCGGACACACGAGTGAGAAATCGTTTTAACATATCGCTGCAAGACCAGTACATCTAACTTTTTTTTTCTTCCTTTCTCGTGTTTCAGTTACGAATCCTACAGCACGAAGTGTTATTTCCTTACTTAACGTTACAAATGTTGCCTGTGACAATGAAGATGAGGACAGGACAGGAATCGAACAGGGACTCGTACTATGGCAAACTGCCTTTTAGGAACATATAGCTGAATGTGAAGGTTGAATCATGATATGGACAATTTGATTATTATTTGAATTATTGCACAGATAGACTAATCGGAACTGGACCTACAGTTTAAAGTTGTATCCGAATTACTGTGCAATGTGCCTCCACCGGGTATCGAACCCCAGACTTCTTGATTACCACTACGCCATCGGGGAGCTTAACATCTGTATCTTTTTATAAGCTCTTAGTCCACAGTGAATTATTTCAAACGTATACCATCTTAACTTTGTCTTTGATATGGTTACGGAGAGTACCGAGCAAACGGCATGGATGTCGTCATCTCGAAATTCCAGTCCAGACCGAGACAGCCTCTTTACAATCCACACAATAAAACCAGACCATTCGAGTGTTGTCGGCACGAAATCAAGAACGAGACAGACTTCCGTAAAATCGAGACGAGAAAAGAGTGTTAGAACCCTCGGTCTTGTTAGAGACTTTCGTAAACCATTATGAAAAACCACGAAATTAATTTACTATTCAGATCTATCAAGCGAGTATCTATCTACTTGATTACTTATAGATTGGTCTAATATTGCATGGGACAAATTTAATCTTAATCCATTTATGAAAATTTTGAATCAATAAGAATGGTTGCAGAAGTTGAGGAAAAAATGTAGTTTGATTAATTAATTGACTTTTTATTTTACTTCGCATTTCTGCCACTTTTGGATAATCGCGAAGATGAGGATGAGTGATGATATGATGAAACTGATGAATGGACACTAACAAACATCCATGCCCAGGTCGGGATTCGAAACGGGGACTCCTGGCGTCGTAGCGCGACGTGCTAACCACTCCATAACGGGGGGCGGTCCATATCCCGCAAAGAATTTGCAGTCAAAAGCTTTATATGTTGCCTAGATATGGCTGAGGGCCAAAGGAAAAGTGCCTATCTGAAGTGTTCTCTATTTATTATCAAGGTTACATAAGTTGACATGAAGTATGCGTCGCGCCCGCCCAAAACGAGCGAAACTGTCACAAAAGGGCAAGGAAGACACGCACTCACACACACACATGCAGTGACAAACGACGGGAAGCGCTGTATGTGGTATACGGAATGCTCCCTTGCGAAAAGTGTTGCGTGCAGGAAATGGGCGAGCCCAATGCAACTTTTTAAAGACCGCGACCGCTCAGCCTTTTATTCCGAACCAAGCCGGAAAAACACTGATTGTCCTCAAGGCCTTGACAACACTACAGACACATTTATTATTCCCATTCTGTCACGTGGTCTGACTCATTCTACTGCTCAAGCTGTGTCGCCTGCATGCAGAAAAGGTTCGCAACTGTGTCAAGAAATTGAAACTGTTCTCCTCACTGAAGTGATGGAAGATAAGTGAATCGTAGGTTTAAGGCTGTACTAAAGTCAATTTTGAATCAATTTTTCGGTAACAGATGGCAGCACCGTTGTTATGGCACGCGTGAATGTAATCAAGGTAAATACATACAGGTTGGTTGATCAGGATTAGTGCTGATGGAAGGAATCTTTCATATTATATGCAATATCTTATAATGATGAAAGCTATACCTATTGGAAATGAGATACATACAGTTACGTCTATAATGCAACTGAAAGAGTGGAACATTCTAGAAATACAGGGTGTCCACAAAGGTTGTTTCCGTTTCACACCTGAATAACAAGAATTGCAATTGACATACATAAGCATACTATATGCCATATGATGCACCATATCGAAGAGTGCACCACCACATTGGGCCAGGATTGTGAGACATGTCCTGAACACAACTTTTCCAGTAGCTTCGATTGGTGTTAGTGGCCAAATTTCCTGGTCAACTAGGTCTCCTGAAATTACACACCTAAATTGTTTGTGGGCTTATGTCAAGAAAACATATACCAAACTCTCTTCATCAATCTCGATCATTTAAAGACCAGAATGACAAATGATGCTACCACTGTTGACAGGAACATGCTGTGGCGAGTATGAAAAAGAGCTGGAATATACTGTTTAGATGTAAGCTGTGTGCGAATGAACGGGGGGAGGGGGATGCTGGGGATTCACCCAAACAAAAAAATTATCCCCGGGAGAAGGAAAAAATGTAATCCTTGCCAGGGATGTTTTTATCCCCGCCAAAGAAATAGAACAAACACCACTGAAAAATCTGGAAAACAGTTAACATTTAAAAACAATTACATCCTACTTCGGTCTGAAGTTTTGTTTTTAAATAGCTCATTGTTGTCGAGTGCAGTTTTACTCTGTCCATTGTCAAATAAACAACGAAAACCTACCGCAATAAATATTTGGTCAAGTTTTCTCGGTGCAGTGGCGACGTTTAGGGGGGCAATCCTCCCCCTTTTTTGCCACTGTTTCTCCTGCACTATGATAAACCTTTTCTACCAAGGAACTTTATCTACTGCCCTTGCCCCCACAAAAGTTTTGTAACCCAATCGCCGCCACTGGGTATGTTATCATAAGATCTAATGTCCTAGGTACTTAGAAGTGGAAGGCAATAGTAGAGTTTACTAAGTGGCAACATATACAATCATGTGTACCTAAAAAAAACCTGCCCCCACCCCCGGAAATAAAATGATAAAAACGACCCTCAAAAGCAAAATGCTTAGTTCGCACGCTGAATGTATAAGTACACATAAGAGTTGCACATGTCGAAGTGAAGTGAACAGCAAGAAGCTTTTTGAGTTGGTGCATCATATGGACTGCAATATGCTTTCGTACGTAAATTACAATGATTGTCTTTAAAGTGTGAAATTCTAAACAACCTTTATGGACACCCTGAATAAATAAGATATTGTGTTCTGTATGGGTAATTAACGCGTTACCGAAATTACATGAATAATTAAAAAAGTGTTTCGTTATTTGAGATATTTTACTTGCGTTGCCTTCATAAATTCAGAACTGGAAGATTTATTTCCAAGATTGTTGGGAAAACAAACACGCACTACAGAGAACAGATGTGAGGCTTGGTAAATAGTTGAATGTTCTTATTGACGACAAAGTAATGGTAACGATAACGCGTTACTTTGGGCTGCAAAGTAACTGTAACATGTTACTTTTTAGTAACATGTTACACATGTTTAGTAACTTACCCAACTATGCTCTAAACTTGAAGACTTAAAATAAATACATTCCTACAACAAATAACACCCCGGCTTTGATTTCATTCCTACAACAAATAACACCCCGGCTTTGATTTCATTCCTACAACAAATAACACCCCGGCTTTGATTTCATTCCTACAACAAATAACACCCCGGCTTTGATTTCATTCCTACAACAAATAACACCCCGGCTTTGATTTAAGTCGAGGGCTGAAACAGCTGGAAAGCTCTTGATGTAAAAATCAAAACGGATATTTTCGGTATTGATAACAGAAAGTAATGGAATAAGGATTCGAATTATCTTGCAATAGAATGTATGTTTATACAGCATCAGAATTCAATTGAATTATGCATTGCATTGATCTGAATGTTTTGAGTTATATATTTTTGGAATAAGTTAAGGAAGAGAGTTTTAGCGCGCATGTAAAGAAACGTTTTTTCTAGGGCAAGTAATTTGCGTAAGATACGTATGGAGGAAATTATCTGTTCAACCTCGCTTCATTCGGTGGGGTCACCGCCCGTGAAAAGATATTGAAGGTGTATTACAACTGAGATAATAAAAGACACGATCATTGTTGATAAAGAAAAATGCCCTCACTTTGGAAGCACGTAAAGATAAGAAAGAAAAAACAGAAACTTAATTCTTCATCAAAAACCTATCACTTATACTATACTATAATGTAACAAAATAGCACTAGTATATTAATGGAAACTATGCACTCATTTTCAGCGTATTTTCAGGATTTTGTCTTCTTTGTCATATAGTTTTCTGGCATCATCGCGAGAAGTTTAAGTTCACAGAAAAGTCTCATAATGACTGGATATACAGTGGGATGCATAAGTATTACCTTGCCAAGTATTTTCAATCATTTTTCTATTGCGCCCTCCTTATTTATGATCAACGAAATTTTATTGATGTAACAGAGAGGTCTCCTGCCTTGTAGCGTCTTATTTCATTCCTCGAAATGCGTAAAACAAAGTAAATGAACATGTTGATGGATAATTTACCTGGTAATACTTATGCATCCCACTCTCCAAGTAGGCGTAGGGTTCCCAGGCGTTCCGCAAAATACAGGAACGTCCTTTTTTTCGGTAAATGTGTCTCGCTGACGCGTCAAAAGTTCTGGGGGAAGTTTTTGTCCCGTATTTCAAAATATGAAATTGTTGAGTCATTCTAAGCCCCGCGACAGGTTAAGTTTGCAGCAGATTTTATGTATTAAACCACGCGAGAATGGCGCTCAGCATCTCCCATGCAAGTCTTGCCTCAACTGCCGAGCTTTTCATATCACCGGAAGTGAGAAAATCGGTAGTATTGCAGCAGAACTACATTCTGTGTGCACGTTTGGGTCTATTGTATGCGAAAAGTTGCTGCAAACTTAACCTGTCGCTGGGCTTAAACAACTCCTCTGCATAGTCTTATGACAGAGAAATTAATTTATTAATTTCTCTGTGGTAATATCTTCCATCTAACTATGTAGTGGGACAATATACTCTGGTAACTTACCGGCGTACTGCATAATTAACAACAGCGTTGCAAGAAATCTCATTTTCAGAGCGACTTAAAACCGGCGACTACATGTTCCCCCGACCTGTACTACCGTGCGTCCATTTCGATCTGCAGCCGAGAGTTCGGGAGAAGCGTGGCGGGCGGCGCTGACGGAGATGCCGACATTTGCGGCCTGTAATGCCCGCTTATTTTTATAGACATATGCAGACATTTATATAAATATTGCAAAACGATCACTAACCTGTGTTATAACACGCAAAAGTTCTTCTGTAATTCATCCAAGTTCTGCTCTTATATACACAAATAAATACGCTATAGAAACGATGTTAAGAGCCACAGATAATAAAGCATTTTAATCATAGTTTTGACCAGTAACGTCCTGTTTAAGTTTATATCCTTGAAAGAGTTTTGTGGCCATGGGAATCGTTTGGAGGTTTCGAATGTGCAACACTGTATCAGGATTACACTGCAGACGAAACCGATAAAAGTGAATGGTTTTCGTGAGCTTCCTTGCAATCCGAAATATCCGAGCTCGAGTTTTTTGTTCCTTCGCGACTAGATGAAGACAGAGTTGTAAATATAGTGGCGAGCAATGTAAACCAAGAGCGTGTTAATTTCGTACTGTGCGCAAGAGTGTTATTCTTGGTTACTTGCAGTTACTTGTTTGTGTTATTGTAGTGTGTATGTGTGACGTGTCAGTGAGACGATTGGAATGCCAGCCGCAAGATTCACGTTAGAACAAAGATTTTTTATGTATGACACGTACGTGAAAACAAACTCGTGTCGAGACGTGTGTAGGTAATTTGTACAGAAATTCCCATGCGTTTCAACTCCACACAGAGATACGGTTAGACATCTTGTCCTTAAATTACGAGAAACTGTATCGTTAAATTTTAAAACACCTAAGCAAAAACGACGGATTCTAACCGAAGCAAAACTCGATGATATTGGTGCAGCGTTAGAACGTTCTCCAAACAAACCTCTACGCCGTGTTTCACAAGAGGTGGGCGTGTCAAAATCATCGGCACATACAGTCACTAAGCTACTAAAATTAAAACCATACTCTTATAACACAGGTTAGTGCTCGTTTTGCAATATTTATATAAATGTCTGCATATGTCCATAAAAATAAGCGGGCATTTCAGGCCGCAAATGTCGGCATCTCCGTCAGCGCCGCCCGCCACGCTTCTCCCGATCTCTCGGCTGCAGATCGAAATGGACGCACGGTAGTTACTCGTGTTAAGTGATTAATAACGTGTGTACGCCTAGTTAATGTGATGTGGATTTTGTCAATTCAACTGAAAATGCGGGGAAAAAAGTCATTTCCCTCAATACCAAACATTATAATTACGATAACTCATCGCGTTTTATTTACGTTTTAAAACATGGATATTAAACCATATTTTTAATGGTAAACATTAGTTGTGTACATTCATGACATTGTGCTGATTTGGAAGGGTGCCGTCAGGAGTTGTTGGAAACTCATTAAACAACACTCTGAAATTCCTACAACGTACACACTATACTGAAACAGAAGCATGCATCGTGCAGTGCCTCTTGGTGTTTACCAGCATATGGCTTCTACCATATAGGAAATTTAGATTATAGAAATTATAGGACTTTGTTTTACCTCGACTCTTGGTCTGTAAATAGAATCTGGATTACTGAAAGGTATCGCAAACAGAAATCGATCTCGGAACTCCTTGATTGTAAGATTGATTGATTGATTTAGTGTTTAAGTCCACTTTATGCACAGTGAGGCTAATTGGGACTGGATCTACAGTTTAAACTGGGATCCGAAACACTATGTGCCTCCACCAGGTATCGAACCCGTGACCCCTTGATTGCAAGGCGACTACGCTACCACTGCGCCATCGGGGAGGCCACCTTGATTGTAAGACTATATGTGTGTGTGTGTATTTGTAGAAATTCGCACCCTAAAAACTTGCTAAATCAGAAGAAAAAATACGTTCTGCCATACTTGTCACAGAAATATCCAACCCTCTAACTAACGTAGTATGAATAGCACCACCGACACAGATCAAATGAATGCCACGCTCTCATACCAGCAACGAGGAACTTTATTGCTCTTGGAATCCAGGCCAATACTCTTGTTCCCGTCTCGGCCAATTATCTATTTGTGTTCCATCCTCTCCAAACATCTCCAGCCCCATCTTTCTTCTCTCGAGTTGGGAGGAATGTGCATTCCAGGCGGTTTCTCCCCCAACCAACAGACGGCTCGCAATCCAACAACTTGGAAGCCTCGAGAAAAAATGTGGCGGTCAGTTGGAAGATTGGATTGTCGTGTCCCTTGCATCTTGCGGTTTCTCTACGTCTCCAGTCTTACTACAGTAGTGTTTCCAGCAGGGAATTTTCCCAGGAACGGGAAATTTTGGAACCGAAAACAAGGCGAAAATTACAGTCAAGGCAAAAAAAGAGAAACATCCAAAAATGTGCAAGAAGCAGGGAAATTAGACTCCATGCATCACACAAATGCTTATTTTTGCTTCAATTATTCCTCTTTTAGTGGAGTATAAGCGACTGAAATGTATTTCGCTTCGTCTGAACTCAGATGATTAATTGAAATAAAAATTGTAAGAGGTGTCAAGTTATAAGTTTAATTCATAGTAAAGCAAATTTTGTAAATTTAATGTCTAATAAAAAGGAAACAAAGTAAATACACAGTACATCCAACTGCAAAAGAAATGGTATACAAATCGTTCATCACCATTTTCGCCCAGTCTTGTTTTCCACAACATGATGACCATGAATTGAAATAAAAATGTCAATAAGAAGAGGGGAAAGATCTGCTTCGAATTAATATAATTCCATTTCTTAAAACAACACAGGATATAGATAGAAAAGAACGAATATAACGATAGACAATTTACCTACTATTATCTTTGCCGCAGGCTGTACAAGTTCATTAACCATCTCCAATAAAAAAAAAAACAATATTTATTTTTTGTGACAAGTTCTCTTAGAAGTGTTCACAAGGCGAAATTTGATGCTAAATTTGCCTTTAAATTCTCTAAAATCGGTCGTACACACTACTAGAATCTCCGAATAAAACTCAAAATGTTCTTTTTTTATTATTTATTTATTCAATTTGTCTGTGAAAGAGGGAATTTTAAGTTCGAAAAGGGATATTTTGGAAATACGACAGACATATTTCTTCATCTGGCGTCAGGCTAAATGCTTTCGTTGTTAGGTTAAATGTAGTGCATTTATGCTAAGAGACCTGAACCTAACAAGCCTAACATAATAACGAAAGCATTCCGCGCATATGTCAGAAGACGAAGTACAGTCCTTGATCTAGGAGGCGTTTGAGTTTGGTGCGATACATCATACCAGAAACATCACAGTTTTACACTGACGACAGCGCCTTGCGGAGAGAACCGGCGTCCATCGTCCACGCCTTTGTATGATTGGTTTAGGCAGTGGCCGTGTTCGACTCTAAAAGCGAACGAGGTGTTTATTGCATTATTCCATTGTGCTATCTCACGCACTCGGAATTCACAGCCGAAAAAAATAACTTCAGGAGAGTTTGACGACATTATGGCCCGTGGAATGCCGGGTTTGATTTATTCACTAACGGCGTGATGAAACAATAAAGCTTTTGTTTACGATCGGCGCAAATGATGTGAAAAATGCATTAGCCCGTTGCACCTCTTAATGCAAGGTGCATATTCTCATTGCAGCATGAATCACGATGGTTACGTCATCCTATTCTCTAAACCGCTGCTTCCTGAAACAATGTCTAATCTACATGTCGTAATATACACACTGTAAAAATATAATAAAGTGTCACCAAAAAGCTGTTGCAACTTAATAACGACTGCAAATCGTGTGTAACATTACAATGAAGCATACTGAGCCAAACTCTAAAATATGCTGGTGCTAGGGACAAAACACGCAAAGAATAGAGTCGGATGGGAGGGAATATGCAAAGCACGCATACAGCTTGACCAAGATAACAATACCCTTGTGGTGCTGTAGTCGCAAGGATGACAGATACGGAAGAAGAAAAGCGAGAGGAGAAAACAAATGACTCTGCACTTTAGTTAGCGAGTTTACCTGGCACATTCTTATCTTGTTTAAGAGATACCTTTGTCTCCTAGCTGCAAATAACATTATTAATTCAGATTTTAACTAGCTTGTCCGAGGGGGATGGTGCTGCAAGGCCAACAATATCTAGTTTCGATTTTTTAACTGTGTACATTTTTATTAAAAAAGAAAATAAATTACATTGTTCGATTAGGTGTACCCAATGTTCCTGAGTAAATTTTTGTTTACCAAATCTTAAAGGTAACGTACTTACGAGACAAAATTTACATGGAATGTGTGTTCCGACATGACGCTCATGCCAATATCAATGTACAATTAGTTGCTAATGGTGGTAATTTTGTAATTACTATAATTACTACGTAACTGCACCTATATACGTATACAAAAAAAAGCATTGATTCTTTTAGATTTAGTGAATGATAAAATGGGTGTGACACTCATGCAATAAATGGTACTTATTTTTTATTAATGATAGCAATTTTTGTAACTATTATACAAGGTGTCACACATAATATCGGTACACATCATATGTATCGTTCATTACAGGTGTACCGGTTTTATGTGGGACACCCTGATAATAGTTACAAAAATTGCTATCATTAGTCAAAAATAAGTATAATTTATTGCACTAAACTTAAAATAATCAATGCTTTTTTGTATATACAGGTGCAATTATGTAGTAATTATAGTAATTACAAAATTACCATCACTAACAACCAATTGTACACTGTTACTGGCATGAGTGTCCTGTCGGAACACATACATTCCATGTAAATTTTGCCTCCTACGTACGTTACCTTTAAGATTTTATGAACAAAATTTACACAGAAACATGGAAACACCCTGTATAAACCACCTATACAGGGTGTTTCCGTGCAAACTGGTAGGGTAGATGGAGACTGACAAAAGTACCAATATGAGATGAGGAACTCCGGTCCGAAAACTCGTCATTAAAAAGTTATGAGCCAAAACTACAGTACGGACGCGATAAGAAGCGGCGTGCAATCAGAACGCAGAACGGCAGAACGTGACCAAATTCTGTCTCCTCGTTGGCTGCCATGTGGCTGGGGGGTTTCTACGTTGCCACGTTCGCACAAACACACGGACAGGCTAGTCAGCTGTTGGCAAGCTCGGGAAAAAAGTGTCACGCGAAATTAAGCACGTACGTATCAGTATGCTAATATATGTTATTTCCGTCGTAAAGTGATAAATTAACGAATCTAGAAGTTTGAATCTGAAGTTTCTTGTAGGTTGACGTTAACTACACAGCAACCGAAAACCTTCACTGAAAGATCATTTGTTGTGTTTTTATTATGGTACATTGCAAGCATCAGCTACCGGCATCTTTTTACTTATGTTGTATCGTATCACAAATACCAACAAAAGAAAATGCGTCTTGTGTTATGAACAACACTGTGGCAAATCGTTCTCCTTTGATTTCATGCCGCCTCTCTTTGCCTTCTTTGTCACGCCGCGATTGTTGAAGCTTCAGAACGTACAAATGAAATGTATTTCTTGAAAATTATGGCAAATTACGTAGAAACAAATTACGTACAACTTCGTTTCGTTAACACGTTTTTAAATTATATTTTGGAGAACCTACAAAAAATCACCTCCAAAACAGAATTTTACAGAACTGAGTTACTGTATTACGGAGAAGAATTTATCAAGAACAAATCAATTGTGTGTGAATTGATTGATTGAGTTGGTGTTTTAAAGTCCACTTTATGCACACTACGGCTAATCTGGAATGGACCTACAGTTGGAAGTGGGATCCGAACCACTATGTGCCTCGACAGGGTATAAAACCCAGGACTACTTGATTACAAGGCTACAACACTTACCCTACCACTGTGCCATCGGGGAGCCACATGTGGGTGTGTGAAGTGAGATAATTTGGGAGCTATATGAGAATGCAGGCTCTGGCAATACAGAGTTCAATAAATTACAACGAAACGCGTGGCAATTGCTCGATTTCCTTAACATTAATGATACATTTGGTACATGTGTTATTAATGCTTTGAGCTACCTGTACGTAAAAACATAAAAAATGAATGAAAGAACAGAAGTAGTAGTTAAAGAATCAGTTGTTTTTGCTTACCGGCTACCATTACAGTGGCGCTATCCCAAGATCATCTTCATTGTTGGTTGGTAAAGGAACATCTTCATCTGAGCTACTACTGTCACTGCTGTCTTCCCGCCCAAGTGAAATTACAAAATCCTCCATTTGCTGCTCTTCAACTCCCTACTTTTCCCATGCTTCGGAAATAATCTTCCTTGTGTGTTCTATAGCCGAACGCCACCTATCTGCTGTCACATCCCCGATAGCCTGGTCTGTCAATTGCAAAATTTTAGACGGTGTAAAAGGTGGCAAAGTGTTCCTCTGTGCTACCAGCCCTTTGACCTGTGCCCAAATAAGTTTGATTGCATTGTACATACAATAATAAGGCGCGAGACGGACCACCGTATGTCCCGCTTCTTCTGCAAGCTTGTCTATTCGATATATGGGGAACTGGGGTTTGTGTAACATAAGGAGCTGCAGTAGTTCAGCCTTCCTCATGTTTCTGTGGGCTCGCGAAAATCCTGAAGTAGGTCAATCCGGCAACTGCGCGTCGCTACCAGAGTGGGTGGTCCCACGCCGCTTGCTAGCGCGTCCTGACTGTAGTTGGGACTGCCTATGACAGTAAAATAATGCAGTTGAGGCTCATCTGGCTCCACTCGATTTTTTCGTGTAGGGTCATGTCAAAAGTGTTGTATATTTTTTTTTATTTGATTTAGTTTATTTTACTTCGCGTTTTGTGCCTCTTGGCTAATTTGCGAAGATGGGGATGAGTGATGAAATGATGAAACTGATGAATGGACATTCACAAACAACCAAGCCCGACCGGGATTCGAACCCGGGACCCTTGGCGTCGCAGCGCGATGTGCTAACCACTCGGCCACAGGGTCGGGCAAAAAGTGTTGTATATGACACACCGATAGAGAGTAAGGAGGACTTGCTGGCAAGAGTCCTTGCTGCCTGTGAAATCGTCAAAACGACTCCATGGATGTTAGAGCGGATATGACAGACTTGCTTGCGATGCTGGGGGCTGCCATTTTGAACAACTACTGTAACGTTTTCGTCGTAGAGTGCTACGATACGCTGTAGTAATGTCCGCATTAAATCTACAAGCCACATCTTTCAGTTGTCTTTTATAGGCAGCCTCAACTAGGTTTGGCTTATAACTTTTTAATGGTGAGTTTCGGGACGGGATTCCTTATCTCATATCGATCAGTCTCCATCCACCCTACAAGTTTGATTCAAGTTCATGAAAACACCCTGTATAAACAAAAAAAGAAGCAGCGATTCAAGTGATTTCATAAATTTTAGTGATTGAGAAAGGTGGGTCTCAGAGTCCCCCAGGTAAGTACGTTTCTTGTACGGGACGGGTAATCAAGGGTTAATATTTCAAATAAACATTGAAATTCCCCTTCCCTCTGGCTTTACTGCGACGTGATGATAAAGACGAAGGGGATGAGAAAGAGAGAGAGAGGGTGGGGGAGGATCATCACGAACATCCATGGCTTGTCCGTGATTCGTGTTCAGAACCTCTGATAGTGGTCCGCGGGGAAAGGTCTTGCAAAGCAGTACGTGGGTTCGTCCACCATGGAAAGGGAATACGTAACGTCTTCGTGGCAGCAACGCACGCGAGGAAGATGGATGTCAAAGACAAGGTCTATAAATACTTGATTCTGCCTCGTACCACAAAAACGAGTCATTGACCGTTAATTTCGCGTGGACAGGAGATTCCGAAGACTCAGCTGCCTTGTTTGCACGAGATCCGAAGTACGTACTTCACGGACATTCAGCGAACGCATTCTTCTCAACCACGAAGCGAAACCTTTTGCGGGAAAAAGTGCATGTCTGCTCCTTCACGAAGCAGTTTGTTAGGCTTCCAAATCGGTTAAGGAGGTCTAAGAAGTGCTCCAGCTACGGAAATTTCAGCAGCGTTCTGACTGCACCATTGAATCCGTCTGGAACTACTGTGGGACCCTCGTTTTATTCGGAGTTCCTCCATTCCATGCGCATCTACACAGAGCCAGCGGCGTGCCTGGAAATTTCGCAAAAAGCTGTTTTTCCTCCAAGGTTGTTAAAGGTTCAAGAACACATAAATTCTAATGGGTTCCGCAACAAATTAAATTCGGTCCAAGTTGCGTACTGTTTCAATACGGTCGGGCATCCTTCAATACGGATGGCGTAGTGGTAACGTCGTCGCCTTGAAATCAATAAGTCCCGGATTCGATACCTGGTGGAGTCAAATTGCATAGTGGTTCCGATCGCACTTTAAACTGTAGGTCCAGTCCCGATTAGCCTATTTGTGCATAAAGTGGACTTAAAACATCAATTCAAATTCAAATTCAATTCAAATTTCAATACGGAACTTGGTCCGAAGTTAAATTGATCTGGTATAAAGATTCTTGACCGTATTTAAATTGATCCGGAAAAAAAGATCCCTGGACCGTATTTAAATTGATGCGGAAAAAGTATCCTGTACCGTATTTAAGTTCATCCGAAAGAAAAAAAGGTTCCTGGACTGAATTGAAATATTGTAAACAAAGAAAAGTTATTTAGGGTCTAGAACTTGTTTATTTTCTCTCCCGAAAGGGGATTGAATTTATTTACAATTCCTAAACTTTTAAAACCCTGGGATTGTTAAAGATCCAGGGACCCATGCATTCTAACGGGTTCTATTTGGTTCCGCATGACACGCACCTTCTGCCTTTAGGGCTTTATGTTAGTCGGTTACAACCCTTTTATCGGACTTCTCAAAGGCTTCTTAGGGTTAGTAGGACCAAGCCCTTGCGTGGTCTGTGGTGCAGGATTTATTTTTAATTATCACCTATGTAGGTTTGAAATGAAAGATCATTAAGACCTTTTACTCGAAGATTTATTTAAACTTCTGATGTTATACAAACACTTTTTCCAAACAGACAATTCACCCAGTATAACTTGTAGGCCTAAACCTATTAGTTATATCGAAGTTTATAACCCTGGTCTTTTGATGATGCAGGAGAACGCCTTATTCAGAGTTGGGTTTGTAGAATATCTGCCAAAATGGAGTACAAGTACACCAGCCAATCCGAAGATTGAAGCAAGATATTCCCCAACGTCCCCTGAACCATCAGCCTTTCGGCAACCAGGAGAATGTCCCGTAGACTTACGAAAGTCTAGCTCTTTTATATCATATTGTTGTTTACAATTTACCAAGGTTACTACATAGTTGTTTAGTATTTCCATAGTTTCATCATTTTTCCTGATTTAAGTTAAACAATTCATTACCTATTAACAATAACACATTCTTAAAGAAAAGATTCCAACATAGATTAATACAATACAGATTGAATAGTTTTTTGCTTGAAAAAGCATGTGTTGACAGGGGCGACACACGCAACAGGACCGAAACCTTCATTCTCGTTCAATTTAAATTCGGTCCAAGTTTCGTATTATTTTATTTCAATACGAAACTTGGACCCTATTTAAAATGATCCGGAATAAAGGTTCCTGGACCGTATTTAAATTGATCCGGAAAATAATGTTCCTCGACAGTATTTAAATTCATCCGGATATCAAGGTTCCTGGACCAAATTGAAATACTTTAGAGATAAAAGCAGGGTGGCTACAAACAAGCAGAAATGAAATTCCCTGACTTTTCCAGGTTTTCCAGGACAAAATTTACATTTTTCCCTGACAATTACAAAGTAAACTAAATCGATCTTTTTGCAAATAGAAATAATAAACTCACACAGATCCACGTATGGTTTTGTTAAGTACCAATATTATCTTCTATGAAATTGACTTAATTTCTCTATTCTCTATGATTTGAATTCAAACTGCAAAATAGTGAATTTGGAAAATTATTACAATTCACAAGCTAGGGAACGATTACGGAATTTTTCATACGCAGTAAGTTTAAAATAAAATACTTGATTATTTTTAAAGTTACGACTAAATGCGATAAGAGTGAAGAGTGATTGATTAAGAAATACAATTTGTAATTCATCAGTCTCCTTAGCTATACATTCTCCGTATTATATGTTGATATTTCCACTGAGGTTTGGAACCCTCTGCTTGCAAGAACCATGAGTGCGGACTCATTTTTCAATGCATAAAGCTACTTCTCTCTTCTCTGTAAAGCAAACAACTTAACTCTTGCATATAAGTGAAACAATTGAATCGAACAAAATAAAGTGTCATATTTCCTTACATTATCAATGGGATTTCTGCTTCAGTACAATATATCCAAGTGAAGTACTGTGAAACACACAATATGCAGTTATACCATTAATACTGACGAAAAGGGTATGTAGGTATTAGAAATTGAACGCAAGGAATTTATAGAATTGCATTGTATAGGTACGTGATTTAGCTAACCACACATTAAAACAGTAAACACTCTAATAAAAAAAGGTTCTGAAAGTTCATATACGAGGGGCATCCTGAAAAAAGCTCCTCCAAAGGTGCCTATACGCAGCACTATTGGTCGGAGAGCTACACACACACACATGCAGGCAGGAAGAAGTGGCATGTAGCTGTAATCTGGTACAGTTGCAATGCAGCCGCTTTAGGACAGTTCTAGGTTAAAGATTTCAGCTCTCATACAGTCTCCCACCGACTGCGATATAGCCTACATTGCACGCTCAGAATTTGGCACAGAGCCACCAGCAATCGTGTCAGGTGTGCAGACCGGACGTCGTGAGTGATAGTAAGGTCAGCCGATGATGCAGACAATCCATGGAAGGCCAATCGAATGTGCACAACCCCATACAGCTGAGTACCCACGGGTACTTTGCATCACTTCGGGTGAGAGATCTTGGTAACTACCTGTACAGCCCTGGCCTTGAATGTACCGACTTCCATCTCTTTGTTTAACTGAAGAGGTTTCTGGCAGGGCAAGGATTTGACAGCCACACTGCGGTAGAGATAGTTCCAGTCTTTGCTGTCAGACAATATAACATGGGCATACAAAATTTAGTGCCATGCTACGACAAAAAACAGAACAACGGTGGTATATATGCCGAAAATTAGGTTAGGACTCACTGTTACTAATGTAATAAATTACAACTGATATTCTTGTTTTATTTATGCCTAATCGGTAGGGAACTTGATATTTTGTTATATTTTTAAAAATTGGTGTATTTTCTTATTTTTTATTTTTTACTACAAGCTGTTATTTTCCCCAAATTTCACATTTTCATTTTAGCGCATTTTCTGGCAAATATCTGAAATTATACCTTCATGGTTTCAAAGTAAGACAAATGGCTTACGCCTCTTCGTGAGAGTTTGATATCTTGAAAGTTATTTCGGGAAAGTTATTTTCCATACCCCTTTTTTAATTCTAAGGTAAGGATTTTAGATAATGGAATTTTCCCCATATATACTGAAGGGCGCATAATGACCATAAGTGGCGACGCACCCAAAAAATTAAAATTAATCAATCTCACGTGACAGATACCAATATATTATGGCACCAAAAATTGGCATTATCTTTTTTTGACTTGTTAAGTTGAAAAAATTGTGGGAAATACATGATTTAATGTGGCTGTCGGAATTATTCCATGTACGTATAACTCTATAGTTTACTCTTGAGTAAAATGTTGGAAACCTTGCATGTTCTATGTACACAAACATGGCCTAGAAAAGACAAGAATGTTGAATTTCATGGAATTTTTCGTTGATTTAGGACATTTCTTTTAAAAAAATCGCTAAAAAAGCCAACAATTCGCATTTTATGACAAATTCACATTATTTCGAACGGGCGAAAAATGTGTCCAGACATCATCACTGCACATTCCTAAACATAACTTTGCAGCAATTACCATTTTTCACAGTTTTCGCGTTTACGAAAAAAAATCAATGTCCCTACTAATTGGAAATTACTTTCTGGCCACCCCTCGTATAACTCAGTAGATGGAAAGTGAAAATTTAGCAGGGCTGGCAGAGAAAAGTCAATTCTTGAAGAAAGTGATTTGCTTTTATGATTGAATGATTCGAGTAAATATGATATTAAAATATTTACGTATCTATTATTAGTATTTTATTTCATAATATTGGACATTAACCTTACTCAGTGAGAGATTAATGACCATCTCTCATGAGTTTAAACAGACATGAATTTACAGTGTTGCAGTAAATTTGAGGTTGGGAGCATGCACTTGCCAATTTTTATAACAATCACTAATGCAGATTTATGTTTCACTTTTTCGTGATAGTATTCAATATATATTCCATTTGGTTGGATTCTTCTTGATATCTAAGAATAGTGCAATGTCATTGTAAACGTATGTTAACTTGTGCGAAACCAGTAATAAGTCAGGATGATGAAAGAAAACCTTCGTAAGCACTGCTACATTAAATAAGGTGAAGTGAGCCAGAAGAGTAATAAAATTCCAGCAGCATATTTGCAGTCTAAAGCTCTTCTTGTTTATGCATTCGATTTTTGTTGGATGTTACAGTCCATGCAATTTCTGTCGCATGTTGTAGTGATATACTTTGTCGGGTGGCGATATTCGACAAAAATCGTATGTATCAATGGAACCTATTTGTTTCCATGTTCCTTCCGTTTGCCCAACAAAATGCCTTACTACGACGTCCGACAACTATCGGACGCCACCACCCGCTCTTATCCCCTCCATCTGTTGACAAGTCTCCTTACTACTCCCATACGGACAAGAAAAAAAATGATAATTCAATGCATTTTCCCCGTAATATTTAGAGGCTTAACATTTATTCCCCCGATGATACCATACGGTATCATCAGTGTAAGGTCGTACTCGCCCGATGATACCATATGGTATCATGGTGCTGATTACGAAATGAATGTGCTTTTTGGACCTCCATACA
Source organism: Lepisma saccharinum (assembly GCF_977018435.1). Classification (NCBI taxonomy): domain Eukaryota; kingdom Metazoa; phylum Arthropoda; class Insecta; order Zygentoma; family Lepismatidae; genus Lepisma; species Lepisma saccharinum. Next base: position 81,353,313 of record NC_139239.1, read on the forward strand.
CTTATGTTTGGGTGGAAACTCTGACACAGGTCTGGAGCAAGCCTGGGAAATTCATATTGATGACCAACCTCCCCCCTCTCTGCAACATATCCATGCCACATTTCCGAACAGAGTTTCACATTTTGGCTCATTATTAAACTTGTATGGCACCCAGGGACATGAAACATGTTTCAATCTCTTTGGAAACGTTAATTCTTTGAAGAGAATACTAAGGTTTGCGCCTTCTTCCCAAAATAGCGGCAGAAAAGGGGGCAAACTCCAGATTTTTGTTGGTTTTTTTTCATCGAAATTCGGTGGTCGCGCCCCCAAACCCCCCTTCCTCGGTTCGGCATTCTGAATTATACACGGTTGCATGCTATTATGATTTAGCTGAAAAACAAAACTTATCCGAAGTAGATTGCTCCTATAGTGCCCGAGTTATAACAATTTTCCTCCAAAAATGCAAATTACCTATTTTTAGTAAAAAAAACAGTGTTTCACATTTTGGCTTATGGCACCCAAGAACATGAAACATGTTTCATTCTCTTTGTAAACGTCCATTCTTTGAAGAGAATACTAAGGTTTGTAAAAAAAATTTAAAAAATAATCACATTTTGGCTTATTATTCAACTTGTATGGCACCCAAGAACATGAAACATGTTACGTTCTCTTCAGAAATGTCCATTTTTTGAAAAGAACACTAAAGTTCGCGCCTTCTTCCCAAATAGAGGAGGAAGAGGGAGCAAACTTTCCAGATTCTTATGGTTTCTTCATTGAAATAAGGGGGCTGCGCCCCAAACCCCCTTTCCTCGGTTCAGCGTTCTAAATTGTACACGGTTGCATGCTCTGATGTTTTAGCTGCAAATTAAAACTTATCCGAAGTAGATTGCTCGCATAGTGGCCGAGTTATAACAATTTTCTGAGCAATATGCAAATTACCTATTTTTAGTAAAAAAAAACAGTGTTTCACATTTTGGCTTATGGCACCCAAGAACATGAAACATGTTTCATTCTCTTTGGAAACGTCCATTCTTTGAAGACAATACTAAGGTTTGCGCCTTATCCCCAAAATAGCGGGAGAAGAGGGGGCAAACTACAGATTTTTGTTGTTTTTTTCATTGAAATTCGGGGGTCGGGCTCCCCCAAACCCCCTTCCTCGGTCAGGCGTTCTGAATTGTACAGGGTTGTATGCTGTGATGTTTTATCTGAAAAACAAAACTTATCTGAAGTAGATTGCTCCCATAGTGCCCGAGTTATAACAATTTACCTCTAAAAATTCAAATTACATATTTTTCGAAAAAAAAATCACATTTTCGCTTATTATTCAACTTGTATGGCACCCAAGAACATGAAACATGTTACGTGCTCTTGAGAAATGTCCATTCTTTGAAAAGAATACTAAATTTCGCGCCATCTCCCCAAAATAGCGGGAAAGTAGGGGCAAACTCCAAATTTTTGTTTTTTCCATTGAAATTCGGGGGTCGTGACCCCAGCCCCCCCTTCCTCGGTCCGGCGTTCTGAATTGTACACGGTTGCATGCTATGATGTTTTATCTGAAAAACAAAACTTATCTGAAGTAGATTGCTCCCATAGTGCCAGAGTTATAACAATTTTCCTCCAAAAATGCAAGTTACATATTTTTCGTAAAAATAAAAAATCACATTTTGACTTATTATTCTACTTGTATGGCACACAAGAACATGAAACATGTTTCATTCTCTTAAGAAATGTCCATTCTTTGAAGAGAATACTAAAGTTCGCGCCTTCTTCCCAAAATAGTGGGAGAAGAGGGGGCAAACTTCAGATTTTTGTTTTTTCTATTGAAATTCGGGGGTCACGCCCCCGAAACCCCATTCCTCGGTCCAGCGTCCTGAATTGTACACGGTTGCATTCTATGATGTTTTAGCTGCAAAACAAAACTTATCCGAAGTAGATTGCTCCCATAGTGCCAGAGTTATAACAATTTTCCTCCAAAAATGCAAATTACATATTTTTCATTTTTCGTAAAAAAAATAATTACATTTTGGCTTATTATTCAACTTGTATGCCACCCAAGAACATGAAACATGTTTCATTCTCTTGAGAAATGTCTATTATTTGAAAAGAATACTAAATTTCGTGCCTTCTCCCCAAAATAGTGGGAGAAGAGGGGGTAAACTTCAGATTTTTGTTTTTTCTATTGAAATTCTGGGGTCGCACCTCCCAAACCCCCTTCCTCGGTCCGGCGTTCTGAATTGTACACGATTGCATGCGCTGATGTTTCAGCTGCAAATTAAAACTTATCCGAAGTAGATTGCTCCCACAGTCCCCGAGTTATAACAATTTTCTGTTCCCGTGCAGAGTTCCATAACGATATCTTTAAATTAAAAAAAAAAAAAGTCAATGAAGACGAAATTCCCTGACATTTCCCTGACTATTTTTGACACCTCAAATTCCCTGACTTTTCCCGGTTTTCCAGGTTTTCCAGGTCTGTCGCCACCCTGTAAAAGGTTCTATAGGGTCCATAACCCATTGCTGATTTTCTCTCCTGGACCGAAATTGAATTTGTTTAAAATTCCTGAACCTTTAACAACCCTGGTTTCCTCCCAAGGAAGAGAGAGATTGAAACTTCACGAGATTTTGTAGCCAATGTTACGTTTTACCATATTTTCTAGAGCCGAGTTGATAACGATGCCGATGTATCGGTATCGGAAAGTACCCGTTGGATTTTAGTTACGGATACCTGTCGATACTTTTCCGGTGGAATGATCATCGTTCGCGGGGATCGCACAAATGTCGCGTGAAACTTAAGTGTCTAATTATCCTGGAAATTATGCAAATTCGAAGTTTCTATTTTTTTATTTTTTTTTGCCACAATATTATGTGAAAAAACTAGTTTGTGATTACATAACAGGTAGTCTTCTATTCTGATGTGATTTTCTAATAATTCAAAGCAAAATCAGGTCAATTCATGCTTATAATTATGCTCACCCACTAATTTTGAACCGACTTTCAATTGTTACAATTTTCACATCAGTATCGGTACGGGGAATCGGTAAGAATATCGGTTTAAAGCGGTATCGGCTCAACCCTATCTTTTCTATTTAATGCTGTTATTTTATGATCCATACACGCGCACAACAAAAGTAGAAAGAGAAATATAGAAATGTTTTAAAAGCAATTCAAACATTCTATGAAATAAGCAGTAAATACGTGTATGAAAATTAAATTCAAGAAAATAACAAAATTAAGGACGTGTGAAACTTAATATGCGACTCCTAAATCAAATGTAGAATGTGATATTTCATTTCATCAGAGATTCGGAAACAATAGCAAAAAGAGAGAGAGAGAGAGAGAGAGAGAGAGAGAGAGAGAGAGAGAGAGAGAGAGAGAGAGAGAGAGAGAGAGAGAGAGAGCATTATAATGATATGGACATGTTTTTGTAATAGGAAAAACAAGGTTTCAGAATAAAAGGATGGCGATGTGTAACAACATGAAGGACTGTTTAATTTCCAATGACAACTGAATCCATCTAAGTTATCTCGAACTTTTTAAATAAATTAATCCATCACGTGTTTACCATGATGCTTCTTTTAGGAACGCAGCAAATAAGAATATACATATTGCATAACACATTAAATGTTAGTCCCATCCAACGTGCCGTTTCAGAGAACTTTTCTTCAGTTCCTTAACAGCAAATTGTAAATAATAATGTTAATAAGAATTACAGAAAAGGGATAGGAAAGCAAACCAGTCACGTGATGTAATTATGCAATGAAACAGACAAATGCAAGAAAATTAATTAAAATACGATTCAAATACAAGAAAAAAATCCAATGTCTCTTGGTTAATCGTCTTCCATTAAAAATACCTTGTATTAGAAGATTCGAAAAATCAACAGGTGCACGTACTGTTGTAGCATTTGAGGTGCATAAATTAAATTTCATGCATTTTCTTTTCTGCATTTAAATTGTTTTGTTTTACGATAAATAACAAGGATTCGAAAATATGATTCTATTAGTTGAGAGTTTCACCAGTAGAATTTGTAGTGCAGGAATGACACGGAGTCTTGTGACGTTATGTTCTGGATACGTGACTTCTAAAGAAGATGACATCATTATTAAATAATCCAGTTTCCGACACACTCATTCAACCACATTGCATGAGTCACTCGTTTAGAAATCACAATAATGCATATTCAGCAACAGGAAGAGTAAAACATCGTGTGGGTACATTTTCCTTTGCATATACGCCGTACACTCATTTCTTAACTCGGACCTTAACGATTTTAGCCTTTCCTAATTTTTCAAGAGTTGCTTCCCCAAGGATAAACGTCACACACACGTAAGTACGTATGTATATGTATACATACATTTTTGTATATATATATATATATATATATAGGCCTCCCTGATGGCGCAGTGGTAGCGTTGTCGTCTTGTAATCAAGGGGTCCCGGGTTCGATACCCCATGGAGGCACATAGTGGTTCGGATCCCACTTTAAACTGTAGGTTCAGTTCCTATTAGCCTTACTGTGCATAAAGTGGACTTCAAACACCAACTCAATCAACTATATATATATATATATATATATATATATATATATATATATATTTATTTATTTATTTATTTATTGTAAAGGTGGATATTACATAGATGCGTTCTGGAGGAAGGGATTCACTATAAAATATAAAAATTTCATAATTATCACGTTTGATCTTCGTCTTAAAAGTAGTTGAAAGACAAAAATTTGTATTTCGAAAAAAAAAATCGTATTTCATCTTTCGTTATTGAAAAAAGTTGTTTTTTTTATTTTTATTTTGAAAAAGAATGGTCATCCCTAATTCCCACGTGCAAGATACCCGCACAGTTACCATCCGAACAGCAAATAGGATATCTCAGAAACCACGTGTAATTATTTGCTTGCATTGATTTCACTCTTGCAGTGGATAGAAAGGTCCAAAAAGCAGACTTTGAGTTAGGTCTTGTCGGAAGTGCCGTCCGAAAGCGCCAAGTAAACGAGCAATCGAGCCCGTATGGCGCAACACGCGAGATTGCAAACATCTGCACTCGTTATTCACTTGTTTAAAATCCTGGAAGTCGAAAATCATGCAGATGTTGGTTGTAGTTCTTCTGTGTGTGGACATGAAAGTATAACAACTTTTTTAAAATGAAAGTGATTTTATGGTGAAAAACCAGTGTTAAAACGTGTTCTTAGTTTTATCTACCGATCGCATTTGGCGCTGCAGTCGAAGTGCAACTCCAATCCAAGACTTCGAGACTGAACTGTGAGATCGTTCTTGAAGTATGTTCGCTTCAAGTACGTTCTTGCACCTTTCGGACACGGCCAGACTAATTGATTGATTGATTGAGTTGGTGTTTATAATTTCACTTTATACACAGTAAGGCTAATCGGGACTGGCCCTACGGTTTAAATTGTGATCCGAAACACCTTGTGCCTCCAACGTGTATCGTAAGGCCAGACACATCAAGGTTATACGTCGCGTGAGAGATCGCGATAATACGCCACTGTTGTGACAGAGCTCACTGCAACCAGTTGAGAGAATCTACCGGGAAAGTTATCCATCCCACTCGGTCCACTCCCGTAGCTGGCCACGTAGATGCAGGCCACCAGCAAGGGTACCTAACACCACCCTTAACGACAATAGAACACACGTCACCCAGCAGATCTGAGTGGGTGTGACTGACCTGTTCTGGCTGCATTCCCTCTTCATGAACCAGTACAATGTTGCAAAATTTCTTGCAGCTTCTTCAGATGCAATCCTTATGCACTTAACTGCAAGCAAAGCAGACTCTATGTGGGAGTAGGGCGTGGCATATAATATGCGCGGGATCTGTAACCATTTTTAATGAATTCCAGAGAGCTGAAATACAGCGGATCTTAGTTAACCAGTGTGAATGAAGCGCATGTGTATATATCCTAAATATTTTCAATAAAACATATGATGATCAGTAAACAATAAATGTATATCTTAAGGCATTATAGTGATGCAATAAGCAGGGAAAGTGCAAAATTATTATCAGAAAGCCTATGAAAGCAAATCTATGAGAATCGAAACCTACGGGTGATTGATTGATTTGCTTTATTTTACTTCGATTCTTGTGCAACTTTTGGCTAATTTGCGAAGATGGGGATGAGTGATGACATGATGAAATTGATGAATGGACACACACACAAACATCCATCTCAGGCTTGGATTCGAACCCGGTACCACTGGTGTCGTGCTAACCACTTCGCTACGGGAGCCGGCTCGTAACTTATGGAAATGTATAAATTGATTTTCTTTTCCGATGTAGATTATCAAGGACGTGGAGCTTTGTATCGTGCATTCCCGTTTCGCCAAACAGCTTATCGGCACAAAATTAGGTGGTCGACATTTTAAGCGAAACGACAATTCCCGTTCTGCCTAATCCAATTTAAAGGGGAATATTTTTAAATAAACGTGAATTATGGTCATTTAGAGGGATATGTATACTTAGTTTTGTAATAATAGCATTTTAACATAAACTTTTTATTCCTTTTATATCAGGATAATTTTTAAATGTATGTCTATGACACAAAATGACTTACGCCTTCTGTTGGAAAAATGGAAAGTGATTCCTAAATGATTTACAGCAAATATTTTTCAAATCCGGAGGAAAAGGGAACTGCATCCCCCCCCCCCCCTTCCGTGAACGTTGTGACTCCCTCGGGTATAGATGCAGCAGTTCTAAAACATTAAGGCACAATTCTTGTGTAAACGTCTGCTTCCAACGCAAACATCCAAGGTTCGAATCTTGAGGTACGGGACTAAATTTTGAAAAGGTAGAAAGGCGAGAATAAGAGTAAAATATAAATCATTAACTAATTTTCCCCCCCAGATGACCGTAGTCAAAACAAAGCACTCACCACACCAATGTTGTACAAGACATTTCCGTTTCAAATTCCTCTTATTGAGTTAGGGTAAACACTGAGAAACAATTACCAACAAGTTTGAAAGCTGAGAACCTTGTCCATTAGTCTCTACCCACAACACACGATGGGGAGTTCTTGTTTTAAGTCTACTTTAGGCACAGAAGGCTAATCGCGACTACGCCTACAATTTAAAGTGGAATCGGAACCACATTGCCTCCACTGGGTATCAAACCCAGACCCGCTGATTACAAGGATTACCTCCACGCCATCCGGGAGACCGCAAAGGAAAGTTTTGAGACGAGGAACTCTCCAGTGAACCGATTTGTTGGTCAGAAGCCACGAATTTATTGGATGGTAGTTGGCGGTTTTAATATGATAAAAGTATGCACCAGTGAAACGGAAAGTAAAATTCGTGTGGGTATTAATGTGTCTGACAAATTTACAATTCATGATGTGTTAAAACAAGTAGATGCATTATATATGCTGTTAGGAAGGTAAATGAAACTAACGAAGGACTAAAATTAAATGGTGTGACTCAGTTGTTAGCATGTGCAGATTATGTAGACTTATTAGGGGATGATATAAATACAATTAAGAATAATGCTAAAATATTTTTCACAACAGCTAAAGATATAGGTTTGGAAGTAAAGAGAAAACTAAATATATGCTTTACAGGCCGAAACCAAGTGTTAGGTAATAATCAAAATATAATTATTGATAACAACTCGTTTGAACCAGTTTCCAAATTCAAATACTTAGGGGTATTATTAACAAATGAAAATTATATTAAAGAGGAAATAAAAAGTAGGCTTAATTCAGGAAATGCATGTTACTTTTCTCTTCACGAACTTTTGTCTTCTCGTTTAACATCTAAGAAACTAAAAGTTAAAATATACAAAACAGTAATTTTGCCTGTAGTATTATATGGATGTGAAACTTGGTCCCTTATATTGAAAGAGGAACATAAATTGAGAGTATTTGAAAATAAGATCCTTAGAAAAATATTTGGACCTAAAAGGGATGAGGAGACAGGTGAGTGGAGAAGGTTACATAATTTAGAACTACATAATTTGTATTCATGTCCAGATATTATTAGAATAATTAAATCAAGAAGACTTAGGTGGGCAGGACATGTGGCACGAATGGGAGAGGAAAGAGGAGTTTACAGGATTCTTGTTGGGAAACCTGATGGTAAGAGACCTGTAGGAAGGCCAAGACGAAGATGGAGGGACAACGTTGAGATGGACCTAAAGGAAATCGGTAAGGATGGAAAAGAGTATATAGATCTTGCTCAGGATAGGGACAGATTGAAGGCCTGTGTTGCTGCAGCCATGAACCTTCGGGTTTAAGAAGGCTAGAGAGCTAGTTAGTTAGTTTCATAGTTTGCGCTAACAGTAACCTTAATTGTCTCAATCTCGTTCAAAGAAATTGCTAAGTGTCTGGGCTTACCCAGAGTAAAATGAAGTCTGGAATTCATTTGGGAGGAAGAGCATTTATTCAAAGTGCTCCACTAATGAATTTCCACCGACCGATTGTTCTCCCCACGCCGGCCCTCCATTAACGTGCCCCAACAATATTTTTGACAAGATTTCTCGATATCTAAAGATATTAAATGACTGATTAATTTGGTTTATTTTACTACGCATTTCTGCCACTTTTGGAAAATCGCGAAGATGAGAATGAATCATGATATTATGAAATTGGTGAAGGGACATACAAAGGACACCCATGCACAGGCCGGGATTCGAACCGAAGACCTCTGGCAATATCTAAAGAAATAAATGACGCTCTTGTACATCTTTTTGTGTTATTTTACGTCGCTTGTAATCGTGACGATTAGAATTGTGATACATGTGAAGCATCAAACACATCATTTTCCCTACACAGGATTCGAACCTGGACCCACATTTTTGCAGCGTGGGATACAAAGAATCAGTCCTGACTTCGCATACACGACATCAACCAATTGCCATCATCAAGTTATTCTCACATTTTCTAGTTCTTGTGAGTGCTAGACTGCTGCGAGTCCAGACGCCGAAGAACTTAATGAAGATAATTGAAGGGTGCCACTGACGATGAAGATGTATCACGTTAAGGCGGAAGTGGTTATTTACCATCCCGGTGCTAGGCTTTTCAACCTTACTTCTTTCTTTCAACTCCTCTGAAGGGGATTAGCTAAAGTTCTAGAAATAGGCATCAAAATGAGAGGAGAAGGAGTCTCGCCTGGTTGAACCAAACCCTATGCGGTGGTGCGTATACAAGGACGTGAGAAACTTCCGTTAGTGAACAACCTGAATGCACCAACAATCAACACCGTTGTTGCATTAAACAGCGGAACGTGAAATATCACGGGCAATACTTTATTTTCGAAGTAATAAAAATTAAAACCAGCATCAAAACAAAACACATAATTTTAAACAAATTCTAATATTGCCGAAATGTTTTAAGGTCAGTCAAATTGAGCAGGCCTGGACCTTCAGTTTAAAGTGGAGCCCGAACCACCTTGAATCGAACCTGGCGCCCATTTATTTTGTTACAACGTGGCATCGTTATCATACGTCAGTGGCCGAACTGACGACCAAGGTGGCGGAGTGGATACCAGAACGCGCTACGATGCCAGGGATTCCGGATTCCAATCCCGGCTGGATAGGGGCGTTCTTTGTGAGTATTCCTTCAATTTCATCGTATCATCACTAGACCTCGGATTTTAGGTTTTTAACCCATTTTTTCCTTTGCAGGTAAATAAAAAATAACAAATTATGTCAGAGTTTCATTAAAAAACGCAACAACTGACGAAGTTTTATAGTGCCTAAAATAATCTATTTTGCTTTTTAGAACCTATTTTAGGTTTATGCGCCTAAATCAAACCTTTCTTTAGGTTTTTATGGATTTTTTAAGGTTTTTTTAAGGATTTTTGTATCACACAGAGGTATTTTCTTGCTTTGGTACCGAAAAAGTTCAATGATTAACGTGTCTGAAAGAAACATTCTGTCAATTTCTCTTCCTCGAAGTCCATGATATTTTTCAAAGCTCTAAACCAGTGGTTCCCAAAATGTGCACCGGGCGCCGCGAAATGTTCCAATATATTCAATCAATGACATGATTGTTCGAAATACGTGCTTGTTTAGTACTTTTCACACATAAAATGTTTCTGAATTTGAAATATGTGTTTAATTTTTAACTTAAGGCAAGTAACCTAACCACACTAACTGAGCGCTGCAAGTGTTAGACAAGGCTACTTGGTCTGACTTGGACGCCGCGGAAAGATTTTGAAACACTAAGGGCGCCGTGAAACAAATAAGTTTGGAAACCCCCTGCTCTAAACAAAACAAAATGTCTGGCGCCACTGTTACCTGCACGATCGTTCTGTGCTTTGTGGCATTCATGCCTTGCAAAGTAACGTTTCAACATTCACCACTGACTGTTTCTGTGGATTGAACATGTTAAATACGTAAGAAAAAAAAGCGAAGTTTGACTGTGGATACCATGAAAAAAATTGTTATGTATTCAGGGTGGTCACTCTAGGACCATGATAAAAATCAAATATAATTCCTGGTTTTCATGGCGAAATTTTAAAAAATTCAATGGTACAGGCATTTTAATTTTACGCATTACCACCGTTCACCACACACACACAAATATATATATATTAACAATATAAAGGGTCTGTGCTATTCCAATGTATGCAAATTTGAAATTTTGTTTTTTAACGATTGTACCAAATCAGTATTTTCCATGAATTTTGAACCATTTTACATTTTTTGGACCCTACTTCAGGCTTTTTTTTAGCCTAATTTAAGATATTTTAGAACCTATTTTAGGATTTTTAGAGGCTATTTTAGGAACCTAAAAGCACTCTTTTTAGAACCTAAAATTCGGAGGTCTAATCATTACTCATCCTCATCATTGCGATTAGACAGAAGTGGCAGATAAGCAAAGTAAAATAAACTAAATCAATCGGTGGTCGAGCTCATAGAGTGGTTATTACTCGTACATGGTATCACCATCGAAGGTTTCAGGCTTGAGTCATGACGTGGACATTGGTGTTCCATTCCAATTGTCCCCTCATCGATTTCATTGAGTCGTTCGGATTAGCCAAAAAGTAACAAAAATGCCTCAAAATAAAAAAATAGAATTAAAACAGGATGTTTTCTTTAGCCCGACAACTCACATGTGATTCTACACGAATATCCAGAAAAACAGGACTAAGGATAAAATCTACATTAGGAATAAGGATATTAAATTAGGCACCTGGAATGTTCTGAGCCTTTACCGGCCTGGGGCATTTCAGTGCACGGTTAATGAGATAGTTAAGTATAAATTAGATGTAGAAGATGTCCAGGAAGTTAGGTGGCCAGGAGAAGGGAAATGTAAAACTAAAAATTATACTTTTTTCCATGGTGGTACTGAAAATCATAATTTTGGAACAGGCTTTTTCATAAATAATAGAATTATCTCGGCTCTTAAAACAGTAGAATTTATTAATGATAGGATATCATACATGCACCAACGAAAGATAAAGATGATAATACTAAAGATGATTTTTATGCAGAGTTAGAACAGATCTTTGATAAATTTTCTCAGTATGATATGAAAATTCTGTTAGGTGACTGTAATGCACAAATTGGCAAAGAAGAGACATTTAAACCCACGAATGGTAAAGAAAGTCTTCATGAATTAGGTAATGATAATGATATAAGATTAATTACTTTTGCAACCTCAAAGAATTTAATTGTGAAAAGTACCACTTTTAAACATAAAGATATCCATAAATATACCTGGTCTTCTCCACATGGTAAAACTCATAATCAGATAGATCATATTCTCATTGATAAGAGAAGGCATACTAGTATAATTAACGTTCGTACACATAGAGGTGCTGACTGTGCCAGTGACCATTATTTAGTAATTGCTAAACTAAGATAAAGACTCGCAGTGATAAATCATAAGCAACAAAATCTAAAAGTTCTAAAATTTAATACAGGAAAATTTGCTGATGAAAGAATTAAGAAAGATTACCAAATTAAACTGTCAAATAGATTTGATGTTTTGCAGGATTTAAATGATGATTAAAATATAAATGAAACAGACGTAAATAAGAATTGGGAGCACATACGTAATGCAATAGAATCAGCAGCTAAAGAAAGTATAGGATACCATAAACCAAGAAAAAGTAAGCCATGGTTTGATATTCAATGTCATAATCTAATAGAAATAAGAGATCAGGCTAGACTTAGGTGGTTAAATAACTCGGATGATACAAATCTAAACAATTATAATAGAATATAGCGAGAAGTTAGCCGCACGTTTAGAAGTAAAAAAAGAGATTACTTGAAAAGCAAAATTAACGAAATTGAAACAAACAGCGAAAACAAAAATATCAGAGATTTATATAAAGGTGTAAATGAGTTTAGAAAGGGGTGGCAACCTAAAGTAAACTTGATAAAAGATAAAGACGGTGATTTTCTAGCTGACCCAAGCGATATTCTAAATAGATGGAAGAACCACTTTAATGACCTTTTAAATGTTCATGTAGGAGATAAATCAGAAGTAAATGAAGTGCACACAGCAGAACCTTTAGTTCCAGAACCTAACTTGACTGAAGTTAAAGATGCTATTAACAGGCTAAAGAATAACAAAGCACCTGGTATTGATTTAATACCAGCTCAGTTAATTAAATATGGTGGAAATTTGTTAATATGTCAAATTCATAAATTAATTTGTTTAATATGGAATAAAGAAGAAATCCCTCAACAGTGGAAAGAATCCATAATTGTTCCTGTGTTTAAAAAAGATGATAAAATGAACTGCAATAATTACCGTGGAATTTCTCTACTCTCAACAACATATAAAATATTATCTAACATTATTTTAACAAAACTAACCCCATATGCTAATGAAATTATAGGTGATTATCAATGTGGATTTAAACGTAACAGATCAACTACAGATCAAATTTTTCACATTAGACAGACACTTGAAAAAAAGTGGGAATATAATCAAAATGTCCATCAGCTATTCATTGATTTCAAAAAAGCATATGATTCGGTCAAAAGAGATAAATTATATAATATACTAGTAGAGTTTGGAATACATAAGAAGCTTGTTAGTATGATAAAAGTATGCACCAGTGAAACAGAAAGTAAAATTCGTGTGGGTATTGTGTCTGACAAATTTACAATTCATTATGGGTTAAAACAAGGAGATGCATTATCTCCATTGCTCTTTAATTTTGCCTTAGAATATGCTGTTATAGATCTTGCTCAAGAGAGGGACAAATTGAAGGCTTGTGTTGCTGCAGCCATGAACCTTCGGGTTTAAGAAGGCTAGAGAGTTAGTTAGTTAGTTAGTATCCAACTTAGAAGATGAAAATATAACTAATTTTATGCAAACCCATAGATAGGCAGAGGATATAAGACAAAACATTATGAGAAAATTATCCTCAAAGTGACATTATTGTGCAAATGAATTAGACTAAAGAATATACCCTATAACAAAGAAATTTTGATGATCTACTCACTGGAATTCAATTGCCTCTTAATTACGTCTCCATCCAAGACTGATGGAGATCTCTAGCAGAAATGCATGCAATTACTATATTTTTCGATGGCATGGAGGAAACTGATATAAGATATTTTGCAGAGTGCAATGTGAAATCATGAACACTTCTGGGTTGTACAGATACCATTTGGAGATAATGTGATTATTACAACCCGGGAATGTCTGTGACTATTTTTGCAATAGTATACAAGAATTATTAGTACCGCAGATCCATTATTAAATGCTGTAGTTTACTTACTTACTTACACATGTAGAAGTAATTCACTGTGTAAGGGTTTCAGATTTACACTGTCTTCCCCAAATGCAGATTTGTATCCACATTTTTAACTTTCTTCAATATTAACAAGTGGAAGCACTTTGCATGAAATATTTGCATTTTATTCGTAATTTCTGTCCTCAAAGCTACTGTACATATAGGGAAACTTTTACTGAAGTTATTGCAAATGCTACTTCTTCTGTGCATATTCTTTAAACTGTTGGTCCAGTGCCGATTAGCCTATCTGTACATAAAGTGGACTAAAACACCAACTCAATTCAATTTTGTGCATCTTGGTATATTTTATTTTCATATTCTTAATGGTAATAACTAACACAAAGAACCACTCATCTAACGAAGGATATGATGCAGGCCCGTTGCCAGAATTATATTTCGGGGGTCCATACCTTATCAGCAGCCACAAAGACGAAAAAGTGAGGGAATAGAAGCCCTGAAGATGAAGTTCTCAGTGTATTACAACTTGTGAAGTTAAATTAATTACCACTATACACCATTTCCAACGATTCATTTGTAGGATTTCTGTGGAGCCTATGCTTGAAGGTAGAAAATAACAATGGTAGTTATCAATATAACATTTGAAATAAAGATTGCTTATTTTTCATGAAAATGTATGTGAATACAAGTAAGCATGATATATGGACTTCCAAGTTTCAATCAATCTAATAACAATACAAACACTGTAATTGGTTATTTGGCATGGTCAACTCATTCACCTACGTATGTGCTAACTTGAAACATGATATATCATGTTATTCATTTTAAAACATGAAGTGAATGCTTTAGTAGTGTTATATATGTTTTGCCAGCGTGAATGCTCTAATTTGTTTTCTTGTGTTCAAAAAAGTGAACAGCATATATTATGCATGGGATTGTAAAGACTTGTATGGGCTCCTTAAAGTCTATATATTCTGTTGTTTTTTTAAAAAATAATTCCAGTGGTCACATTTTGTTACTAGTTCAACTGTGTGATTAATCTGCATTGATTTAATGGAGTGTTCAGTGCAGTGTATTGGAGTGTATTACTTCTTGATGAAAAGTAAAATCCTCACTGGCCACAAGTTTCAATACTACATATCCTGGATACTGGTGAACATACACTGTACGGTAATGAACAGTGTTCATTATACCTAAAGACGGAAAGACAGAGAAAGTTAGATAGTTTATATACATTTTCCACACATATACCGGGTTTAAAAAGCTAATATGCATAAAATTTCACTCAACCCCTACCGAACAAAATAAACTAAATACTAGCCGACAAACACACTTACTCCCATCCCTCTCCCAACAAAAACTAATTTCTCTGTTTGTTTAGAGATGGGGATCGCCTAACCTATAATAAAATAATCACAGGTTATTGATTCTAGGTGCCAGAGAATAGTGGTTTTAGACTGTAAGTTCGCTTACGGTATTTTGCGTGTCCCCATTAACCTAGCGTGCAATTCCCCTCTCCCCCTATCTTCTGCATAACTCTGACGTGTACAGTACTTCCGGTTTTGCGAAGAGTCGAGAACCTTCCACAGCTGTTTGTATTATATTGCATCAGATATTGCATTGCTAGAGTGAGTTAGCTGTGCATATAGAGACTAGTCTCGGACATGGACACAAATATAACGCTATGATAATTAGCTGGTGTTCAAAATTATTGCATAACTTTATAAAACATCAGATGCTCATGAAAAATGTTGCTAATCGCTACTTGCCTGTTAATTTAACCTATGAAAAACCGTACAAGGTAATATTTTTACATGAGGTAAGTTGGCATACTCTGCTAGTGTGTTTTATGTGTGTATGTTTCCAGCTTCCAGCTGTAGAGGATTAGCTTTAGCCTATAGAAAAAAAATATTTGCAAAGGGGTAAGTTTGGTAACACTGCTCGTCGAAAGCAGCTCAAACAGTGTTGCCAGCTGTAGGTTAATTTTCCCCGTCATAAAATATTAAAAAAATTACAAGAGGTGAGTTCATATACTCTATCTGATTGCAAGATGTGAGTTCTTATACTCTATCTGGAAGGCTTGGTTTGTGTGTTTGTGCCCGTGGCTTATGTCGTAGGTTAATTTACTTTGCAATAGATATTGTGTGTTGGCAACCGTCAGCCCTTATAAGTTAAATAGCAAGTAAGGCTTAGTGTGTGTGGGTGAGTGGGCGATGTTAGTTTAGTTCACGATAGATCGTGCATGGACCTGTCTACCTTGCAGGCCCACTTTCTGCCTTTCAGTCACAACTGCTTTACTCTGTAAAGCTGCATGCGAGTGGGTGAGTGAGATAAGTTTAATTCACAATAGATCACACTTGGACCTGTCTCGACCAATCAGAGCCGTGCACCACTTTCTTTGACTAATCAGAGCCAAGTACCACTGAGCCATTTTCGATACAGCGAGAAAGGCTACAGTGTACTCGTCTCTCTCGCACCGAGCCAGGACGAGTTGAGAAACTCGCTTTGACGCATGAATTCCCCCAATTTCACCCGTGAAACTGAGAGGAATTCCCCTTGAACAACCGAAATACCTTGCAAAAACAGGGACCTTCAAACAACTCGTCTTGAAATAGAAGCTACCATTGGACAACTACTGTGGACTTTATGCACAGTAAGGCTAATCGGGACTAGACCTACAGGTGAAAGTGAAATCCGAACCACCATGTGCCTCCACCGGGTATCGAACCCTGACCCCCTGATTACAAGGCACAGCAACAAAGTTAAATGATTATTAGATGAGTCTCGTCTTAAGACGAACACAATAGAACACCCGAAAAATCGTAGTCAAACAATTTTAAAGGCTTGTGTGTGTGCTGGCGGGGGGAAGGGGATTTTGTCTCGTGGGCATATTTTCATGCAAGTAGCTGACTAACTTCATTAATTATACCATGAACATAAGTGAAACAGGAGTAAGATTGGACGGAAAGGATTAAGTAAGTCCCTCTACATGTACGTATATAACAGGTCTCCATGACAGCATAACGCTTTAGGAAGCCAAAGGCCCCAGTTCGAACCATAATAAGGCATATAGCAATTTTTGTCTCATTCTCTACTTCATTAGTTCATCATTCATCCTTATCGTAGAGATCAACCCAAGAGTTAGAAATTCGCCTTTAAATAAAAACATATTGATATTATTATTATTTCGCTTTTCTGCTACTTCTGGCTAATCGCGAAGATGAGGATGAATGATGGTAAGATGAGGTGGGTGAAGGGACAATCATAAACATGTAAGGACCACACAATATGAGCCCCACCAAGGATTATACTGGCCGCGAGTCCAGACGCCAGAGACTAGCTAGTCGCCAGTATACAAAATGCAGTTCAGGGTGTACTACGTGGAAGTGAATACAATTGGGCTGTCCATATTGGGCTATACATATTTCGCGCGCGCGTTTGTGGGTGTGTGTTTGTAAGCATTAACAAATCACAATAAGCCAATAAGAAGACAGATTCCAAACTTCGCCCCATAATAGTCATATATTTAACCCTACACTGGTATCCATTTCTATATTCCCTGATGATGAGAGCAATGTATGCGCTCGAAACGTTCGAAGTCAACATCGACTTAACCTGGCTGGTAACCCGAGAACACCTTGATCAAATTACAATGCTAAACCAAGACAGAGGCCAGTCCTGTTGTTTATGTTTTTGTTATTTGACGTCACTTTTCTACCACTTTTGGTTAATCGCGGCGATGAGTGATGATCACATGCAATTCATGAAAGAGCAGTCACAATGAATATCCATGTCCACGACGTGACTCGAACTCGGGAACTTCAGTGACGGAATCCAGAGTCGAACACTTAACGCGGTTAAACACATTGGCCATCGAGCTGGCACGTGTTTCTTTGTGATTCATCCACAAAGGGGGGAGGGGGATAATATTTTATTGATGGATTAAGTTTTCCCCACGATTTTATCAGTATAGAATTTCTAAAAAGTAAATTTTAATATTTCCAAAATAAAATATATTTCAGTTACGGTTTTCTAAACAGAAACCAGTTTAGGTAGAATATTTCTGCAGTTTTCCCATACTTTGTGAGCAGTTACCAAGGAAATTTTGATTTGAATAGCCTTGTCACACTCATCAAGCCTACGCTCTCATCGCATTTAACATTTCATCATTCATTGTTGTTGTTGTGGTTACCCTAAAGACGTAGAAAAGCGACGAAAAATAACAACAGCGACATCCTACATATACTAGATATATAAATTATTATGAACACGCCATTATAAATAACAAACATCTGTGAAAATTTGAAGGTATGAAGGAAAATAAGTATTGGTGTGGTAGCGAAATATTTAATACGTAAAATTTTATTCATTTACCCATACGCAACTTCCGATTTCATTGTAGCGGTGATATAAAAGGATAGTCGCGATTACTTTTTTGCTTGATTTGTATAACGCAATTTATTGTTATTACGTGCTGTAATCTTCTTCACATTATTGCCTAGGTCTTATTCCTTGCTTTCTGCCTATTGCCCTACTGCAAATGGTTGATAGAACCAAGATATGGACAATTAATAATGAAGATATTTCCCATACGTTTCCATTGCTACGCGATGGACACCCCTTGGCCACGTCAGAGCTCGTAGCGGCTCCTGGCCAATGAGTGAGCGTAGTGTTCCGGAATGGAGGTCAAGTCTCTCACATCCGCGAGCCCTTTGGGGGCGGGCATTTTTCCTCCTTCTTTTTTTTTTTTTTTTTTTTTTTTTTTTTTTTTTTTTTTTTTTCCTGTCCGCTGACGGACAGTAGTCTAGCTCTGATCCCGGAGTGAGCTGGACTTGCTGGCACGACAAGGTACGCCATGGATACATTTGGAAATGCCCGAGTTGTGTTGTTGTCGAGCACCTACATGAATAGCATTCAAGTTGTGGAATATAGATTTCCAAACACACGTCTCGTTTCTTATGTTGAACATCGGTTCACAAACATCCGCTTTGTTATTGGTGCAGAGCGTCGAAGTGCAGGAATACGTCTTGTTCTCACTGCCGATTGTCAAGTCTTGTAAGAAGCCGTCTCGTTCTCGCTGCCGATTGTCGACTTCCAGGCACCCGTTTCCTTTGCACAAACGTCCGCTTTGTTATTGGTGCAGAGTGTCGAATTGAAGGAAGACGTCTTGTTCTCGCTGCCGATTTTCAGCTTACAAGAAGCCGTCTCGTTCTCGCTGCCGATTGTCGACTTCCAGGCAACCGTCTCCTTTGCACAAACGCCCGCTTTGTTATTGGTGCAGAGTGTCGAATTGAAGGAAGACGTCTTGTTCTCGCTGCCGATTTTCAGCTTACAAGAAGCCGTCAAGTTCTCGCTGCCGATTGTCGACTTCCAGGCACCCGTTTCCTTTGCACAAACGTCCGCTTTGTTATTGGTGCAGAGTGTCGAATTGAAGGAAGACGTCTTGTTCTCGCTGCCGATTTTCAGCTTACAAGAAGCCGTCTCGTTCTCGCTGCCGATTGTCGACTTCCAGGCAACCGTCTCCTTTGCAGAAACGCCCGCTTTGTTATTGGTGCAGAGTGTCGAATTGAAGGAAGACGTCTTGTTCTCACTGCCGATTTTCAGCTTACAAGAAACCGTCAAGTTCTCGCTGCCGATTGTCGACTTCCAGGCACCCGTTTCCTTTGCACAAACACCCGCTTTGTTATTGGTGCAGAGTGTCGAATTGAAGGAAGACGTCTTGTTCTCGCTGCCGATTTTCAGCTTACAAGAAGCAGTCTCGTTCTCGCTGCCGATTGTCGACTTCCAGGCAACCGTCTCCTTTGCAGAAACGCCCGCTTTGTTATTGGTGCAGAGTGTCGAATTGAAGGAAGACGTCTTGTTCTCGCTGCCGATTTTCAGCTTACAAGAAGCAGTCTCGTTCTCGCTGCCGATTGTCGACTTCCAGGCACCCGTTTCCTTTGCACAAACGTCCGCTTTGTTATTGGTGCAGAGCGTCGAATTGAAGGAAGACGTCTTGTTCTCGCTGCCGAATGTCAACTTACAAGAAGCCGTCTCGTTCTCGCTGCCGATTATCGACTTCCAGGCACCCGTTTCCTTTGCACAAACGTCCGCTTTGTTATTGGTGCAGAGCGTCGAATTGCAGGAATACGTCTTGTTCTCACTGCCGAATGTCAACTTACAAGAAGCCGTCTCGTTCTCGCTGCCGATTGTCGACTTCCAGGCACCCGTTTCCTTTGCACAAACGTCCGCTTTGTTTTTGGTGCAGAGCGTCGAATTGCAGGAATACGTCTTGTTCTCACTGCCGATTGTCAACTTACAAGAAGCCGTCTCGTTCTCGCTGCCGATTGTCGACTTTCAGGCACCCGTGTCATTCTCGGTGCTGTATGTGGAATTGTAGGCACCTTTTTCGTTCTCCGCCATCTTGTTCAATGATTTCAAGTATAAGTGGAACCACAAGCAAAACAACCTGCGCAGACCTGCGACTCCTGTGCACCATACTCCCTCAGGGAGGGGAGGGAAAGAATGGACCATGCTTCCTTATGTTCCGAGCTGAACGGAAGGAGGGAAAGCTGCGCGGGGACTTTCCGTCCAAGTTTTTTTTCTTCCTTGTGGTCGCTCTAAGAATATGAAACCCGTATTTGTTAGCATGTATTTTTTCCCCGTCAGAATAAATAAATAAAATGTTTATAGTTGTTTAATATAATCCTAAATCTTCCATTATATTTCTCACAAACCTTAAAAGTAAGATTTACGTCACCGTAAAATGAAGGTGGTTTCACTGTGATGAATAGTAGATTTACACCGTAATCTTACAGAAATGTCACCGTTTCTTTCATTTACGATTCAAGTACCGTAAGTGATACTGTTCACCGTAATTTTACAGAAATTTTATTTAGTAAAAGTGAGTATTTTGTTGCCTTACATAATTTTTTAATAATGTTACAATATTATTTCACTGTAACAGTAACTTTCTTTTAGTGGCTTAAAACATATTTTCTCAAATTTCGTCAGAATGTAACTGCATTTGTAAAGGTTACATGTGCATGACGACCCAAAACACTTTGACAATATAAATTTAAGCCACTGAAGGTACATTACCATTGTTATTGTTGTTTTAAGTCTACTTTATGCACAGATGGGCTAATCGGAACTGGACCTGTGGGATCCGGACCATTGTGCAATGTGCCTCCACCGGGTATCGAACCCGGGCCCCTTGATTACAAGGAGACGACGTTAACACTACGCCACCGGGGAGGCCCAAATTGTTACTGTTACTAGGTTTTAATTATACAGAAGTCTTTAAAAAAATCACAATACATAATACTTAGTCTTAGAAATAATTATATTTACTGCACTGTGCTTTCTAGCGAAGGTATTATTGTAAACGATATTGTTTGGAAATGTGGAATGCGAAAAGGTCAGTCTCTGGCCCCTCAGGGATTCGAATCCTGTTAGGTTAAACAGCATAAAAAATTCATCACGGACAGCAAGCAAGAGACACTTTGCGTGTACGTCACAAAGGTATTGTTATATGGACTGACGATTATTATTTTTTTAAACAGACCTAGTTATGAGTTATAACCTGTGCTGTCTTGCAATTAAAAAAAAAGTCTCTCGAGTTTGATATCTGGTGAAGGCATATGATGCCACTATAAACTGTAAACAAAATATGCAGTCCCTGGCATAAGATGGACGAAGCTTATTTCCACATAATGAACCTTGATCTATAATATTGTACAATCTGGCAATGAATAGAAATTGTTTTTTTATATATAGAAAAAAAAATGCAAAATATCCCCGCAATTCCCATGTTCCTTATGTCGGCATATCGGTTCTGATATCCTCTTTTACTTGTGTTGCTCAATTAACTCTTGCTAATTGGCGATATTTGTAAGAGCTGTAATGTAGACAAAGACATGGCGGCACAAGGAAAATCCAAATTAGAAATATTTTAGCAACATTACGACATCTTAAATTAGCTACGTCAACTCTATGGTACCATGTCATTCGTATGGTACCATGTCATTCGTCTTCAGCTAATTCTATTGCTAGGAGAAGACGTTTTAGAATCGTTACGTACTGAAAAATGTTGACCTCCAACTCCTCCCAGTACACACGCTCAAATAGTAATTGCGTTTTCTACTAGATGGCGCTGGCAGCATCCTCATTGTTCAAACTGATACTATGTTTTCTTGCTTCTTATACAATCGAATTATCAAATTTGCCATAACAAAATTAGTATTAAGTTAATTTGCCTGTTTTTTTAAGATAACAAAACTAAATACAATTCAAAATAAAATATAATATTGCATGTGGCTGAGTCGAACTAGGAAAACCTATCTCTTATAATGAAAGCCAGCAACATTTTACTTGCCCTCATGCACATGCTAACATTGAAAACGCATTCGCATATTCGCTTTAGCTTTTAATTTAAAGCTGCGTCCACAGCCTAGGATATTCTCGTGATATCTCATCCAGTTGCTAAAAATAAACAATATTTGTATGCATATCTGGTCTTGGACTAAAAAATGAAACTCAGTACTGAGTCTTTATCCGGGTTCAGTCTCCGGGAATTTTCGGCCTGTGTATATGGTGTTCACAGCGTGTTCAGCGTTTAGCGTTCCGTTTGCCTGTGCTCATTGTTCAAAACGGATATGTTTGTTTATCTTTCCTGAGGAGAACTATTCCGCAGATAATATTTAATTGGCTGAAGTTTCGCGTTCTGCAGAGGCCACACTTACGGATAAAGTGAGGAAAATCAAATAAGCAGTAAATAAACCCGGAAGAGTCGTGTTCCAGGATGAATGTTGTGACGTCGCGAAAGGTCTAAAGTTTTCTGATCAGAGGTGTGCCCAAGGGGGGTTTGATGAGAATCATAACCTCCCTTTGTCTCAGCAGTATGTCTAAAAAAGAACGTACATTCCTTTTCGAAAATCCTGGGCTCGCCACCGTATGTGATATATTCCATTGTATAGTGTCTGAATGTATTGGGTGCATATGAGATTAGAACTAACGTCGCAGGTACACTATTGAAGTTCGTTTATTGGTAAATCAAGGAGCACCGCAGGACAAACAACCGATTTTGTTACAGGCTCGCAAAGTCTCTATTATACGAGCTTTCGGCGGCCTGCTGCACGTACACTCATGGACACTTCTGGGTTGTAACAACACTATTGACTTTGAATGAGATCATTACAACCCAGAACTGTGCGTGACTGTAAGTTTAGTACAAGCTTGTGCTACTTAATACGTAATATCTTATTTTTTTCTCCAAATTCATCTTTATTTAACTGTAGAATCAAAAAAAAGAAAAAAGAAAGGAATATTAATTATATTTTTTTAAAAAAAAGCTTCATGGGGGCCCGCGGCTCCAAACCTTGAAGCACCGATTGCACCTCCGGTTCTTATAGCACTGTATGAAATACTACAACGTTTTTGCTGAGCACACCAATCATTTTAAGTGGTTTAACTTTAAAAAAAAATTAAGACTGTAATAGATTTATAAAAAATCACAATAAATTGATTTTTGATTACAATAGATGTGACTGTCGGAAACAGTGGAGCAACTGAACTTGTCCCAAAAGGCATAGAAAAGCACTGCTATGTCACATCCCATGGTTGCTAATTTTTAGCACTTGGGTATGTCATAGAATGCCACAATGTTTGATGTATTTCATTCCAACTTTGCAAATTATCAATAACTAAAAAAATAAAGCCCTTGTGAGGGTTGCACGAGAAGAATGATCGCACCCTCAAGCATTTAATTCGCCCTTGCAGCAAGCTACTAAGATTGAGATTGATAGTTGTAGTTCGCCTAATTTATTTTCATCATCGCCCTAGTGGCGCTGGGGTACAGGTCAGCTCTCTCTCTCTGGCCATTGCCATTCCACAATGACTGTGCATGAAAATAATGAATGAGGTGGCAGAGGTAGCGGGAATATTTTCTAGATTCTCTGTGAAGGGGCGGTCACCTCACGACTCCTTTGATCCACCTTAGTAATATTATACTAGTCCTTCACCTAAAGTTAATTTCATGCTTATCTTTCGTCGCTCCACTTCCCTTGTCATTTTTAATCTTATTATTCGCCGCCTCCCATCTTCCGTCATTCTTATCTTTGTTCGCCCCCTATTTCTCGTCACCCCCATCCTTCGTCATTACTATCTGTGTTCGCCCCATGTCTCTCGTCGCCTTCTTATCTTTCGTCGCCCCTATCTTTGTCATTCTTATCTTTGTTCGCCCCCTGTCTCTCATCGCATCTAATTTTCGTCATTCTTATCTTTGTTTGCCCCCTATTTCTCGTCGCCTCCATCCTTCGTCATTCTTATTTTTGCTCGCCCCATGTCTCTCGTCGCCTTCCTGTCATTCGTCGCGTCGTATCTTTCGTCGCCTCCATCCTTCATTTATATTATTATATTATTGGAATGTATTGCATAGGTATTTATGGTGTTACCGGTAGGGCCTTCTTTACGAAGGCCACTGCGACGCAAGAACTACTTTTAAACCAATCTTGTATTAATTAATTAATTAAATGTTTAAAGTTCACATTTCCAAATGTTTAGCTTTATCGTAGCTTGAATTCATGGCTTTCTTACTCCGTTTTTGAAAAAAAAAGGAAAAAGGAAAAAAAAAAGAAACAGAGCTGATTCCTGAGAAAAAGGGTTTACATAAGTCGACTCAGCCATTCCACACAGTCCATTCTCCGTTCACTGTACAAAATAAGTTAAATAAATAAAAGCACGTGATTTCTGAGAAATATGAATTTCTTGTGTGTTAGTTCTGTTGCTGTTCTGCTAATGAATATATTCGTCCTAGCTGTACAGCTCATAATACAGGGTGTACATAAAGTCCAGTAACACTTTCAAAAATTTATTGTAAAGAAACTATTAACATTACAAACTGACATAGTACATTAGTTGAATGATTCAAGTCGTGTTTTTTATTTGTATTGCAGGTGTTCACTGTATTGATTGATTGAGTGAGTTGGTGTTTTAAGTCCACTTTATGCACAGTAAGGGTAATCGGACTGGACCTTTAGTTTAAAGTGGGATCCGAACCACTATGTGCTTCCACCGGGTATCGAACCAGGGACCCCTTGATTACAAGGCTACGACCCTACCACTGCGCCATCGGGGAGGCCCAGGTGTTCACTTTAGTTCCACTGCCCCCAGTTTTGGCACCTTGCCCCCCCCCCCCCCCCCCGCGGTTTTGGAACCCAATCGCCTCCAATGAGTAATACTAATAGATTTTTCACAATAATTTTTTGAAAGTGTTACCGGATTTTATGTAGACCCTGTATAAGGTCCTCAATATCAAGGTCCGTCGAATCAGTCTTCCTCCCTGCTTAATATCAACTACGTTGTGGGACTTGACCATGTGTGGTATTGGAATAGCCAATAGGATTTCTCACAAGCCACGTGTATTTGTTTACATTGCTTTTGTTCTAACAGTCGACAGAAAACAGTTCCGAAGCTAAGTGGAAGAAGACAGAAAGTACTCGAGCACTATACAATGCTTGCATTTTATTTGTTTATGGCCTCCGAGGATTTACAATGCCATTAAGAACCTCTGCACAGTTATATGATTGACCGATATCAACATCGCTCTTTGCCTAAGTCAAACAAAGTTGGCTTTTTTTTTATCTTGGCAGCAGAATGCACAAAGCGTCATTAAACGTTGCATTCCATGTTCTTGCATTGTGACAGCCCGAAGACGAATGGGATTATCAGCTTTGTATCTCCTGCCGTGACGTCACGACGTTTCGTTTTCCCAAGGTCTTGCCATTAAGAAGAAGTGCTAAGATGTTCGTCTGCATCTTACCTTATCTTATCTTCGAAGCTCCTTCCATCACAGACCACACCCGCAGTGCTCCTCGTTATCGTCTGTGCTTACCTGGAAAGACAAGATTACAATGAAACGTTTATATGGGTCCGTCTGTCAAGTTTCTACACTTTACATGGTCGGAACTTATCTTAATAATAATTTTCTAAAAGGTTTTTACCATTCAGGTAAGCACAATATAGCAAAGACTCGAGCGCCATTTGGGCAGGAATTTGGGTCTTCTAAATGCATCTTGAAAATTTTCAGGAATATTTTTTTCATTATCATTTATTATTGTTTCATCAGGATGATGCGCATCTTTTCATGCAAAAATCTGATATCAAACACTGGAACACGAATGTTTCTGCTTTGGGGAGAGGAGGTACATTCAATTTTAGAACAGTTTTTAAAGTAAAATTTGAATACCTAACCTTCAGATAACAATCTTGATTTTTGATTTTTAAAAGTTTTATGGCTATGCGGGGAACAAGGCCGGAGAAATTCCGGCGGTAGTATCCCCCGTTTTAGCCTTCTTTCTCACGTTTTACATTTATCAGTTTTTCTCAATTTTCAGTTCTTTCATTTGGACAAACAAAAACATCCATGTCTTACCCAGAACCCCTGGCGTCGCAGCGCCAAGATTAGATTAAAAGTAATTAATTCTTGCGCCGGAGTGGCCTGCCATATCACATCGGCGCAGATTCGGCTAACCAACATTGCAGAAATTTAAAATGGCATCCTTATTAGTCTTATTTAATGATATACGTGATACAGAAAACACGAAGGCATTAAAAACCACATATTGTACTCACTCAATATTAGAAAAAGTAATGGAAATTTCTATAAGAGAACTCGAAATATTAAAAAAAAGATTTTATTTTCAGAACTTTTCGAATTCAGGCGCCAGTGAAAATTTTCGGGTGCCCTTCCATTGTTGCCCCTGTACGTATGTATATATTGTTCAATTACCCATCCCATACAACAGAAATTGAATTTTGATTGACGAAGTATAAGCAATTTATTCAAAACAACTTCTGTATCCTTTATTTTATTACGAAAGAGTAAATGCAAGACGAGAAAATACACACACACACACAGAGAGAGAAGACCCATACTATTGTACTAGAAGCTCAGAACGACAATAATGCCACAGAAGTGGTTCTGAATACCAAAACAGATCAAGAGGTCGTGGGAGCAATGTCATGGAAAACATCCATATTTCTTATTGTCAAAGGTTCCAACATCCTCATCTCTCACTTCTCCTGCATGTGTTCAACCAACGACTCCGGTGTGAACACCGCGTCGTGAGAACTTCTTCCTTCCAAAAATCGTGTTCTCTCAAGATGGTAGTAACGCCTTCCAGCTTCCTGCTATCATTCTTTTGTTGGTGTTCCTTGGCGTAAAACAAAACCCGTCAATTTCGGATCTGTTTCTTTTGTCCGAAGCGGGGGCCAGGGGGTTCGTACCCCTACTGGAAAATGAATGTCAGCCAAAAATTATATATTTCACTCATATAATTTTTCATTTCATTCACAGCAATTCGCGCTATCATGAGGACTGAAAAAAGTAAGGCTGGTATACAGCATTACAGGCAGAAACACGATAACTGTAAACTGAAGCAATGTTGGAGAGGAAAGTGCCTTGGTACTCCCCTCCTCCAGGGAAAAATTCCTGCGGACGATCTTGGTTGCCATATGCCTTTGATCCATACTGAGATGACCTCACATGCTCTCATCATCACATAATGTAATCACAATAGATTCACTTAAATGTGTTTTTTTTATATACAAGCTCATACGAAATATATCAATCGTATTCCTTTAATTTGCAATCGTGTTCAGAGAGTTGCAAACTCTCATCAGGCATCAAATTATAATACTAATAAAAACAATACGAATATTTTAAAATTGGCCCTTACCTCCGATATGTAATTAAATGAAGTGTAAATTTCCAGAAGACTACAGAGCAAACTCAGAGAGTATCCATACTTTTTGAGCAATCTGTTGACTGACTAACCGTTAAATAGCTGCAAGAAGGTGAAATTCGTTAAAACAATATAAGCTCACATCATATTACACGAGCCCTGCCGTTCTACACGTGTCCATTGTTCGACTTTCAATAAAATCCAATTGCAGTGCCGGCGATTAGTGGGCGTGGGAAGAGGGCAGTTGCCCCCTCTTAATGCTAACTGCTAAGCCTACAAGAATAAGTAAACTGTCCTTGCCTCTAGCAATTATCAAAAAGAGACAACATTTACATTCGTTTAGGATTTTGACTTTAATTATAAAGACGACTGAATCCGTTCTTATTATTACGAAAAGCCAGAAAAAGTGCGTTCTGCGTTAAGTTAAAGAAAACAAAAGAGAGCCAAAGTGAACATAGTTGCCAAGTTTCTTAACTTGTTTCTGAATGATCTGTCAGGTTACTGAATTATTATTTTTTTCCGGAGAGTAATTCCCTCCTGCGCCACCTCCTGAATTCATCACTTCTCGTTCTAAGTGTGTGTAGAAAAGTAGCATATGTAATGACCTATTGGTGAACGGTAACGAGTTTCATTCGTAACTCGAATTTACAAAGGATCACTCTGAAACCACAAGTGATGCTAATACATCTGACCTCCAATCTCCCAGAACGATCTTTCCACACGTGCACTGCTGCCCAGTCAAGCAAGACTGCAATAAAAAGGAAAAATCACACCCTTCTTCTCCCACTCAATGTAACACCTGATTGCACAGGCCTTTCGACGGTTGCAAGATTTCCGGGCCTTCAACGGTGAGCCAGAGCTGGCAACGTCGGATCCGACATCTTCATGCAAACTCCACACCTTCAATTACACCTTCATAATATTGGTTCGCCTCACCCACGCTCCACCTCTCGCTTCTCAAAAAGGAGGCAATGCACTGGCATTCTAGAATGTCGCAGCGGTGATTGTGCGTGGAGGGAAATTTTTCAAAGAAATCTCCCTCTCCCTCTCTCTCTCTCTCTCTCTCTCTCTCTCTCTCTCTCTCTCTCTCTCTCTCTCTCTCTCTCTCACCCGTTTCCTCCTCACCGTCAGAAATTTTCCTTGAATCTAAAGAAAATCTTTGCAGACTATATAAATATCAGTAGGTATGTACGACAATATTCTGACAGAATAGAGAAACATTCTCATCAATGTATGGAAATTTACATCACAGTAAGTAAGGAATTTTCTAAACATAAAAACACTCAGTAAACCTAAATTTCGCTCAAATAATACGTACAACTATTCCTTAATATAAGGAATTTCCCTCACATCAAGGAATTTTCTCAGTGAATTTAATTTCGCTCAAATAATACAATTATTCCTTAATATAAGGAAATTTCCTTCACAGTAAGGGATTTTCTAAAGATAAAACTCTCAGTGGACCTAAATTTCGCTCAAAGAATATAATTATTCCTTAATATAAGGAAATTTACTTCACAGTAAGGAATTTTCTATACATAAAAACTCTCAGTGAACCTAACTTTCGCTCAGATAATACAATTATTCCTTAATATAAGGAAATTTCCCTCACAGTAAGGAATTTTCTAACGATAGAAAATCTCAGTGACACTAAATTTCGCTCAAAGAATACAATTATTCCTTAATACAGTAAAACCTCGTTAAGCCGGACCCCGATAAGCCGAACTTCGTTTAATCAGGACAGGCAAAAGGCAAAGAAAAAAAGCAGAATGCTAGGTTTCAAATGTGGATAGAAGTCAACAAGAGAACTTCTCAAAGAAAAGGCAGTCAACCACTGATGAAATTCTGTTTCCCACAGACTTTGCACTGTACTGTATAGTGTATTTAGGCCCTTTAACTACACCATAATAAATGTGTTTTGTTTCCCCCCTTAGTTCGGATTAACGAGGTTTTACTGTATAAGAAAATATCCCTCACAGTAAGGAATTTTCTAAAATCTCGGTGAAACTAAATTTCTCTCAAAGAATACAATTATTCTTAATACAAGGAAATTTCCCTTACAGTAGAGAATTATTCTATTACATGGCAGGTAAATTTTCTCGGAGTATAAATTTAGGCCTATATATAAATTTTTCCTTAATCTAAGATAATTAATTTCCTTTATTATTCTTCATTCTGAGAATAACTGAGAGTGGAAAATTTTCTCTCAGAGTAGAGAATCTCTTTCATAGAAGAAATTTCACTTGGGTTACATATACTTTTCTTGGTGCATAGTGATTTCCCTCTGAGTATATAATATCTTCAAAATCCACTCACAAGTCACTGTTATTTTAAAACTTGCTTCATTGTGTTCCCGTTCGTTTGAGAGTTTCATTTTGAAAAGAGGGAAAATTCTGCCTTCTCTGAGGGAATTACCACCACTGTATCGCAGTATGAATTTAGAAAGGGTCGAGAACGAAAAACCTGGAGCATCCAGGCCAACCATTCTCTGGAGGGTGTACTTCGTACAGGCATGAAGCGTGCAGGTCGTCTTGGGGTCTTCTTTTCCTCTTTTTTAGGCAGGACTGGTCGGCCAACCACTCATTTAGCAGCTAATGCCGGGTATTTTATACGCTCCAGCTGCAATCGACCGGAAAATCCTTCACGAAATTTATGTTACCTTCTAGTCGTGCTGATCCACAATCTGGAACTGCGCGAAACCTGTCCTGGCAAGATATCCTCGGATTACATCAGATGCACAACTGGCGAGGTCTTAGGAGAGGACTTACTGTTGATACCCTTTTGTGCCTTTTACTAGGACTTACAGGTAAAAGCCTACATTCGTGACGGAGTTTATCACAGCGAGCTACGACGCCAGGGGTCCCGGGTTCGAATTCCGGCCTGGGAATGTGTGTTCTCCGTGAGTGTTTCTTCATCAATTTCATATCATTGCTCACCCTCGTTGTCGCGATTAGCCAAAAGTGGAAGAAATTTCGATCTTAAGCGGCCTGTTGATTTATCAGAAATTCCCAATTTGGGCATCTACAATTTCCTGAAGGCCTTGAAAATTCTTTTTTTTTTAAGTTCGCCCAACAGTCTGGCTACGGAAGTAGAATATCGAAATTCTTAAAATTCTGGACGAAAAGCCTGCCATTTTTCAGTTCGGATATGTTCGTACTCTTGCTCACTAATATGAACCACAAGTATTTAAAGATCGCCGTAGTTATCCTCAAAAAGTTGATTAGTATATGACTTTTTGTTTCCAATGAGACTTGAATTCAGGCTGACTAGCTTTCACAGAATTCTTGAGTTCTAAGTGCTTGGGTCCCCAAAAGAGAGAGAGGAGGGGGGGAGAAATTGCACACGAGAGGGAGTGATGTTGGGGTAGTTTTTGTAGCGTGTAACACACCAAATGCCTTAGGTTCGAATCGTGTGTAAATCGCGGATTTGCCAGTGTTTCATTCCTCCTCAATTCTTCATTCTCACGTCGCGATTAACTTATATGAAAAGAGAAGCGGCGCAAAATAATCAAAATACGAATACAAGTGAGCGAATTACAGAGCCGACTTCGTAGCAGAGTGTTCAGCGTAACGCTAGACGAAGCTAGATGTCATAGGTTCGACACCTGGTCAGGTACAAATGCATCATTGTATTTGCCCCATCACTCCCATCGTTCCGATTAATCCAAGAGGAAAAATAATCAAAATAGAAAGAAAAGTGAGAGAGAGAGAGAGAGAGAGAGAGAGAGAGAGAGAGAGAGAGAGAGAGAGAGAGAGAGAGAGCAATGATTTACTTGAAATTCCTTAGTCTTTATTTTATTCAGCGTACAGGTGTCTGAACCTATGTGACGAGTACTTGAGACCAACTTTTTAACTCACATCCTGTAGTTAGAGGGTGCGGCGGCTGAATCTTGTAAGACTTTTTTTTTATTCATTTTTTTGCATGCGGGTTGGTTTACGTTTGTTGTCCAGCGCAACTAAATTTAATCGCGGTGTACAGTAGCACGCAACCCATTATGACGTCACTTCCACCGCCTTTACTTGAATGGTGAGTTAAAGTTCCTTCTAATAACTTCCAGTCAATGTTGCCAACTTGACTTTTTTGATGCCACATCTTGCCCCTTTCTTCTATTACCTTCTAAAATCAGAATATGCACAAAGAATGTAAAATATCTGGGTACAAGAAGTCACTGTGAAAAATACAAATGGCTCAAATGCTCACTTTTGAGCCAGCGATATTTGTGTAGTGCTAAAAAAACACTCATTCGTTCAATGCAGTCGACCTCCGTGGCGGAGTGGTTAGCACTTCGCGCTAAAACGCCAGGGGTCACCGGTTCGAATCCCGGCCTGGGCATTGGTCTTCTTTATGAGTGTTCCTTCCTCATATCATCATTAATCATCTTCGCAATTATCCAAAAGCAGAAAAGCGAAGTAAAACAAATCAAATCAACCAATGGTCGTATCGTATTGTGTATATATGCACGGTATTTAATACGTGACTGCTGCTATTGCGAAGGGAAACGAAGTTCCGGTTTCGAATCCCGACAAAGGGGCCATTTCCGCCCTGATATTGTTTGGAATGGCACAACTTCTAGTCGAGACAGGTATGCTGCACGACAGCACAGAGACATTCTAACTCTTGGAATGTGGATTTTAGTTTCATTTTAGGTTCGTTTTAGTTCTTTTCTACTAAGAATGATGTCGACACGAAAGTTGGCAGACTCTCGTCCTTGTCTCGTCTGGAGTTGTAAATCTCGTTCTCGAAGAATAATTCTCGAAATATAGTGAAAACAACGTATACAGCGCGCCTCCGCACAAACTTACACAGATAGAGATCTTAATGGAATTTCTCTGTTTGCCACCTCGTTTCGACGCTATTAACCTTCGAAAAACGGAATTTTATCCTGAATATATGAAGCTATGCAACACTGGCTCAGAATTACCACTAGAATCGACGTCGAAATAATCAGGTAGATATCCGCTTGACATGTCTAAAGCAGACTCACAGTAACGTTAGTTAGATCCACTTTACATAATCAGGACTGAATTTACAGTCTAAAGTGGGATCTGAAACACTGTGCATCCACCAAGGATCGAACATGGGGTTCCATGATTACAAGGCGACTGCGATATCGACACGACGCATTCTCACGTCAATTTGGTTTAGGTAAATTTTTCATAAATCATCCCAAAGTCATGAACGTGATCGAGAGTAAGTCTCGGTCTCGTTTCCATTTACAGTCTCGTTCTCGGTCTCGTCTAGACAAATCCCAAAAGGCCTTCAGAAAATGTTAGATGCCCATCCATTATTTGGCAACGTTGCTTCCTGTAGCATGGTAGCAGGCGCCTTATAACAATGTTTTGACTGCCATTTCTTTGGGAAGTTCTCTTGTTGACTTCTAGCCACATTTAAAACCTTGCATTCTGCTTTTTGCATGTCCGGATTATCGGGGTACAGTGTAATACCTCGTACACCATAATAAGCGTGTTTTGTTGCTATAAATGGAGTTTCAATGGACTTTCTACTGTTCTTTTAGGTTATTTAAGTTAATCCGGACTTTCGTTAAACCGGTCAACTTATCCCCTCATTAGTCCGGATTAACGAGGTTTTACTGTATGTGTACTTCTATTTGTAGTTCTGTAGAGATTTTAAATGTATGCATTTCAAAACAGCCAACGGGATCTAAACTTCCAGTCCTCTCCAGACGAAAAAAGGAGTATGGCCCCGGCAGAGGCCAGAATCGTGGTGTTGAGAGTGAATCCTGAGTGTTTCAGCGCCTACGATCTTCGAGGAGCTCAGTCGATGCCAGATGGTTTCCACGTGCGGTCCAGAAGGTTGTATAAACTATAAACTAGACAACTAAAGTGGAAGAATCTCCAAGTATGTAGATATTGATAATAAATATACTGTATAAAGCACACTTTCGCGATGTTTCACCAACAACCCGCAACGTAAACTTACCAGTTCTTTCCCTAAGAAAACTTATTATTGGATTCCTGTACGCTGTGGTTACGAACCCAGGACTAACAAGCCGAAGTACACTGTAAGAAGTTGACTGAAAAAACGACCTAACACCGCTGTCGTCCAAATAGTTAATAAAATCAACGACGATGACCATTTGTAAAGTATTGCATAATTACATAATAAACCTAATTAATATGACCCCTGTAACTTCACCTTCACGTCTACCTTCCCACTCCCCCTTTTTTGGTGACGTTGCTGTTCATCAATAAAGATTGAACAATCGTAAGTTATATTTCACAGCAACATTTTTTTCTATTACGTGTGTGTGAAGAAGGAAACTCCAAAATACAAAAGTTTTGATACCTAATTAGGGTCGACTGTGAATTTTAGTTTAAATATGGATATCCACATATTCATTCGGGGAGAGTCTTGCTACCGATTGGGTCCTCTGAAACCTAACGTTTCCAAGTGTAATTAAATCAGATTTCTGTCAGTGAGTTCCTGGAAAACTCATGTGAGTTATCGAAAAAGCAATTTGGGAGGAATATTGCTACATTAAAATGCTCTTTCCTCCAGTGACATACGATGTCAAAACGCAAAAAACCAATGAATCTCTTGAATAGTTGTATAATGAATTGTAATCATCAAGCAGTAGCAAACGTAGGTTTTACTTTGGGCATTTTTTAATTATTCAAGATAATCCCAACCAATTCACGTTACGACATTCACAAAAAATGCAAAGAAGAGAAAAGAAAAATATAAATTGATTCGTTGACGAACGCTAAAAATATAGCAAACTGAAGACATGCAATATACACTACACTGCTGAGAAGTTGAGTGGAGAAATGAGGTTTCAAGACCGTCAATTTCCGGTTTCATCCAAATAACCTCACAAAAAAACCTGGTTTTAAAGCGTTATCGGCCATTACATAGTTAGCCTGATGGATGTAATTTTAATATTTCCGTTTCTAAAAACACATTTATGGTGTATGAAATCTCTGCATGATTAAAAAAATTCAAGTTCAAATTGAATTAATATAATAGACAGGCTGCTAAATATTAACGGTAGAATATTTTATATTTTACGGTAACAAAGGGTTTGTCCGTGTTTTACCGCGTTACACCCTGTATACACACACACATGCATATGTACATACATACATCAAAGTGGTTAGCACAGCGCCAGGGATACCGGCTTCGAATCCCTACATGCGCATGGTTGTTCTTTGTGGTTATCAGTTTATCAATTTCATCACATTATTACTCAGCCTCATCGTCACGATTAGCCAAAAGTGGCAGAAAAATGACTATAAGTAACAAAAATCAAATTAAATACATACACACCAGGGGCGTATATTCTAGGCTAGCTAGGGGGTCTGCGAAGCCTGAAGTCTAGAGAATAAAAGACAGGAGGAAAATCAATCAGAAATTGTAAATAATATTATTCATATCAGTGAGATGATGATGGTGATTCTGAAGTTGACAACCTGATTTCCTATGAGTTGGCAACCTGATTTCTTGTGAGTTGGCAACCTGATTTCGTATGAGTTGGCAACCTGATTTCTTATGAGTTGGCAACCTGATTTCTTAGGAGTTGGTAAACTTATTTCTATTCATAGCCTAGGACCACGTGACATAGTGGACTCAGTATACGCCACTGATACACACAGATTACATGTTGATTGTTGTTGTTGATTTGCATTATTTTACTTCACTTTCTGTGAAGATGGGGATGAGTGATGAAATGATGAAATTGATGAATGGACACTCACAAACATCCATGCCCAGGCCGGAATTCGAACCCGGGACCCCTGGTGCCGTAGCGCGATGTGCTAACCACTCCGCAACGGGACACACATTACATATAACATGTGCGTGGGGGGTGCGGTTATTTCCTACACTTGGGCCTCGTCGGTGGCGTAAAATTAACCTTGTCGCCTTGAAATCAAGGGTTTTCGGGTTCGAGCACTGGGCATGTGTGTTATTTGTGAATGCACCTGCACTAATTTAATATGATCATCACTCAGTGGCAGCGTTTATGGGAGGTGGATGGAGTGGCAGTTGCCCCCCCTCACTTTTTTGCTCCCCGACTATGGCCTCATAATATTAAGGTTTGTCTACCAAGAAAAACGAAAAAAGTAAACTGTCAATCTGTCATCACATCCTCATTTTGCCATCAGCCAAAATTGGAGGAAATGCGACGTAAAATAACAAAAATGCAAACAGCAATACAAGAATACTTCTTACATTTCCTCAGACTTCCCGATATAAAAATAAATAATAATAATAACACCTGGTCATTATCGTCAAACTTATACTCTGTCCCGGGCATCTCTGGACCAAGCGAACCAAAACAAATCTGTTCGCAAGTAGTGACGCTCTACCAATGAACGCGTGAAATGGAACTGGATTGCGTCGAAAGGGAGGGAGGACGACTGCAGTTACCAGCCTTCGCAGCAGCGTGTACTGCTTCGCTCTGTCCACTCGATTTTCCCCCTTCTTTGTCGCTATGCGCGGTCTTGCTCCACAGATTCCGGGGATATACTATATATAGTCCCTTCCGTGTATCCAAATGTATCACACTTAGATGCCGCAACTTTACTTGTACTTGCGCAAATCGACACATCATTAATTTCTAGCTTATTGAAGAGACTGTGTGATGAATTTACAATAGTATTAAAATACAGGGCGAGCGAAAAGTCGCCAGACTCAACTGATAATTTTTGGTTCATAGCTAATTATTTATAAAATCAACAGATTGAAATATGCACAATGTAGGATGTATCTTCTGTATTCAATAATATGTCTTGTTCCTGAAATTTGCTATTTATTTTTATTGTTATTATTACTAAAAGATAAGATAATAAAGAAAACAAATGCACAAAATGAAATCCTGTACAGGATCAACGGAATACAGTCTTATCCACTTTTCGACACACAAAGTATAGATTTTCAGCTCAAAGTAAGCTTCCAACAAAGCAACACGCTTCTCGCGATTAAAAACCATCTTGCACTGCGCCTGCGCGGTCAAGAAATAGGCACTGCTGCAGTTACAACGCCAGCCTCGCTTTCCTCCCCTTCCCAAGGGTTGTCCAAACAAGCCGTGCGCGTTTGGTCCTACGGAACGGAATCAAACTTTGAAAATGATTTTTTAAACTTTCAGTCCGGCGATTTTCGCTCGCCCTGTATTTTAAAAATATTATGCATATTATGTTCTAGCAGCCTATTACTAGGTTGTCATCGTATCTTAGGCTAACGCATCTAACTCACATTTAAATAACAAGAATGCCAAAATATGTTGGATGCAATCTCCTTGAAAGTGTAGGCTGTCCGCATTCCCTCAGTGAGCCACAAGTTTAATTTCACGCATCTCAACCTAATCAAGGCGTCCTACGTGGAAGCCCGATGCACGGGACAAAGCGCCATTCCCCAACTCCCCCATCAGCCAGACTGCAGCCCCTGGACCACCGAGGAACGAAGACTTTGAAGTTCCAATTTCGCTCGTTTCCTGCGGGGCTTCCCTCCACCCAGAATACATAATCCGATCTCACACATTGCATAATATCACTACGCTTTCGGCATGCCCTAATCTCTTAACAGATAAGAGGATATTGCCTTAATCAACACTCTAAGCGCAACGGCGCGAGTGTTTGGTGTGCAGATGATTCTTCGGATCCTCATGTTAACTTTGGTACTAAATGCAGATGCTACCGCCTGCAAATTTCTCTCTCATGTTCCCAAATAACAAACAAGCGATGCAGCGCCTACTCGTGGTACAGAGACATGACGAAACGCCAAAGTTTCGCATGGTCTTAAGAATGAAAAAGCCTATCTCGCCCTCGGTCTCGTCTCGATCTGTCCATGCTGTCATTCCGAGACTGAGACAAACTCCTAAAAACCGACACGAGAACAAGTCTGATGTTTATATGATTGATTGATTTAATTCGTTTATTTAACGTCGCATTTCTGCAACTTTGGTTTGTCGCAACTCAATTACAATGGATGAAGAATACTCACAAAGAACACTTAGGCCCGTAGCCAGGATTTCATTTCGGGGGGGGGGGGGGGGCTCATCCCTTATCAGCATAGGCGTCGCCAGAAATATTTGTAGAGGGAGCAGGCCCCTGATAAAACTTGATTAGTAGAAATAATAATGACAATAATAATTACTACCAAGGTTATAATTGTCATTTTAAAATAATAACTATTATTATTATTATCATATAGCTAAATGGAGAGACTTTGCTTTACTCGATCCAACATATGAGTGAATATTCAACATTGTTGTCAATTATTTTTCTTACATTTTGTAGAGTTAGTGTACTGAAATTCATAGTTACTGTATTTTGTTATTAACTTTTACAAATTCCGTTAAGAATGGCTTTAAAAGTTAGTGCCAAATTTTACTCCATTACTTCATTTCATTTCTTTGATTTCATTTATTTTACTTCGCTTTTTGTGCAACTTTTGGCTAATTTGCGAAGATGGGGATGAGTGATGATATGATGAAATTGATGAATGGACACTCACAAATATCCATGCCCAGGCCAGGATTCGAACCCGGGACCCTTGGCGTCGTAGCGCGATGTGCTAACCACTCCGCCACAAAGAAAACTATACATTTTGAGAGCTGTGGATCCATTTATTCTTTGGATTAAATGGTAGAATATAAAAATATAACCTGGTTTCACTGTTATGCATTAAACATTTTTCGATCAAA
This sequence comes from Lepisma saccharinum, assembly GCF_977018435.1. Lineage (NCBI taxonomy): Eukaryota > Metazoa > Arthropoda > Insecta > Zygentoma > Lepismatidae > Lepisma > Lepisma saccharinum. Next base: position 81,391,346 of record NC_139239.1, read on the forward strand.
TATTTTTTTCCTGCTAAGGAAGTAAAACTAATTACCACTATACACTATTTAAATTAAATATTTGTAGGATTTCGGGATGGGTTTCAGCCCCTTAGTCCTCCCCCTGGCTACGTGCCTGCCCAGACCAGTATTCAAATCCGGGACACCTGGCATCGTAGCGCGAAGTGCTGACCACTCCGTCACGGAGACCGGAAAATATAGGGGTTTTCGGTTTAGGTCGACAACAAACCAGCCTGTTCGATATATGATTTAAAAAATGACCGACTACGCTAAAAGGGCGCGGTGTGGGCCACGTATCCCAAAAAACCAGCCACCCCTTCAACCCAGGCCCCCAAGGTTTCAGACAAAATTTTAAAAAGACTCTTAAGGCCGATCTTTATATTTTCTTCTGTCGTCGCTACTGGTATTAATTGTACAGTCAAGGACACTTCTGGGTCGTAGGAACCTCACTGACCTCAAGGGGAGGCACATGCCCCCCCCCCACCAAATTTTCGGGTTTATTAAAATTTACAAGTTAGGGGACCTGAAGAGCAAAGTTAAAGAGTAATATTTGTGCTTTCGCAAACGTGACAAGTTATTTAGAAAATAATCCTGGACACTATTTTAATTGGATGGAAAACTTTTCGAGTCTCTTCCCCAAAAGTTAAGTCCCACGTTTGATTCTACCCCTTCAAAATTAGGCCCCAAGTCTGATTCTGTCCCCTCAATATTAGGCCCAAATTTAATTCTGCCCCCTCAAAGTAACGTCCAAGTTTGATTCTGCCCCCTGAAAGTAAGGTCCACGTTTGATTCTACCCCCTCAAAGTAAGGTCCAAGTTTGATTCTGCCCCCTCAAAGTAAGGTCCAAGTTTGATTCTGACACCCTGAAAGTAAGGTCCAAGTTTGATTCTGCCCCGTGAAAGTAAGGTCCACGTTTGATTCTACCCCCTCAAAGTAAGGTCCAAGTTTGATTCTGCCCCCTCAAAGTAAGGTCCAAGTTTGATTCTGCCCCTGAAAGTAAGGTCCAAGTTTGATTCTACCCCCTGAAAGTAAGGTCCAAGTTTGACTCTGCCCCCTCAAAGTAAGGTCCAAGTTTGATTCTGCCCCTTAAAATAAGCCCAGTTTGATTCTGCCCCCTCAAAATTAGGTCCACGTTTGATTCTGCCCCTCAAAGTAAGGTTCAAGTTTGATTCAGCCCCTCAAAGTAAGGTCCAGGTTTGATTCTGCCATCTCAAAATTAGGTCCAAGTTTGATTCTGCCCCTCAAAGTAAGGTCCAAGTTTGATTCTGCCCCCTCAAAATAAGCCCTAGTTTAATTCTGACCCTCAAAATTAGGTCCAAGTATGATTCTGTCCCCTCAAAGTAAGGTCCAAGTTTGATTCTGCCCCCTCAAAGTAAGGTCCAAGTTTGATTCTGCCACTCAAAGTAAGGTCCCACGTTACGCCCATGATGATGCAGATGTATGATGTGAAATACTCAACCACACCTGAATCAAGGAAATGGTTGGAACTCCTTATCTTCATGAATGCAAATCTTCAGTTGGAAAATAAAGTGAAGTACTTCCTAACACTTCAGGAGCGTCGCTGTACAGTAGTGACGGGAATGGGCGAAAATGTATATTCCGCCACCGACAAGGAAACACCTGAACGACCGCTATGCAAACACACTTCTGCCACCGCGTGGGGACAGCCACAGCTGAAGAACAATGCCGTGACTCATCGCGATTTACTCCACCGAGCAGATGGAGTGCGACCAATGGACGTGATTCCTGGCCTGTGCAATGACCTCCTTGCGGTGTGGAAAAGATTTCCGGTAACACTCGCCTCTCAACGGCACCGCTAGATGGAAGTGCAATGAAAGCCAGGTTCCGTTGACCTTTCCGCGTCAGACAAATGAGCCATGATACGACAGACAGCTTCTGAAAAACCCCTCAGCAGAACGAACGATGACCTGGTGGAAATTTCAGGCGTTGTTTCAAGGGGAATTTTCTTCTGGCGAAGGAGAAGTAAGTATAGTAAATCTGGAAACCAGAGTTGACGGGGACTTGTCCGTATGAAAGACTGGAGCACCTCTTTCGTAGGTGTCTTTGAACCAGAGATTTTTGCTACACCTCTATACGACGGCATTCCCAGAATTTTCAAGAGAGGGGGGGGGGGGGGGGGGGTTACGTATACTTTTTCAGTAGTCGGTTCTCATTTTGCCATTTTTTCCTGCCTTTGACGGGGGTTATGAAACCCACCATGCCCGCCTTGGGCTCTCCAATGTCCCTATTTCCCCAAATTACATTCACCCCATCCCTGTAGTAACTTTTGTAAAACAACTCCCCAAATTATAATATAATACTAACATTTTAAAATTATTTTAAACGGCATATTTCAAATCTTTCATCAGTAAAATCACGAAATAAAAAACGGACAGTCATTATCATCATCACACTCATTATTACAATATCATGTAAATTACTAAATCAAACAACCACGTAGCAACGCCAAACCTTCACTTAGATCATATACTTATTTTAAGAACTTTTATTGATCTTATAGCAATTTTAATTCTAAACAACCAGATCCAAATTCTTTTAGAAATCGTGCTAATTTGGCTACCAAAACAATTTAGTCAAAATTAGCAAATTTGGTAAAGGCTACTAAAACTTAACTAAACATGTTTAGTAAATTTCTAACAAGTTCGTATCTTCACATCCTTGAAAACACTAAGAGTGTGATTGATAGATTTATGGATGTTGCTAGTGGATACTAAACATTGATTTTGGATCGACTGGTGCATGTGAAAATGGTATCCTCCATATACTACATTTGAAGTGTTTTTATTATTGAACTCGATTTTTTAAAAAGCAAATCAAGCACTGTCAATCCTCGGACTGACTCAAAAATGTTTTAATGCAGGTAACAATGATGTCGCACAATCAAATATAACAATGCACCAATAAAAATTACATATGTGAAAGTCGAGATTATACTTATTCACTAATCTAACTACAACAATACATATTTCCAACTTTATGTCGGCTCGTTCAATAAGCACTTTTTGTTTTATGTTTTGGACTTCGTCCATTCACGCAGTGTTCTGTACGTCTAGACCGAGACCTCGTGTGGCGATGCGAAATCGAATTCCCTGAAACTTTTATCCTCGTGTCAGTAGCGAGGCAACAGCCATAAGGTCTCCCAGCGAATGAGGTTCGAATCTGCTATTGACATTGCAATTTCGGTGCAACAGCGGAAGGCATTAATCTTGAATTTCGCAGACCGCGCTCTCGGCTACAAGAATCTGCCAATGTTGTGTGGAAAAGCTGCCTTAACCACGGATAGACACGTTTGCTTCCATAAACGAACCCCAATATTTCGCGGCGCAAGTTATTCACGGCTTCGTCTTACATTACCGCAATTAAAAAGACCAATCCGAGCTGGAAACTCAACGCAATCTCAAAACGGTAAATCTCATTTGACCCGGCAAAATGACAGTTGGTGAACGGAATTATAAATACTGCAAATTAATGTGCATCTTTCGTCGTTTTCATGATTTTTTCACTTGCTTACTGGTTTTTTGTTTTCCGTTTCAGAGTGGTTATCCAAGACCGAGACAAAATTCAAGTATAATTCCAGTTTTTCATGGCAAATGTTACAAATATTGAAGGTCAAATAACAATTTTATAAAAATCTAATGGCACTAACATTTTACGGCACAAATTTACGCATAGTTTCTTGTAATTTTCACAGCAAGTAAATAATTTGTGGAAAAATAAACAACGAAGATATTGGCAAACATGGCCACTTTACTCAAGTATGTGTTGTTTATACAGTCAGGCGCAAAAGTGTGTATGTATGTGTGTTGTTATTCCAAACACACATTTATTTACTTGCTGTGTAAATTACAAGGAACTATGCGCAAATATGTGTCGTAAAATGTTAGTGCCATTGGATTTTTATAAAATTGTGTTCCAAACACTAGTATCGCATTTCTTTTCCATTGCTTGCACAATCATTTGTTAAGCCAGACTGTAAGGAAAGTATTATTTTTCAGTTTCGTTATTCGGGGCAGGGGCGTAGTTTCTTAGCCAGTAGGGCATGTTATTACATGTGCTCGAAGTGAGGGGGGATGCGGGGGATGGCATCCCCCCCAGCTAGCAAAATTTTCACAAAGCATCCCTCCAGCTGTCACATTGCTACCACGTGAAACATACGGGCATCCCAACAGTTAGACGCAAGCCTCCGCGAAACAACTCCCCAGTTAGCAACTTCCACGTCAAGCGCTGGTTGTTCCCCAAACTAAATGCAGAAATCGGTGAACACTAAACGAGTACATATTGACACACAGTTTCAGTTGAATATTTTTGTGCGGGCTCAGTGACCGGTAAGCGTTCGACTTTCCATCTCGTCACCGAAGATCCCGGATTCGAGCCCCGGTCTGGGTATGGATGTTCTTAGTGAGCGCTCCTTCATCAATTTCACCTAATCATTATCATTACTCATCATAATTGTCGTTGGTTGGTTGGTTGATTTGGTGTTTTAAGTCCACTTTATGCACAGTAAGGCTAATCGGGACTGGACCTACGGTTTAAAGTGGGATCCGAACCACTATGTGCCTCCACCGGGTATCGAACCCGGGAGCCCTTGATTACAAGGCGACGACGCTACCACTGCGCCATCGGGGAGACCCATCATAATTGTTGTGATTAGCCAAAAGTTGAGACGTGAAATAACAAAAATACCTTCTTGAACCAAAATATATATATATATATATCTTTTAAGTTTTAATTGCATCTTGCTACATATTTTAATCAACTTATTATACTCTACTTTCATTCAGAATCCTTCTCGAAGTGGTTTACTAATAATACTGATGCTAATATTGTTTATACATATATTTGTATGTATGTATTGTAGTTAGGAAATTTATGCGTACTGTTATGTTGTACTTCCTTCAATTTTCATAATGAAAGTTAAATTTATCACTTCTGCATTCTGTTGCATTGAATAGTGTCACGTTCAAAGGGGCCACAATATTTAATTGAATTTCTTTAACGTTGCTGTTCTGCCACTTATGACCGATCGTAGTGTTGCCCACGAGACGAGACTTTGCCCTGTCTCGTCTCGTGGAAATGCTGTGGAATGCTGTCTCGTCTCGAAAATATTCGTTTGTCAAAGGGACACATGATCAATCTCGTCTCGTCTTGAATTTTTAAAAGCCTGTCCCGTCTCGTCCCGTGGGCAACACTGACCGATCGGGACGATGGGGATGAATGGTGATGAGATAAAATAGATATAGGGCCAAACACGTATGGACGACACAACAGAAAACCCCACAGAGGATTATACTGACTGCGGCCCAGTTGTCAGAGCCTCGTTATCCTGCTACAGTGCAGTGGAAGCGAAGTTAATTTTTTGGGTGACTTTCAAAAAGTACCCCTTACCAGAGTGCGAAATCCTGGGGTGGACGGGGGATGTTGGCCAAAAAAATCCCCACTACCAAAAATTACAGCAAAATGTAAAGAATTAAAAAGTTGCTTCAATAAAATGACAACATTGTTAAATACGTTAACCAATAACGTTGCCGTCGAGTAGATATTGCAGAGGACATTTCTTTCTGCAGCCGACAGAGAAGTGGGAGGCCGTATGTCTACTCTCAAGAGGTAACAAGAGGAGAAGACACCAATGCAAGGAAAGACTTTGGAGCAAGTGTGCTCTGGGGTTATTCATATGCCTGTTTAGGGGCCCAGTTACCGGTGAGGCCTGCCGGATACAGACCAGTGTTGTCACGTTGGATTGGCAGAAAAGCGCTAAATCCCGCCTAAAATGGGTATTTCTGCGAAGCAACTAGAGGTAGACTGCAAAACCAAGGCTGGATTTAACTACAAATGAAACGAGTTAGGTATTAGACGAAAATATACGTAGTTCCTTGGTGCGATTCGTGATTTGGACAAACCTTACTCCAAAATACTAAGTTGGCAACAGTAGTACGTACAGCTGGGCTCCCCTTCCACATCGACCGTCACTGGAGGAGGGGAGTTCTGTCGTCTGCTCACCACAGTGTTGCCACATGAAGGGAAATTTCCCTTTTTGAAGGGAAATTTGGAGCTAATTTTAAGTGAAAAGGGAAAAGGGAAATTCGATGAAAAATAGCGAATTTTCAGGGAAATTTTAAGACAGACTAAACATTAATTATATTAAACATTATAAGAGATTCCAGTTTTGAAAATGAGAACTTATTTTTTTTATTTTGTCGTATACTTTGTTCTGAGAGGAAGGGTGGAATTTGGGTTGACCCACCTCTGGCTACCGTTTGTGGCCGGAGGTCTTTGGCCATTCACCCTTATGGGAGTGGGAGTCCGAGGGTATTGTTTATTTAAGCTTTCCCCGGTTCTCTGAATTTTGCCTCAAACACTACACGTGCAAACCATAAAGTTATCTTTGTCTCAAACCTATCTTTACTTCAGTCTTCATTGGACACTGGGTGGGTTATTCGTCGTGTGCGAGTGTTCGGTGGAAGGCTGTGCCCGTCTTGGACGACGGGAGAACAAGGGAAGCAAAGGAAACTATCTGCAACTCCAGAATATATTAGAAAACGTCGTGGAGAATTATCGGAAGATGAAAAAGCATCGCGGAAACAAGTTAAAAAATTCCGTGCAGAGTGGCAAGAAGTGAACAACAATGGATTAAATTTTAATAAAAAACTTGCTGTGTTTTAGAAGTTTCCACCTAATATGTGAAATTTACCAGAATAGAACATTTGCTCAGGTATGTACTATATATCTTTTTTTTTTTTAATAAAACGCGTATATCCATGCGCCGAACTTAAACATTTTTATGGGGAGGCAAAAATGTGATTTTTTACACAAACTCTTCATATGTGCGCCTTAATAGAACAGCATTTTGTGTAGAATATTTTTAATTTTCTTCTGATGGTGTGATGAAGACATGGAGCATTGGCCTCCCTATATCCAATCTCTGTTTGTGTGTTTTGCTTTTTACTGATGAAAATCTTCAGTTGCCAACTACAACATAGTTTTAGCTCAAGACAAAAAAATTAGCTTGGTTTAGAAATAAATCTAAATCTTCCAAAAAAAAAACATTTAAATGTTATTGATTTTATTGTTTATTGGTTTGGTATATTTTAATTCGCTTTTCTGCCACTTTTGACTAATTGCAAAGATGGGGATGAGTAATGATATGATGAAATTTATGAATGGACACTCACAAATATACATGCCCAGGCCGGGATTCGAACCCGGTGCCCCTGGCGTCGTAGCATTAAAAAGTTAAATTGATTAACATTTTATACATACATACGAACATGGGTCAACGATAATATTTAATTATTATTATTATTAATAATTATTATAATAATAATTCTTTAGATGAAGGGAAAAAATGGGTGAAAAGGGGAAATTTTACCCCTTGGAAAGGGAAATTGTGCTTACAGATTGTGGCAACACTGGCTCACCACATAAACGTCAAACTGACCCGAGAAAAGTGTGGTGGTTCTTCTTCCCCTTGGCACCTCATTGCAAAGAGACAGATGAAGAATTGACAAGTGTCGACCACTATTCATTGGATTTTCGCGGTAACTGTTTCATGAGTTGCTAAATCGCTGTGCGGATTGCAAAAAAAAAGAACAAGATGAACAAAAATCTAGATCGAAGACATGTTTTTCTTCCGGGGGGGGATGTCTAGCAGGCATAATTGCCGTACTGATGGCCGGTAACACTTTTTGAAAAAGCCACGCCACGCCACTGCAAGGTTATGAAACATAATGGAATGCGAGTAGTACTAGACAAAAGAGAAACTCAAAGAATTTTATTGCATGACCTCGAAGTTCACCGTTCTCTCACTATGTAGCGCCACAATCGCATAAAGCACAATGGCGACTCCGCAGCAGCGCGCACAATCTGCATTCTTGTATGCAGAGACCAAGTCAATCATTACAGTGCAAATAAATTACCGGAGAGAATATAGAGGTGAAGCACTTGATGGAAAAACCATTAAGGCATGGTGTGCGAAGTGAACTGCTTAGACGCTTGGCGAAATGATTTACGCGGGCTTCTCTGAAATCCCGCTCGAATTTCTTCCACCTTCTCCTCCGAAACACGTCGACGAGAACCTCCGGATTGTTTATTAACATTTCCAGTTGCAAAAAACTTCGCACACCATGGTCTCTGCATACCAGAATACAGATTGTGCGCGGAGTAGCCATTGTGCTTTATGCGATTGTGGCGCTGCATAGTGAGAGAACGGTGAACTTTGAGGTCATGCAATAAAATTCTTTGAGTTTCTTTTTCGTCTAGTACCACTCGCATTCCATTATGTTTCATAACCTTTTAGCAATGATGAATTCAAATGTGGGAGGTTTGAACGGAACACGCTGTCTCGTATATATGCATAAAAGTAACAAATTAATTCTAATCTGTGTATTTCATAATAATAATATATTTTTTAAATATTTAGTAATTTATTTTATAATGTTATGCATATATATTTCTCCCCCACTCCCCCCGAAACTAGTCTTTAATGATTTGACACCCTGCCCCATACCTTACAGTTCGCCCACAATATTGTCACGAGGTGGAGCCCAGCACACCCATGATTCCTGAACGTGTTACAATGTATTTTCTTATACCCGTCGTATAGGTCATAGCCATGACCGTAAAAATTGAGACCTACCTCACTGTGGGTCTTGGATTTCACGCAGGCGATGACACGATAATCCCACCGTGTTTTGGCACGCAGCGAGACTCCAGTCCATCATATCTATTCTCCTGCCCCTTTGGAGTTCCTGCCGTAACGCAGTCGGCGATAGCTTTGCCTCAAAGACCTATAGGAGCTCAACGAGAAAAGGCGGTCCCCCACCCGACCTGAAAATGTAACGGAGAGCGCCGCACAAAAGATGGGATCTGGAATGGAATAAAGCCAACGGCTTCCCCAAGGCACCACATGTTGTAAGTTCCCACGAACGAGCAACCACCTCAAGATGGCGTGAACGGGACAAAAAGGGCTAGACAGACGCTTCGCAAGGCGTCTGCGGATTAATAAAAAGAGAAAGAGGGCTGAGGACGAGGGATGAAGATCCTGGATCTTTTTCCTACACTGCAGGGTTTTTCACCAATGCTTGGGAGGTCAGTCGTTACATATTATGATAAATGTTACCCCTTCCTGATAATTTAATCGGCTGTTGTGGGTAAAGGTTGGAACTTTTTCGAAGTTATTTTCTATAAAGAATTATTCCATGGGTCAAGGTTAAAATTTCCACTCGGCAAGGTGGATTTTTGTCGCCCCCTTACTTTTCGCCCTACACATCCCCGATTTATTCCCAATTCAGAATTTCTCAACTCAGGAACTATGGAAATTCCAATCAAAACAGTGCCATTATAGGAACTGGTCTATTCCAGTTGGATATTTCAGTGCAATGTATTCCCAACTCAGGAAGACTAATTGCCTTGGGGGAGGATGAATTGACATTTGGTATAGTTGACATTACGCATACCTGTGTAACTGCTAACCTAACCTACAAGCAAAAGATCTGCAATATACTGAAAATATATTAGAGGAAAAAAGAATCTCCCTATAAAGCATGGTACTTTTTTCTGCAAATGGATATGGATATAAATAGTATTTCAGGATAACGTACGGTAACAATAAGAACATTTCAGAAACCGGTCCTTACTTTCCTCCCAATTCAATTAGCAGCAGTTCCTGAGTTGGGAACATTCCATTTGAAAATTTCAGTTCCTGAATCAGGAACCTTCATCACAGTTCCTGAATTGGGTCGTCCTGAGCTGGGACATCACCCCATTCCCCAGCTTTCTAGTCTGGTCCTCCTACTTTATACTTCCCTCCAATAAAAAACAAAACACCATCATGTTATATATTTATGGTTTTAATGACGAAAAATAATATTATTTTTAAAAAAGTTTGAGTGTTACTGTTAAAGAATACGCTTGTGGGTATGTGTTTATGTAATACCTACCTAATGGCATAAAAATAACAATAATGTTTCGGTTAAATTGGTACTGATATGCAGTATACCTATTATGTTTTGCAGCTGTAAACGACGATTAATTCTTGTCAACAATAACTCTTTTTAAAACCAATAGCCACACACCCGGTGGAGGCAACCTTCAACTGTAAGTCCAGTCCCGATTAGTCTTTCTGTGCAAAACTTGTTAAAAATATACTAAACCAAGAAATGAAATACCCACACTTATGTAATCAGAAATAAGGTTTTGGTGCTAATCAAGGGGGACGCCTACGGCACCATGATGGCCTGGAGTTTCCTGTCGTTCAGTAACGCCAGCTATATTAAAGGACAGTGGAATAATTTTAGCATGGTGAAGCGTGGTAATCTAGGGATCAGATTCCCATCCTGAGCAAAATACCGATCCTAAGTTCAAACCTAATATTTCATCAATTCATAATTCATCCGTGTGATCAAGATCAACTTAGAGGGGTGAATGCATTTGGATTCCCACAAGAAAAATTGCACAAAAGTCCACTTCATGCTCAGATCGACTAATCGGCCCAGAGTTCAAGGTGGGATCGGAACCTCTGTGTAATGTGCCTCGATTCACCGCGTATTTGTTTTCGCCCCGATAAAAAAAAGCATTGGTAGAGAGCATCTCTGGCTGTTCTGCATTTGTAGCTTGGGAACGAGTCATAACATTTTTTGCTGCCAATCAACGTCAGCCGCTGGCGTCAACCTGCAAGATTCGTATGTTCGCTGGAGATGCTGCGACTTATAACCTAACACTACTGGATGCCATTGGAGCAGTGGACGAAATGTGTGCTATTTGTGAACTCAAGGTTAACGTGAATAATACGGTTTCAGCACAGAGCGCTGATTGAGTGTTGAAATATGATAAATAATCGATCTCTCGAAGATAGTACAATTTGTCTATTTCTTCAGAGTCGGGTATTTTAAGAGAGTTTTCGAAAAAAAGTTTTCACTTGCTTTGTCTTTCGCTAATAGGTTTACATTCTTACATTTAGAAACGTGATGTGAAATCATCTTTGTACAATCAAGAGCAAAAATGTGTTGCAAATAACCATACGAATTTATCTTTCTCTGGTCTAGTATTTTGAGCACTCCTGTTCACATAAAGTGGGACATTTTATAAGGATGGACAGTTGGAGAATATGCCACTTTATATACACAGGAGTGTACAATAACTCGAGAAATACCAATTTTATTATGAATGTACAGCCCACTTTTGAGCCTGACTGTACAAACAACACATACTTGAGTAAAGTGGCCATGTTTGCCAATAACTTCGTCCTTTTCCCTGCCTTATGATCTCAGTAAACAAACTGCAGAGACATTGAACAATGTAGGCTATAGAATGAACATCTACGATGAACAGCCAAAGGTGCTGAAAGCTAAGAATATTGCTTTGCATTTGCATACAATTAGCACGTCATATTATCGCCAAGAGTGCTTAACAAACAGTTTACGTCTTGCAATACGCAGAGAGTATGCTTCCAAACACACACGGCCGTTCTTGTCGCCATATAAAAATCAAGTCACACACTGGTGTTATTTTGGGAAGAGTGTGAGAGAATGCACACACATACATACACACATACACAAAACTCAAACAAGCTGCAGGGCTGCTTCAGCACTGGGGAAGACGGTGTAAGAAGTTATGACACTTTTTACGTCATCATGCAACAACAAACAAAGTTTTCTTCTCTTGCTTGTTTGGCAGTTGGTGCAGTTGTCAACTTAGGAAGTTCTAGGTGGACGCAAAAAATGCGAAGTTGCAGGATGAATATACAGTACGTACCAATTTTCGAGCATGTGCTACATTTTAGCGTTATATTGGAAAAAAATCACAAAAGTTTGTATATATTCACTGTAATCATCTGTGGTAGGTTAGTAATTTCATGTATCTATAAGCTATAAATACCATTAAACAACTTCTGTCTGAAAAATATTTCTTTCTGACACTCCAACAACTGTTAAGGTTGACTGGAGAAATGACCGTCAATTTCCGCTGCCATACAAATACCGTAAAAAAACGACATGGCCGTTTTTAAAGTATTAACGGGTGTTACATACTTCATCGAATTAATGTAATTTTAACGATTCAATTTTCAAAAGTATATTACCGGTGCACACAACTATACAATTTATAATCATTATCTATATTTATGCAAGATTTGGAAGGTTTTCTTAGATCTCACATGGTGGATTGATTGATTTCGTTTGTATTACTTCGCCTTCTGCCACTTTTGGCTAATCGCAAAGATGAGGATTAGTGATGATATGATGAAATTGATGAAGGGACACTCACAAACCTCACAAAGAGCACCAATGCCCAGGCTGTGATTCGAAACCGATATCCTGGCTTCGTACTCGCTGTGCTAACTACTCCGCCACGAAGGTTGGCTCAATGCTGCATAAGAAAATATGTATATGTAACATGTAGTGTGTGTCCGTGTTTAACAATCCAAACGGTTACCGACGCCATGGTCTCTTCTCAGCATAGAGAAGTGACATCACGAATGCCCCGCGATAAATAATTCTTAAGATTTTCGAGTACAATTTGATCATTGAATTACAAAGTTTTGGTTTCTGTTGGCAACTGTAAGGAGATACCTTCATTGCCACCTTCTCGTGACATAACTGGTTCCGAACTCTTTGGCTAACTCAGGCTGATATCTGCATAAGAAATCACAGAAGAAACTAACACATTGAGTTATTATACGAGGGCTGTTGATGCTCATGATGTATTGTATAAAAATGTAATTTTATGTTGCGTTGTTAGCTTAATGCGTAATGAATATGTGGTAAGAGTTTCAATCATTCCTTGCCAGTAGTACGTCAGTGGCAGCCGTGCAAGTTCAGACACGTTCTACCCGAACAACAGGACGTTCCCGTGCAGGTTTGTTCGCAGTTGAAGGCGATCTTACAGGAAGATGAGGTGTTTCTTTCGAAGGTTATCACTGCAGATGAAACTTGGCTACTATTACGATCCAGAGAGCAAACAGCAAAGCTCTGTGTGGAAGTCTCCGTCATCACAAAAAAAAAATAAAAAAAAAAATGGTGCGTTCTGCTGGGAAGGTTATGGTCATATCCTTTTTCGATATTCAGGGAATGGTGTATCAGCATGTCGTACCAGCACATACAACTGTAACTGGAGCATACTATAGGGATGTACTGAAAATTCTCCAAATCCATATCAATCGCAAAAGGCCACATTTGAAAGAATCAGGTTGGATCCTGAACCACGATAATGCTCGCCCGCACATAGCAGACGTTGTTACTGCATATCTCGCCACACAAAATGTGACATGTGTTCCTCATCCCCCTTACAGTCCAGATCGACCCTCTTCTGACTTGTTGTTATTCCCTAATGTGAAGAAACACCTTCGTGGAAAGCGTTTTCCATCATCAGAAGCAGTGGTGAAGGCAGCGAAGGCGATTTTGAAGGACCTGTCAAAACATGGCTTCCAGCATGTCTTTGAAGAATTGAAAAAAAAAAAAAGGTGGGACACGTGCAACGCATCGCACGGGTACTACTTTCAATAGGACCATCAAAATTTGGACGATGGGTGAGGGTATGTTGTTATTAAAAAAAATATGATCATTCTTTATTGAACAGCCCTCGTATATCAAGTGGACTGACACAGTTTCGTTAGTAATAAAATAGTTTTCTGCTGCATTATTGACAAGGTCTTACATTAATGTTTCTCATCTTTGTTGTTCCTTTCTTACTTTACAATAAGAACATCCCTATTAGTTGCTTGTACCTTTCACGAGAGTTTTTAAAATATATATATACATACCAGGTGGTTATAATTAAAGTGACGGTGTTCAGAGTGGTACAGCACGGGCTGTAATGAGAGTAGCAGTCTGAAACTTCGTAGATGTGATAATGAAGCAATGCGCTCGCGAATTATGCAAAAAAAAAAAAAAAAAAAAAAAAAAAAGTTCCAATTATCGCCACCAGGGTAAAAAATGGCGCTGTAAGCAGTCAAAACTTGGTATAGTTACAGGAAAAACACTATAAATCGCAGAAAACAATACTCTTTGTAATAAAATATCGCTACAATTTCACTATTCGAATTACATGAACATTACCAAAGGAAAAAGCAACAAGCGTCACCAACAACAACCAGGGAGCTCGCACAATGGTTAGGCAATATCACCGACTTTGACGTCAGAGTTACGGAAAATTCCACGTTTTGACTGCTTACAGCGCCATTTTTTACCCTGGTGGCGAGAATTGGAACTATTTTTTTTTTTTTGCATAATTCGCGAGCGCATTGCTTCATTATCATATCTACGAAGTTTCAGACTGCTACTCTCATTACAGCCCGTGCTGTACCACTCTGAACACCGTCACTTTAATTATAACCACCTTGTACATACATATATACATACATACATATATATATATAATCACGACGATGAGAATGAGTGTTCGATATTAGTTGTGATGACGAGGTTCAGACTGACAGGATCAGTGACGAAATCAAGTAAAACAGATGAGTAAAGAATCACCCAAGGACGTCTGCCTGCTTTAATGTGTGTGTGGGGGGGGGGGGATTTGCCAGTTTCAGTACTTGGCAGACAGCTCTTGATAGAAACGAGAGGACCTGAAACAAATTCTCATGTATCTTTATCGTGAGGTTATCATTGCATTTCGTTCTATTATCTGATGTTTATCGTTTAATGTGACTTTTATGTTCATATCAAGTGTTACGCTCTTGAACAATATTGAGTGTGTCACTTTATCTGAAAAAGAAAATGTGTACAATTTGAGAGAGATTGTGAAAATATTTGCAAATACACACGCGGGGGAAATAAAGCAAAAGTAACAACGTATTTATACGCTGTGTAAAGCTGGTTTGCGATTAGCCATATGCTCAGAGGGAAGAGTCATGGCGGACCGCATTATGATGTTAAAAGAGTTTGAGAAAGTTTGTTTAAGTCCACCTATATGCTCACATCGGCTAATCAGGACTAAACCTACAAATTGAATTGGCACTCGAATAAGTGTGCAAAGTGCCTCCCCCCGGATTTCGAACCTGGAACCTCTTCATGACAAAGCGACAGTTATCACTAGGGAACGGAACTTTATGTGCTAAAAAACTCAGAAATATTTATTTTTTATGTGTCATCAATGTTGAAAATATGTGATAAAAACAGGAAAATATGTGACAAAAATAAAAACATTTGGTAACAAAAACAAACTATAACATGCATTTTAAACATCTGAAATTAGTTTGTAAATGATTACCTCTTAGCGAGCTATTTTTCGGAAGAGTTGCAGTGAATCACCATAGTTTTTTCCAAATTCTCCATTGTAAATCTGTGACGATTATCTCTAAAAAGCATCTTATATTGTGAGAAAGATTGCTCCACGTCACAAGAAACAATTCTTGCATATTTGAAGCACGAAATGTCACTAACACTGAAGTTTTCCAAAGCTTCCTCTTCCTCTACTTCACTTTCCAAACCACGTGCAATTTGGCACAAAGTTTGAAAACCTTGGTTTTTCCCAAAAAATTCTGTACATTTAGACATTTAGATCCAGTGAGTTCTTGCAGTTTCGTTTCTACTATTCGGACTTCACCAATGGAAGCTGCCAAAGTGTTCGCGGACGATTCAAGCTTTCATATGGAATTAGAGAGAATGGACAGGTTTGTTGAGATGTATGCCAATTCGACTTTTAAGGAGGGCTCCATCAACAGTTCTTGCAGAATTCTTCTTTGTCGAGATCATTTACAACAGATACAATTTTTTCAAAGTTCTGGGCATAACATCTGCATCCAACCAAGTGCCCCATTGCGTAACTACAGGTGTAGGGGGAAGGGGAACCTCAGGACATTTTTGTTTAAAAATGTCTATTCTTCTAGGCGACTTGATCTAACTTTCTTCCCATTTGAAACCACTTTATTAACATTGTGATAAAGAGCTCTTATCTTTTCACATATTCTATGCAACGCATGAGCCACACATTTAACGTGCACCATTTAGGGGTAGCTAACGGCAAGGCCTACTGCATGTAAGCTGCAGCATCTGTCAAGAGAAGAACATTGTCAAATGTTATGCCTTCCGGTCACAATAGCTGCATTGCTTCATTAAAAAGCCTTGCTATCGTTACGTGTAGCCAGCCCCAGCTACTTACAGCTATTTTCTCCCAATAGGATCGTAGGCGAGGTGCCAGAAGTCTGCCAGCGAGGGTGTTCAAAGACAAAACAAACCTAGCACTCTCGATATGAAAGAGGTGCGGAGAATAAACATTTTTCCTTCGAGGATTTCGAGGTAGATGAAGTCAATGAGCGATTTTATGTATTTAAAATGAAAATTTGCAAAATATGTATTTACATACGGAAAACTGGAAAATATGTGTTTTTATGTAAAATAAAATTTGCTGTGTTGACATATAAGGCTATGATCAGAATTTTGGCAAAAATGAGGGTCTCTATCTTATCGCAGAAAAAAACATTTATTTACCTAAAGTTCCTTTCCCTAGTTATCACTACGACATTGAGGAGGCTCGGATCGCGTTATGAAAAATAATATAGAAAATAGTATTGTAATTACCTGATATCGGATAATATGTTTTCCGTTTAAACGTATGACAAAAAAGAAATAGTTGTTTTATATATACGCTCGCTTGAACCTACCAAATACACAAAGACTATGGTCTTGTTTTCTCGATCATTTTGATGTTTATTGTTGATAATAAATTACAGACGAACATAAATCACAGAAGGTTGCCTGCTCTGGTTGAATTTGATTAATTAAAATTTAAACTGGCATCAATCAAAATGGAAACTAGCCCTCATTTATCTTTTTTTAATTAATCGCGTGCTGTAACGGACGGTTGTGCTCATTAAGTAAACTAGGCAGGGTACAGTCAAGTTCAAAGATAGGTTAAAGCAAACTGTCCACTACTTTCATTCGCTTTTCGTTTGCGTGATTTACGCTTACATTGTTGCAGATTTTGTTTCAGAAAAACAAACTCGTTCCCAGCATGCGTAGAACAAACGGAATGATTATTTGCCCACTCTCAAAAGGGTCACCACTGCTCATCTTCACAACGAGCATTCCTCGGTTAGTAGCGACCTACAGAGCAGGCCAAAACAAGTCATCTTTCTAAGAAGCGAATGTGCCTCATCAGAATGACTCACTTATGGACTATTTCCGCTATCGCCTTGAAACGAAAGCTTCCGTATAATTTGTAGATGTGCACAAATATGAGAAACTCATATTCCACTCTAACCATTGGTCTGCATATGTATCAAGCTTTTCCTCTGCCAGACAGTGACACATATAGGTATACATGGCAAACAAGTGAATCTATTTCGGTTTACATTCGTTTCTTAAAGTTATTTTTCAATTTCTGTCATTTTAGAGTGTATTTTTCTATTTTTGTAGCTTGATTAAAATTGCATTTCATTATTATTAGAACACACTTTCATTTCACCAATATTACAGGAAAATCGTATTAAAACCAAGTTTATTCAGATTGTTCGCTGATCAAGCTCTTGGAGCTTTAGACTGGAGTTAAAGCAAGCTTATAACTATAGTTATGATGTTCAATAAGTGCAACCAATTTTGAAAATAATTTACAAAAAGATGTTTTGAGCCGTGTACGTAGCGAGTGAAGCCTGTGGCAGTCGATCGTCCAGAGAAGATGCAGATCATGTCCTGAGTCATGAACGAATAATGAAAAGAAAACTATAGCTGTAAAGGAAGAGTAAAGGAGTATATCAAACAAAACGCTCAAGATGTGAATTGTGAAATCTACAAAGAAATGAAGATGTTAACGGAAGACGGGAACAAATGGAGAAATGCAAGTAAGTAAGAAGAACGTAATGTAAACAAGCTTTGCAGTACATTTCTGTTAATGCTTAGGGACGGGAAACAAAGAAAGGAATTGATTGATTCATGATTGATTGATTTACATTATTTTACTTCGCTTTTGTGCCACTTTTGGCTAATTGCGAAGATGAGGATGATTGATGACATGATAAAATTGATGAATGGACATGATATGATCCATATTTTTATGTGACGTCACCAGTAGAAAATATGTCACTAATATATTTATTTTGTGAAAGAAAGCGTAATTTCCTTGTTATTCTATGTAATATTGCGCCTTATTAGTAATGTATATATTTTGTTTAATGTTTGTTGTATTTTGTGCTTTGTTATGAGTAGTTTAATGTACCTTCATGTTTGCGAGAGTGCACTATACGAATTTGTATTTCTAAAGATGTATAGATGTCAGTTTTGTTGATAGTATCCTTTTGTAGATAGTGAATGATTCATCTGTACTTTAATCTGTGTTCTCGAAAATAGTATAAAAGCGAGGATATCGCGTAAGAATCACCACACTTTCGCCACGGATCGTCGAAGCTTTTAAACTTAAAAAGAACTCCTCGGTGTTGTGCATACATCCTGGTATGGTAGTTCGGGGCGCAAGCTAGGCCTATGTGAACATAGGTACGCCGATAGCCATGCATTGATGATATGCACAATACTGCAACCAATCTACGTTAAATAATAAAGCTAGCCTAAGGAGTAATTTGGAAATAAAAGGCTAAAGAGCAAATATTGGCTCAGTTATCATTGCATATCTCTTGGTGTGGTAGTTCGGGGCGCAAGCTAGGTCTATGTGATCATAGGCTTGCCGATAGCCACGCATTGAGTTTATGCGTTTTAGTTGAGTCAATTCATCAACAAAGCGAAATCCTCGCCTTCGTCTCAAGTATATTTGCACTATAATTGCAATAAATAAAGAATAAAACCTTTCAGTTTATACATACTGCAGTAATGTGGTTTTATTTCTCTGTGCTGTGAATAGTGTCTTTGCCTAACACTACCCCTGTACCTGAGAGGAGTCTGTGTACTTCACCGAGTCTCATCGTTCACCGCTGAGTATTATTAAGTTAATATTAATAGTATAATAATACGACGCGTGAAGTAATTGTGCTCCAGAACGTGTCAGACACTCACAAACATCCATGCCCAGGCCAGGATTCGAGCCCGGGACCCTTGGCGTCGTAGCGCTATGTGCTAACCACTCCGCCACGGGGGCCGGAAACAAAGAAAAGAAGAACGAAACATGAAATGAGTAGGAGGTGCAGCCCCACCAAGGCCAACGGCGCGTCCCACCAATTATGTCATATTAGCCATAAAGTATTTAATTACGACACCTGTCTAGTCTACTGAAAGTAACCTTTTTAGATCTGCCCCTTCCCCATTCCACCCAAGACCGTAGACGCATTACCCCCAAAATCGTTCATCTTAATCCCATTAAATGCTGGACATCCCATGTACTGTTCATTGAAATTTCCATTACAAAAATCCCCCCCCCCCAAATAAAAAAAGAAGTTGGCTTGGGTGGAAGCAACGTGCATCCATCCACAAACTCTCATATGGGCAGCCGTGCCTTGAATACTTCCTTTTCTTCATCTAATGGAATAAATATGGTGTACCTAAGTTGTAAACTTTTTTACATATATTTTAGAAAAAAATATAAATGTTGAATTTTATATTGTTTTTAACGACCCCCCCAAAAAAAAAAAATCGATGGCCCAGTCTGCGCTATGATCCCCCCGTGAACACCCCTGAATGAGTATACATGTTCCACAACCTCCCATCTGTAAATGCCAAGTCACAGGAAAGAAGAAAAAACGAAGAAAGAAGGAAATTAAGTGAGCGGGGGGAGGGGCAGAGAGGAGTCAGCAGGGAAATAATGCGGGAGTGAATTTTCGAATGGCCAAAAATAATAGCGTAAGGAATCTTAACAGAGAAACTGAATAGCTATACGTAAATATACAAAAAGAAGAAGAAGAAAAAGCTGCAGTTATTGCAATTTTTGAGTTTCTGGCAATATTCTCTCTTGGTATACGCATGATTCTAGGGAACACGTATTCGGGTGTGTGTGTGTGTGTGTGTGGCTGCTTATTTTAGTATTTTTTTACCTCTCTAGGTTAATTGCGACGATGGGGGATGAATGCTGATTTGGCGAATTACATGAGGCAACGAACACAATTAAACGTTCATGCCTTACTCAATATTCAAATTCTTGGTTTCGTACCTCATTAACATAACCACGCCGCCACGGAGGTCTATCGAAGCCAGATATACTGTGGAACATGTTTGTGTAAAAAATTTTACTTTTTCTCTTTTGTTGTTTTCCTTATTTCATGTCACTTTTCCACCTCTGTATTTTAACGGAGACGATGAGGAGAGATGCTGATAGTATGAAATTGATGTAAAGAGAAGCACAAAGAAAGGCCTTATTGAACTAACTAACTAACTCTCTAGCCTTCTTAAACCCGAAGGTTCATGGCTGCAGCAACACAGGCCTTCCATCTGTCCCTATCTTGAGCAAGATCTATATACTCTTTTCCATCCCTACCAATTTGCCAGGCTAGAATTCGAACCCGGAACCTTAGGTGCGGAAATCGTGAGTCAAGTTCACAGATCGTTCGAATCCCGGTGGAGGCACATAGTGGTTTGGAATCCACTTTAAACTGTAGGTCCAGTCCCGATTAGCCTTACTGTGCATAAATTGGACTTAAAACGCATCAATCAATCAAGTTCACAGCTCGCTCGGCTTCATCGTGAACGTGAAAGCTGTTGGTTTTGAAGAATTTTAGTTCAATTCGCGTGCTGACAATGGATAAATACTTTTCAATTTGAAGACATTGAACTCTACCTAGCAAGGTCGAAGAAACCGGACGGAAAGAAGTGCGTCCTCCACCCAGATCTCTTACAAGACGGAATGCCAAGGATGAGGAACTTGGCAGACCATTTCAATATCCATCCCAAAACATTGCCCTAATAGTCATTAGTCATAATAATTATTCCTTGCTGCCACTTGTGATGTAGTAAATCTTGTGACCTTGAGATCTTCGTTTTTATTTATTTTCTTATTTTGAGTCGATCATATGTCCCTTTTGGCAGATCGCGACGACGAGGATGTGTGATGATTAGATTAAATTTGATGAAGAGACTATAAAGGACATCCATCGTAGGGACTCGAACATAGGAACTTCGGTGACGAGATCGAAATTCTTAACGCGCCACCGAACAAGGGAGATCTTAGATTGTCGAGACTGACTTGAATATCATGGTTATACCTTGAAGGTCTAAATAAAGTTATTTGCCATCCAACTCCTCCAATTCTCGATTACTAGTTCTAGAGGAACTCTAACAAATTCTTATTCATATTATTATGGCACTTGTAAGCAAGGGTGGCCGCAGGATATTTTCTCACGGAGGGCTGTCACAGAAACTTTTATTATTATTATTATAATTACTGATTTTATTGTTTTTATTTTGTTATTATTATTATTATTATTACATTACTATTACTTACTACTACTACTACTACAGTAGTACATACATTCGTAATTTCCATATTTTGAATATATATACAGTATATAATTTGCATAACTGTATACTTAACATTAATTCATGTAGGACAAAAAGCTGTTTTTTTATAGTTAGACAATAAGCGTAAAATAGACAGTAAAGTTAAATGTAACCCTACTTAAAATAATAATAATAATAATAATAATAATAGTTTCTGTAACGTAAACAGAAATCAATACTTTTTGTTATAAAATATCTATACAATTTCACCATTCGAATTACATTAACTCTTTGCAGAAATCTCGGGGGGGGGGGGGGCAACTGCGGGCGCCCATGCTTGCAAGTTGATTCGGTTATTGGGATCCAACGCGTATTAGCATGCATATTAATTGAAGAGTGTGCATTGTGTAGTGCTTTTGCTACTTACGTTAACACTACGGTTCGAGATAGTTTCCCTGGTTTTCTGGTGATCGATTTATTTTCCCGGTAGTGGGAATAGAACCGACGACAAATCCGGTACACACTAACAAACTACTTCACGGCGTCCACGTGTTCCAAGTACGAGCAGGACGTCCTTGTCTAAGTACGAAATGCGAAGCCAGGTTCCAGGTTTCCAATTCACAAATTATGCACGTGAATGTTGCCTTTGATATCACTCGAGCGTCTAGTTAAAACTACTTGAATACAACTAAATTGATGCCACCCGCCCTCAGAGCATCTATGAATGTAATGCGGGAATTTCAATGAGTGCAGTTTGAAAGGGGTCAGAAAGGAAGGGGGATATTAATGATTTCTCTTATCCTATTTTAGCCCAATTCTTTCCTCCCCTGGGCATTAGATTGACAGGGATATAAAATCAATGGAAAAAGTTTTAATTAACTACAGCCATGACGTCGAGGGGGGGAGGGGTCAGAGGAAAGAGCAATTCTCCATCAGTTCAGTTTGATTGGCAGAAGATCTTAGATGACGTATTATCATTTATATTTTTATGGTTATTTGGGTTATCTGACATTAAAAACGGCAAATCACACGAATTTCGGCGCGTTATTCAATGATTCCAAAATAATATTGGATTCTCTTTGGCGCGTGTCTGTTTAAATCAGCACCCTAGGTGGATGCGGGGTCTGGAGCATGCAATATACGCGGGGCCTTTATCTAAAAATTTTCAGAGGTCTGAAAAAACCCATATTTCTCTTCCTTAGTCTGAAGTACAGGTGTCCTTTATAATATACACTATAATAGTGTAGACAATGTTACAATTAATTTATATATTCAGTATTAGTATCTAATAGCAACAAGTAGAACATGTTGAAGGTTAAAACCAAGAATTATGGGAGGCTAATAAAATTTTCTAAATTATTGTTTTATTTCCGATGTGCCACTGGTGCAACTTCATTATAGTATTAAATTACAAGCTATTATTTTACCTATCAAAGTGGTAATTTTTAATCATATCCAATAACATTCTCCAACTCGCTTGTGTTTATTTCTCGTTGAATTTGACGCTGTAGTTAGTGGTTCTTTGTGAATTTTCCTTCATGAATTTCATCATATCATCACCGATGATCATCTTCGTAATTAGCCAAAAGAGGAAGAAATGTAAAGTAAAATAAACCAAATCAATCAGTGTAAATCAAAGTACGTATTTACATTATGATTTCATGCTGCTATAATTACACGAATAGTGCACATCAAAGTTATTCTTGATCGAAATATCTGAACGTGGTTTTTATGTTGGTAGTACTTTGATTAGAATATGATTTTAGTAATTTTGGATATTTTAAAGTATTTCAAAATAATCCATGAAATCAGGAAAAATTAGATCACTTGCTTAATTGGAAGCACCAGTGTCTTATAAACTCGAAATAAACAGTACACAAACAATTATTTTCATCTGGTGCAGTACCCCATGCAGCGCGGTACCTCGGGCGAGTGCCCCCGTTGCCCCTCACTACTCGACGCAGTTTCCGTTACAAACACACCCTGTCGACCCTATATAGCATACCGGATGTCTGCGTGTGCAGCGGCAGCCAACGAAAAATCTCGAGAGTACTGTAATAGAAATAAGTTCATTACATATCACGTTCAGCTGTTGTTCGGGTCTAAACGTTACAGCCACTTCACGCGATGACGTAATGCCGACTGCCGGATCGCATTAATTGCCACTGGAACGGAATATGCTTCAAAATGTCTCGCTGTTGCAGCGCCATTCAGTGATAAGCTCTCACAAAACAGCAGCTGCTGCTGACACACATCGTGACGTAACGGTGGCATAAAGGTCCGCCAATCTTTACAATGAGCATGGAGCTACTACTTTTTTTTTTTTTGGTCAGGGTAGGTTTCCATACAAACGTACATGAATACGCAGGCTTTGTCATGCTAAATTGAACTCCTTGCGCCTTGTATCAGGGCAGGAGGCTTCTATACGCGTGGCTTACGTCATCATCCGCTCCAACTCAACGACCTTGAGATGCATTCCCCTTCGTGTCCCACCCGCCCATGAGGCTTGGAATCTCCCATTTGTGTTCCCGCAAGCACAACGCTACATGCCTACATGGATTTCCCCCCTCCCCCTGCGATACGTTTCCTGTATTTTCGAAACAATTCTCGGACTGTAAAGAGGAAACGTGCATTAACCTTCACATCCACTCATATTTACATATTAATTAAGGAAATTTCTATGCACAATTCAGACCTTAGTAGAATGAACTCCCCGTCATGTCATATATTTTTTTTCACACGCATCTTGGCGATTCCTTCCTTCCCTGCAAACTACGAAATTTTTAATGAAAATATTGTGTATGGACTTCATACTTTTGCAATAAAATCAAAGCATCTAAATTTAGATCCCATTAATAATTTAAGTTACATAAAAGTACATCCATTACCGTGTATCCTTTACCTCCCAGAAGTCTGTGGAGCAGTGCCTCGCATAACGGTACAGACGGGGAGAAAACTAGTACGTGGAGCAGACCGAGCAGTAAAATAATAGTAATGAACCTGTCCATCGCTATGCTTATTCAATTATTGAATTTTAATATCTTGGGTCATAAGCGTCCTGAGGTGTCCTCGGACATTAAATGTCAGGCTCAAATTATAGTATATTTCACACACATACTTCTGTTTCAGTCACACTAATTTAAGTTGGTTTTCATAGAAGACTAAGACTGGTACAGTTCGTTGCAAGAATGCTATAACTTCAAACTGAAGCTGTGCTTGAAGGAAAATGCCACGGTCCCCCTTCCCCCCGCAAGAAAAACATAACGCCTGTTCTCAATAAGCTGATGTCATTGTGTGCGTCACATAAGTTATTATCTCTGTAGCTCTTAGATTTTTATGGGTTGTAAAAATATAACAATAAAACGTGGAGAGAGACACACACAAATATTTTACATATTTTCATGTCAGAATTTCCTGTCAAGGAATTTAATAATTCCACACTGTTTGCAAATGCAGAACATGTAACACGCATCTGAATACACAAACGGAAATAGGCCGATAGTCTTCTAAAGATAGCACCATAATATTTCACCAATATCATACGCCGCGCATGTTAACACGTGTCATCAATTACCCCGTCTACACATGTTCTCGATAACGATGAAGTGGCTTCACTCGAGTTGCAAGAAGCACCACTGAATCACTCTCAACATCTGCGTCAACCGAGAAAAAGGAACCAGCATCTTTCGCTCCAAAAGAATCATGACGTCATTTATCATTTCCCTCAATTCGTCCCAATGAGATGAGCAGAGACAAAGACGGGACGAGTTTAAATGATAGGACACCCTGCGGTCGTTTTATACGTATTTATTCTGCGGTCAAAGCCCGATACAGTATTCAGGCTCTGTTCATTCCGACAATACTTCTATTTTTTCTCACAAAAGTAGAAGCTAAATCTAATCTCCTGCAACTCAAATTTAGTTCACACTATTTTTGACAAAGAAGTGACTAAATAATGGCTAAATTACAAGTTATAGAGATATAACTGGCATAAACTAACGAGAACTGTATCGAGAATTGATTGATTTGGTTCATTTTACTTGGCATTTATGTCACTTTTGGCTAATTGCAAAGATGGGGGTGAGTCACGGTATGATGAAATTAATGGATACTTACAAAGAATACCCACGCCGGGATTCGAACGCAGGACTCCTGGCGTGGCAGCGCGCTGCGCTAACCACTCTCGCACGGAGGTCGGCAACTGTACTGAGCAGAAGGGTTTATTTCTATTTCGAACTCCTAGTAGAGCACCATTTCAATAGTTCACCGCTTTAAAATGGACTTTGAAAAACACCTTGCAAAATGTAATTGGTTGATTCGATGGATTCGTGTAATGTTCAACGACTTTCTTACTTCACAAGCAATAATTTATTTTTGAACGAAATGGGTTGAGTATTTATTGTATTTTACTTACTTAACGTTACATTTCAACAACGTTTGTCTGAAAGTGACGATAAAATACTCGATATTGATGGAGGAACATTCATGAAGGGAGGACGGGATGTAGGGGGTGACCTTTCCGAAGACACACAAATGTCAACCTCCCTTCCACGTAGTACACCCTGGACTGCATTTTGCAGACTAGCGAGGCTCTGGCGACTGGAGTCACGGTCAGCCCACACAGACGCGAAGAAACGTGACAACGGAACACAACAGACTCGTTTCCGGCGTATCAGTGGGCAATAACCATTAAGATAACCTGCAGACTTCTGGCACGGAAATTCCCGCTTCGGTTCCGCGCGTTTCCCTGTAGTGGGCGTTATAAAATTTTATTTCAATAGAAGCAAACAACAGAAGTTCTGTTGCCGCGTTTCTCTGCGTCTCAGTAGTCGTTAAGCTTAATCCTCCGTGGAGCTCTTGTGTGCTGTGCTTGCGTGTTCGTGATTGCCCTTTCATGGAATTAATCTATCACCATTCATTCTCATCTTAGCCAAAAGTGTCAAGCCGGCCCCCGTGGCGGAGTGGTTAGCACATCGCGCTATGACGCCAGGGGTCCCGGGTTCAAATCCCGGCCTGGGCATGGATGTTTGTGAGTGTCCACTCATCAATTTCATCATATCATCACTCATCCCAATCTTCGCAAATTAGCAAAAAGTGGCACAAGAAGCGAAGTAAAATAAAGCAAATAAATCAATCAATAGTTCCTTATAATTCGACATTAATTTCAGCAATATAAATTTCCAACGATGTGGTTTGTCCTGCAATGATCAGGCAAGTTATATTCACGAAATCTATTGTTTCTAGATGTTACAGTCACCTAATGCTTCCAAATTAGTTTGTGTGAGATAATTTCTCCCCCAATTTATGTTATTAAAGCTTTTACATTCCTGTGATTTGGCATAAGCAACTGGACAAACTTAAAAAAACTACGACAAAAAGTCACATTTTAAAATTAATATACGATAGGTAAAATGGCTTTTTCTAGCTTCGTTACAACACTGTATGGCATAACCAAATAATTTTGATTGTGAACTCTAATAATGTCTTCAGCAATGTATGAACTTTGTTCGGCAACACATAACGAAGTGTTTTTCGCAAGGTTTTTTTTTAGTAAGGCCGTATTAACAGCATTTGGATAAATTTTCAGAAAAATGATAAAAGGCATCTGTCTGTACTATATGTCATTCGGTTTTCTCTAAATTTGCTCTGAAAGACCTCCAGGGACTGCACCTGCACCCTGGCGCTGACTCTAACTGACAGTCATCTTGAAACGAGCAAAGGGGCAATGTGTTTTCAAGGCGTTTATATTGATGGTGCACTGGTAATGCTGTCACCTTTTTATCAAGGGTCTCGAATTCATGTCCGGTGGAGGCACATATTTGCTTGAATTCCGTCCAAACCCGATTAGGTTTGAACGAATTCTCTTCATTCTCGGGACTTATATCAACTCTTTAATTATTTCCAACAGTATTCAGAAAACGTCACCCACCATTCACTTACTCTGTACTCATTTCTGTGCGGAATTTACTTCCAATTCCAAGTTTTCCTTTAGTGCACCGCCCTGCGTGACGAAGTGGGTAGCACGCCACGAGTTCTTAGTTCGATTCCCGACCTGGGAATTGGGGTTGTTTGTGAGAGTCTCTTCTTGAATTTCATCACTCATTATTTTCTTCGCGATTAGCCAGAAGTAGCAGAAAAGCGAAGTAAAATAAAGCAAAATCAATCAATCAATCAAAAGTGTCAAAATCAAACAAACAAATCAAACTCACAAAGGGACACCCAGAGGATTCTCTTGTTACAATTGGGGCCGCGGAATCACTTCTTCCGATCACCCTGGCGCCGCTTATACGCCAGGGCCTCGTTAGTCTGCAAGAATGCAGTTTCAAGGGTGCCTTACGTGGAAAAGATTGATATTTAATTGCTTTCCGAAAAGTACCCGAATATCGAATGGGTGTGGTCTTGTTCTTCTTTGTTCTCCGTTCACAGGAAGAACAAACTTACAGTCGTCGGTGTTCCATCAAACAGCGGGCGTGAGCCGCGGAAGACAAAGCATGGTTCTTAATTATTCCCCCTCAAGTAGACTTGTTAAGTCCTCTGTTCGGAGAGCTTGACTTGCAATATAATGCGGTCCTTTCTTAATGAATATAAATGATCCCATATTTGCCCTCGTTTGCTACGATGACAACGCCTGGAAGCCAATGGAGTATTCGTCTTATGTTAGAGTACCGCACAGAATGAAGTTCGGTAGCAGTTGGATACGATACGAGGCATCAAAGAAAGAAGCCGAATTCTTTTTTAAAACCAAACACGTTCAGGCGGTCCCTGACGAAAAGGGGAGAATTATCATCCTTGAATGTTGTATTTCTACTGAAACTTAATATGTTTTTAGTAGACACTCCGGAGCAAGCGACCGAAAACAAGTCTCTGCGCAAGTGGTTACTTGAGAGGATCGACCAATGAACTCATGAGAGGGGAAGTGACTGCAGGTACGAACCAATTGCAGCAGCGGCAACTGGTTTGCTCCGCCAACTCCCTTTCTCCCCCTTCTCTTCCGTTATGCGCGCTCCTGCTCCGCAGATTCCAGGGACAGAGTATAAATCTACTCTGGCGAAGTTTTTATAATAGTGCATAAATGTGACGAAGCATTCAGCATAAAGCGATACGAAGGCAGAGGAACAGGTTCGAAACCTGTTTCTCCTATTACCCATTTCATCAGTTCATTCTGATCGTCGCGATTAACCGCAGAGGTACAAAAGCGACAGAAAAGACGTAGAAGAAGAGAGGATTGTGCATTTTTCCTGTCACGTGGATATATTCTCTTACATTTGACTTCAATATTATAGTTCACTAATATTATTAGTGATTTTATATAAGCAGTACAATAAATTATATGATCAATGACATCTCATAAATTTACTTCCAATACAGAGCATAATATACTTATTTCAGGTGTACATATCTTCGCATTTACCTGTACATTTTGCCATGTTGAATGTATAAGAATCCGTCCTCTAATAAAGAATACAGCTTCAGACAATTCGCACCAAAAATAAAAGAATTTACATAGGTAGTCTAAAGCCGCGTTTACGCCGGGGTTGCTGACACGTGTTACCACAAATGTTGGTAATGTTTCGAAAAACCCTTGTGAATTTGTTATCAACATCTCATGTTAGCAACATATTTCCCGTGTTGGCAACATACATTTTGTTATCCACAAGACGTCGGTACAGATCAAAGAATGTTAGCAACAATACATGTTAACAGAGCCTCTTCGATGATAGCAACATTTCCCCCACTTTTCCTCCAGCCATCACGCCAGTGACAGCCAGCCAGCTAGTGCGAGGTGTGTTTTGTTTTGTAATCTATTTATCATGGAAAATCTTTTGTGTGAAATGCAGTGGTCCAAGGATCAAGTGCTGAACTTAGTTGAATTGTTCCGCGAGAAGCCTGTTCTTTGGGACCAAACTTGTCCACAATTTAAAGAAAAAACCAAAATAACTATGCCTGAAATGAAATTTGGAGAGAAATGAAGCTCAGCAAAGGCAGAAGTGCAGAGCAAGATGAAAAATCTAATTGGCCAATATCAAAGAGAGACTAAGGTAAAAAGTTGCTCTGGAATTGCCACTTCACTCTTGCCCGCAATGAAGGTCTCACCCAGAATCTTGTTGGTCTTCTCTGTTGCGCCAAAATGCCGCAGCGAGTACAACTTACTCCACACTCGACATCTTGCAGCCAACTGAGGTCATGCAGCCAAATGTTAACAAAAATAAAGTCAAACTAGTGTTCTGGTTACCAACATCTGTTGTTAACCGTGTTGGTAACAAAAATTTAATAACATTTGTTGGTAACATTCGGTGTAAACGCGGCTTTATATTTGATCGAGAACATGCTTACTGAAATACGCCACCATCAGTTTTCCACATCCATGAAGCTACAGTAGCAGAATCATTCTACAACCAAATTTTGCTTAAATCTTCACTAGTTATACGTAAAGCTTTTTGTCTCCTGTCTCCTCTTCAGATATATACAGGGTGTCTATAAAATAATTCTGGGTTTTAAACAATGATAGCGCGCAAACGGTATTAGGTAACTCAGGTTAGTTAATTACTTCGAAATCAGTAGCTCATCAAGTTTTATTCACGCCGTTTGGAGTTTAATCCAACAAAGGTTGGCAACGCTGCGTAACGTTGACCTTGAAGTGGCATAGCCGAGCCAAACACAATCAGTCCAGTTTAGTGCAATGGCGACGCCACAACAGAAGGCGCAGTGTGCATTCTTAATACATTCGCAGCACGATTAATGACTTTAAAGAAAAAAGATGAAGAAGTTATGCAAAATAATTGTAGACAGAATCAAAGTATTTGTTATACTGATATGGCTTGTAGCCTTCGGACAAGACCATTCGTCAATGGCTTAAGACGTTTAAAGAAACTGGAAGTGTGGATTGGAAGGAAAGGGCCTATTCCATGGCCTCCAAGAAGTCCGGACCTTACTCCCTTAGAATTTTTCCTATGGGGACATGTGAAGAACATGGTTTATGCGAAGAAAGATGTCAACCATCTAAGGCAAAGGATTATCGCATCTGTGGCAACCATCACCCCAGACATGCTGGCCAGGACGTGGCAAGAAATTGATTATCGTTTGGATGTGTGCCGTGCTACAAACGGGGCACACATTGGAATTTACTAAATTGTAAACAAAACTTATATGTATTTACTTTTTCCTGAGTTTCAGTTTTTAATAAAACATTTAGCTTCAAAACCCCGGAGTTATTTTATAGATACCCTGTATTATACATTGGACTACATTATTTGCT
The DNA here is from genome assembly GCF_977018435.1 of Lepisma saccharinum. Classification (NCBI taxonomy): domain Eukaryota; kingdom Metazoa; phylum Arthropoda; class Insecta; order Zygentoma; family Lepismatidae; genus Lepisma; species Lepisma saccharinum. The sequence goes on from NC_139239.1 coordinate 81,421,934, forward strand.
TCGTCAATTAACTCGTGATCCAGTCATCTTTAATGTCCTACCCGGTATTCGTGCCCTAGATTTGATTTCGCTTCATGCTATGACGTTTCTATTCGCTTGTAATCGAAGTTATCTGAAGGGTTTGACTGAGGGTTTGCAAAGACTTTAAAGCATGGCTAACTCCGTTCTCATTCTGAAAGCATGCCAACCTTCTTGCAAACCGGTTAGCCAATCTTCCCTCACATGCCTTTCGTATTGTAAAGGGGAAGTTTCAAGGCTGAACTCCACAACACTTGCTCTGTTTAATGGAATGTTGCGTTTAAGAACATACGAGACATTCCACAGAGCTCGATCTCGCTTATGTCGTCTCGATTACTAAAAGGAGACGAGACCGAGTCAGAATTATCGTTCGAAACATATATATAGTTTATTTTGCTTCGCTTTTCTGCCACTTTTTAGCTATCGCGAAGATGAATAATGATATGATGATACTGAAGCAACATTCACAAACAACGCCCATGCCAAAGCCGGAATTAGAACCCGGGACCCGTAGCGTCTTAGCGCGCTGCGCTCGAAACGAAAGAACTATTTTGAAGAGATTTTTTGTTTCAAAAAATAATATGCATTCTTCTGTCCCCTTTTCCAGCAAAAGTTTAAGCTCTGGACATGTGGTCGGAAATCATACTTACGTTATGCTTAGTACGTATGTAATTCACTATTGTAATCTATCGCACAAAAGCTAAACATCAAATTACTAGAAAAATGAAATTTCAGAATTAAAATCTCAAAATTACTCTTTGCACAAGAATAAATCAACCCAAGCACTGAAATGATAATTTTCTGCAATATCCTCAATTTTTAATCGATTTCTTCACCGTATCTGTCATTAAATAAGTAAATTTTTTTAGATTTCGGCTCATGACACTATCCTGTAGTCAACGCTCCAGGAGATTGTAGCTTTCCCCCCACCCCTTCTTAGGATATTAGCATCCCACCCCGCGCGCAAGCACACACACACACACACACACAAACACACTCGCATACATAGCAAGATTAGTAATCAAGGGTTCGATACCCGGTGCGGGCATATAGTTGTTCGGATCCCACTTTAAACTGTGGATGTACATACATACTAGTAGTCCCTATCAGCTCTTCTATACAGAAAGTGTCCTTACAAACCCACTCAAACAAACGCTGCTCGATGGCTGGTAACTGCAGTCGCTTTTCCCCTCTCACCGAAATCCCATTCTCTCTCGCATGTTCATTGGTGGAGCCGTCTCGCGTCACTACTTGCGCAGAGACATGTTTTCGTTCGCTTGCACCAAAGTTACCCGGCACAGGGTATACATTAGGGATGCCAAACAGATCCGGATCCGAAAAAAAGTTTCGGATCTGGATCCGGATCCGGATCCGGATCCGAGAGTTCCGGATCTGGATCCGGATTCGAAAATTTCGGATCCGGATCCGGGTCCGAAAATTCCGGATCCGGATCCGAGAGTTTCGTATCTCAATCCCATTATAATATTACCACACCTTAAAAGGTATTATGATCTTCGATTACAAAGAAATTTTTCATTAGTTAGTCCTACAATAATTTTTTTTCAAGTGTTGTTCCTAAAATACTTTGCTACGCATCGGCTAACACACTCGTGCACAAAAATAATCTTACTTGTTTAACATAAAATGTCAGAGGTGATTTTATAAATGCCATTGAAACGAATATGTATTTATTCGAATGTATTTGAAATGAAAACACACATAAATGTGAGACATTCCATTCCAGGATGAAACCTTTAACACATATAACAAGATAGAAACGTTATACAAAAATTATACAGTTGTTCTAGTTACAGTTTTACAAATTAAAATAAAACATTATAATATATGCAGTGTTATATAATTACAAAGTGTAAGACTAACAAGGGAGGTTATCTTAGTGTCCCCCTCCGATTTCCATGAAACTTGGCAGGTGTATAGTGGGGCCCAATGGAAGAAATACGTGTTTTTTTGTTTCAGCTAAGAAACTGTTCTTGGGGCAAAACCCCCTCAAATGTCAAGATGAGGACAAATTGAAGTGAGTATCTGACCCCTGTATCCCCCTCCGATTTCCATGATACTTGGCAGGTGTGTGTATAAACGGCCCCAAAGAAAGAAATACGTGTTTTTTTTGTTTCAGCTAAAAAACGGTTTTAGGGGGGAAAACACCCTCAAATGTCAAGATGAGGACAAATTGAAGTGAGGATCTGACCCCTGTGTCCCTCCGATTTCCATGAAACTTGGCAGGTGTATAGTGGGGCCCAATGGAAGAAATACGTGTTTTTTTTGTTTTAGCTAAAAAACGGTTTTAGGGGGCAAAACCCCCTCAAATGTCAAGATGAGGACAAATTGAAGTGAGGATCTGACCCCTGTGTCCCCCTCCGATCTCCATGAAACTTGGCAGGTGTATAGTGGGGCCCAAAGGAAGAAATACGTGTTTTTTTTTGTTTCAACTAAAAAACTGTTGTACAGGGCAAAACCCACTCAATTGTCAAGATGAGGACAAATTGAAGTGGGGATCTGACCCCTGTGTCCCCCTCCGATTTCCATGAAACTTAGCAGGTGTGTGTATAAACGGGCCCAAATGAAGAAATACGTGTTTTTTTTTTGTTTCGGCTAAAAATCTGTTCCAGGGGGCAACCTCCCCTCTAATTTCAAGATGAGGACAAATTGAAGTGGGGATCTGACCCCTGTGTTCCCCTCCGATTTCCATGAAACGTGGCAGGTGTATAGAGGGGCCCAAAGGAAGAAATACGTGTTTTTTTGTTTCAGCTAAAAACTGTTTTAGTGGGCAAAATCCCCTCAAATGTCAAGATGAGGACAAATTGAAGTAAGGATCTGACCCCTGTGTCCCCCTCCGATTCCCATAAAACTTAGCAGGTGTGTGTATAAACGGGCCCAAATGAAGAAATACGTGTTTTTTTTGTTTCGGCTAAAAATCTGTTTTAGGGGGCAAAATCCCCTCAAATGTCAAGATGAGGACAAATTGACGTGGGGATTATCTGACCCCTGTGTCCCCCTCCGATTCCCATGAAATTTGACAGGTGTATAGAGAGGCCCTATGCCCCCTGTTTCTTCCTATGCCATATTTACGTGGTTTCGGGGTCAGATCCCTACTTCAATTTCTCCTCATCTTGACACTTGAGGGGGGGGGGGCTCTATACACCTGCCAAGTTTCATGGAAATGGGAGGGGGAGACTTAGACCACCCTTGTAAGTATATTAATTAATTACAAATCGCGCACGCGCGCACACACACTATATATATATATATATGTATGTATGTATATTATATATATATATGTATATTAGAAGGTAACAATATGTTATAAGCACATTCTTACTTTCCAAAGAAGCGCATGTGGGATGGCAAGACGGATCCGGATCCGAAAATTCCGTATCCGGATCCAAAAGTACCGGATCCGGATCCGAAAGTACCGGATCCGCGGATCCGGATCCGAAAAAATTTAGGATCCGGATCCTCAGGATCCGGAACCAACCGGATCCGGATTTCGGATCCGCCAGGATCCGGATCTGGCCATCCCTAGTATACATAGGGTCAGATGAGGAGATACGGATTCATTTTGTAGTCGTGAGACGGGAACAAGATTGTAGCTACTCCTGCATAGCCTCGATTCGGTACAGTGGCCAGGGTCAACCGTTTCAAAGCCAATGAACATGATCAAAGCCTCCTTTTCCCTGTATTTTCTAACGTACTTACTTTTCCGTGACAACTGGACCAACCCCACGCCCACTCGACTTGATCGTGACATAAGCTCCTTGGATCCATTCACTCCTCACGCTCTGAGGACATCACCGCCAGACTGCACCGGTTTACTGTTACGTAATTTCTAAGAAAAAAAGGAAGGAAAAATCCGCGTGTGTTTGTGCGGGTGATTTATGCCCCAAGAGGTATGCAGGCACAAACAAATGCTCCTTTCCGTTAGCAGCCTTGACACATATGTTGGAAGAAAGGAAAGTTTGTGTTCGTGAACAGCTAATATCAATTCACGATATGGGTGTTCGAATTTGTAAATGACAAAAGTTCACAAATAGCAGTGTTCATATTGATCTATCTGTAACATTGTACACTACTGCAAATTGCTCTTCTTTCCCTAAACGATAGGACATACAAGAAGCACTCAAATACAAACTTCTCAATGCTGACGAAGCTCTGGCGATTAGTGTTGGGCGATATACGGTATCATCCAGACGATATATCGTGATATTGAAAAATATCGTTCATTCGATATCATCTAGACGATATAGTCACGATATTTTGGCGATATATATCGTGTAGGCGATATATCGTCACGATATTTGGTGATATATTATATCGTCACGATATTTGGCGATATATATCGTGGAGACGATATCACGATACGGAAAAATATCGTATCGTCTGTGACGATATTTTCTTGGTGATATATCGCGATATCAAATTTCTGATATCGTCCATCGCTACTGGCGATCAAAGCACTCCAGTAGTTTCTTCAACTTCCTTTTCCCCTTGTTGATTTCAACCAGAACTACACGAACGTGCGATGGCAACTTTCAGATCTCGTATGTGTTACTGTAGTCACTTTCTACTCCTTTAGGTTAACCACGACAACAATAAGGAAGAACGCAAAACGACAAATTCGTGGTGGTGAGTAGATTTTTTTTAAATTTTGGATTTTAAGTTACTATTAAGGGTTATGTAAAAATTTGATTAATAAATTAGGATATATTGCCAGAGATTTGTAAAACGTTTGTGTACGCGCACTATCTGCTCGGATGGAGTATTGGATCTACAGTTTAAGGTGGGATCCGAAGCATGTGCAATGTGCCTCCGCAGGGAATCGAACACGGAACATCTCGATCAAAAGGCAACCATCAGGGAAGCCTTGAATAAAGTTTCAATTTACAACAAAAAGTAGGCCTAAATATTAAATGAAAGTCAAAAATATGCTGAGGTGGTGATTCTTACAGTTGCAAAGAAATAATTGCAATTGCAAAGAGTTTGTTTATGTGTATTATTTATGTACTACGAGTGGCACATACGACGGGTGTTGTTTAGTGTCCTGGCTAATAACTTTAGTCGATATGCACGAGTATCCTATTACACATGATTTTACTTGCTCATAAAACGACCACCATTTTGTATTCGATAATGACTTTAATGTCCAACACTTTAATATACTGCTTTCATCTTACATTCCTCATACTATAAACAAACTCACAAACAAAATCATTACGATGTCAACACTTATAATATAGGAAGACTCCGACGCCGTAAAGCAGTGTGACGAGCAGAAAATAACACAAATAATGATTATTATTTATCACGTATGTTCACAGCAAGATCTAACAAAAATGTGAATGTTATAGGGTGATAATGTGCAATAAAACATTTGTATGATTTCATGAAACTGTAAATCCATTTCATGGCGTAAAACGAGTTTCGAAAAAAGTCTCATTCGGATAATAAACCTTTTCTACGAGCAGGTCTCATCTCCAGGAAGCTATCAACTCGGGGCAAGCCCGGACACCTAACGACCTGTTGGATGAGATGAGTCAAGGCAAAGGGATTATAAACCTTTTTCCTGCTCCCCCAAACATAGGCAACAGTTAGGCTGGAGAGTTCAATGAACTAACCGATCTCTAACTATGCACTTCGAAAGTCTCATACGACGTAAACGGGTTATCCAAGTTGAGGTTATACACATTTTTTACACGCTATACTGTTTGCCATCTTAAAGCTTCCCCGGTGGTGTAGTGGTAACGTCCTAGCCTTGTGATCAAGGAGTCCCTGGTTGAATACCAGACGGAGGCATATCTCGGCTTCGGACCCCATTTCAACTATAGACCCAGTCTCGATTAGCCTATCCGAGCATAAAGGTGACTTAAACATACCGTCAAACGGGGTAACTTCGTCCTTGAGGGTAACTTCGTCATGAGATTGATAGATGTCGGTAGGAGTCACATGCTGGTGGAACAAAGGGAGTGTGAAGCCACACACGTGCAGTTGTAGAGCGGACATCAAGGGAGGAAGTGTGTTGTGTGCAAGTGCATTGGCGCTCTTTGCAGCATTTCCTCGTGCACGATGCCAAGGACGTATAGGTGGTCGAAAATATCAGAACTATACCTCCGATCAGGTGCAGGAGGCTTTCGGAAAGGGAAAACAGTTGCGGAAGCGTGATGATCTTACCTCTTCATGGGGGTAATTTTGACCTCCTAGGAACGTCAGCAGAGATGACAAAGTTACCCCATTTTCTGGGGTAACTTCGTCACGAAAATGCTGACGTATTTGCACCCCCTCCTAATATTTTGGAATTTCTTTGGCATTCCTTCAGTATATTTATAAAGGACAAAGTGTATCTCGCGTATAATTTTCGTGTTGTCACTCGCCACGGATTTTGCAGGGCACATTAGAATATCCCAAAATCTGTACGAAGTACGGTACTTTTGTTTGGTAGATTTCTATATTCATTTGTACAAGGGACCAACATCAATATTATAGACAATTCATTCATTGCTTTCTATCCAATAGACAATAGCAAATTTTACTGCAAACTTCAGTCTACGTTGAGCTTAATTTCATGTCATCTATCAGCTGACATTTTCTCCTTTCTCTCTTCTTGATCACTTAGTAATGTACTGTCTTCGTCAACTATTTCCAGCACATTTCTTACTTTGTCCATTTCACACGCCGAATACAATATAATTGGCAAATCAGATTCTTTTTCTGAATCAGCATGCATGGGCGTCGGGAGGGGAGGAAGGGGTCGAACCGGTCCGTCTCTCCCTCCCGCCAGGAAATTTGCATCGTTCATTTCAAATTATATAAAAACAGAAAGCTTGTTATTTGTATTGTTACTAACAGAAATAAAGTTCAGTTAGTAGGTATTCGAACAGAATAACGAAGTAAAATGTTCGAAATCGAAAAAAAAATTGGGTAATACACAGGAACCAGTTTATATTTCCATATTCTTCCATTTAACTACTACATCAAAGAATAAATGTTTTCACAATTTTCAGTATTCCAAAAATTAAGAGTTTTATATATAAGAGGCCACACAACGACTAAAATTTCCCCCTAACCTTTAAAACTTTTCCTTCAACGAGGTATGCAAGGTTAATAAAAATAATATTCACTCATTTGGTTGATAGAGTAGAAAAGTCTCCCAAGCCATATAATAAAATTAACTATTATTATCATTATTATTATTATTATCATTATCATTATTATTATTTCTACTATTCAAGTTTTATAAATAGCTTGCACACCCCTACAAAAATTATTGGCAACGTCCATGTCGGCATGGTTTCATCCACTCTCATTTAATGTCATCTTCATTACACGTAACAATCTCTCAAAACATAAAATTCATCTTTGTTATTATAGTTTCTGTGATGTGACTGTTGGCATGACAACTGCTTTTCTGCATGTCGGAGCAGAAACACGAAACCTGGCATTAAAGAAGATCCGAAACAGGGAATCGTGCTCGTCTGTGGGCAAGGTCTTTCACGTCCAACCGCGAGGCTGAAGCCGCAGCACAATGGCACAATTTCTTGTGATTTATCTCGTGTAGATAAGGAGACCGTTAGGTAACAGGAACTGAGCGAAATAGTAGAGGATGCCTATCTCAAAACATCGAAACACGGCAACCTTCATTTCTAATTTTACTTTACTAATGGTCACACGATACGACCTTATGCAAACAAGTGCAATGTAGGATTAGTTTTCGAAAGCAAGCACAGAACGAATTACTGGGTACATTGGCCCACATAGTGCTGCACTTTTTTGCGTTCAACCAAGTAGACGAATAGCGATGTTCAAGTTCAGAAGAGCACATCGCGCTACGACTCCAGAGGTCCAGGGTTCGAATCCTGGTCTGGGCATTCATCAATTTCATCACTCATCCCCATCTTAGCAAAACTGCCAAACGTGGCACAAGAAGCGAAGAAAATAAAGCAAGTCAATCAATCAATCAAGTCAGAAGTTTCTGCAAATGCCTGTCTGCGGATTTTAACGTTCATAAGATTAGTTAGTACGCACCACGTGATCATCCACCACACATTACACTGTTCCAGAACGTAGTACAAACGGCGCAGACACCAAATACACTGGTGTCCGGTAAAAATGGCAAAGGAAAAAAATGGCCAAGTAAAAATGGCGAAAGTAACAATGGCAAATGAAAAAATGGCGAAAGTAGAAATCACAAACAGAAAGCAAAAGGAAATGATATAAATAATTCAGATGTATATTGTAAATAAGAAAAATACTGATGCTGTGTTTAGCAAAATCAATATTTATTCACCTTTGATTTCGTCACTTTACATGCATTGCAACTTTAGGTTATGTGCTACTCTTCGTAAGAAATCCTGCATTGTTCTTTTGTTATATAACACTGTCGGTATAAATTATCCTACTTTTCTTCTCTGGCAGTTGTCGAGTATATAGTATGAAATGTTCTCTTATACCGTCCGGGGTGTAAGGGGTGACCTTCCACGTAGTACACCCAAATGTCAACCTCACTTCCACGTTAGTACACCCTGGACTGAAGACTAACGAGGCTCTGGCGACTGGCCCCATGGCCAGTATAATTTTGTTTGTATTGTCCTGTTGTCCTTATGTGTGCTGAGTGCCTGTTTACAGCCTCAGCTTTTAACAGAAGTCAGAACATTTTAAGATTTTTAATTATGCAACGTTAGAGTTGTTCTTAGTAATGATAAGGGGCTGGCCCCCGTATAATGTGACGGGAGCAAAATAGCCTAAGTGCTGACGCTCCCACAATTTTAAAATCAAATCAAATCAAATCTCTTATACCGTCCAAAATCCAATTAGTGTTTTGTTTACTTGGATTGCATGGATGTCGATTTCGTATCTTCATACCATTAGGACACTTGGCTATCATTACAGCATCGTAATCAGGTGGATGATTATGGTCGTAAGAACACACATGATTTTGTTTCAATAAATTTGTTTTTAGAATTCCTCGACACTTGAATTTGTTCCTCCACCTTATTACATTCTTCAGATCGAACCGTCCCAAACAGTTAGAGACAAATGTTAGATCCGATGTGAGGCGGCCAGAAGAACATGTGCAATATGTTCCTTCAGACAGTTCTCGACAGAAATGTGTCCTGTCTAATCTGATGTGCGGCTGGTCTATTGAATAACATTTTGGAGCCAAAACTGACAAAACATACCTGTTGAGAATTGTTCACTTTGTTGTTGTTGTTGTTGTTATTATTATTATTATTATTATTATTATTACTATTATAGCCAGCGCCTGAAGTGGCAAATGTTGGCTGACGGGATGTTTGGTCAAGCCTTGGAGTTAGCTTGGGGTATGTTCTATGATTTAACATGGCGACAGCTGGAAAAGGGGGGGGGGGTGCTTTGCTCAAAATTTGGCTAGCTGGGGGATACCATCCCCCCTAACTTCGAGCACTGCACAGTTTTTAGATCACTTTCGAGAGCTTCGGTGGTGCAGGCCGCAAGGTGTATTAGGATGGTTCGAGGCAGACAAAAACCAAAAGTTAGCTGTCACCTACACGCCACTTCAAAGATGGACTCACGCAAACATTCCAGGACATTCGTACTTAAGTACGCGTATTTAACCAAGAGCTGCAATGAAGAATCGGTCCGGTTCTTCTCAGTCCACCCTATATAGGCTTTTACATGGCGTGGATCTAAGTTCAGGGCAATGTCCAGAGACTTGGCCCCGATATTAATAATAAATCACCCATTAAGAATGTTTGCACTAGCGGAGGATGGAGGACGTACAAGAAGTTTTGCCCTCCATTCCCAGCCTATTTCTGACGTTATGAACTCTGATGAGAATCATTTATTATTTATCGCCGCTCGAAGCTTTCGAAACGACCACGCTAATGTGTCTGCCAATCTTCTGTCAGACGCCAACCACACTGCAATCTGCATCTTTTAGAGAATTAATTTCCTACGTTTTTCTTTGCTAAGGGCAATAAGCTTTGCGTAATACTTCCAGAAATGCTAGACTACACATTTTCACAGTATCATCGTTTTCCTCGAATGTGACCTTGAGAATGATTTCATTCTCATGTGACGTTTCCTACTGGTTGATGTGAACTTTGGCCATTGTTTTTGGAAAATTATCAGAAAAATATATTAATTTTACAAAACACTACAGTATATGAGTGTACGAGTATTTAGGCCTTGGGTGATGCAAAATGTAGTAGCTTATAAAAAACGTAAACTAGTGCTTATCTTTTCGTCTGTTTTTCTAAACTTAGGAGCTTGGGACATATTGTCAGAATTCGATCATCGAGGCAGACAAAAAAGCGAAATTTATTTCAAGTGTAAATACAGTACCTATGAATTTAACTGGGCCTACAGTTTAAGTTGAGCTACGTATTTCATGGATGGTTACACAGGTCATATCTGAATCATATGCGTATGTCTACACATTTCCGTCACGAGCAGGTTCGGGAATCGTCGCCCAGACTTGAGTACTTGCGGAGCAGATTCTAGGGTGAAAGATGCTGCTACCATTTTAAACAAGTTTAAAATTACGACACTACAGGGTGATTCAGAATTCCTATTACACACTTCTAGGGGTTGTAGAGGGGACTTTGTAGATCAAGTTTCGATAAGGAACCCATGTCCGGAAACGTACCGTTTTGGTTCTACACAGACAAGATCACATAATTTCACATCATCATCATATAATCGGGCAAAAATGATATGTGGAAAACGCTCTGCATACAGACGATGCGCACCTCGAACATTACGTTCAGCTTCGCCGTAAATTAACAACATGTCGGTGTTCTCGGCAAACGTGTATTCATCCATGCTGTGCTGTCTTCCGCAATGACTGAATAGCAACTGACGTGAAGGTGGAAGCACACCGGATTGTAAACAGAGGACGTTGGAAGCAGCACACATGACATCAGGTGACTGAAGACTTCTCCCTCCGTCAATGTGGGTTGCCTACCGTGAAGCGGGAGATGTGAAATTATGTGATCTTGCCATCGTGTAGAACCAAAACGGTATCTTTCCGGACATAGGTTCCTTATCAAAACTTGATCTACCAAGTCCCCTCTACAACCCCTAGAAGTGTGTAATAGGAATTCTGAATCACCCTGTATAGAGTCGATGTACGGATAGTATTAGGAGACAAAATGCACACTTGAATTATTAAAATTCTGTGAAGAGCGGGATTGTAATGTTTTCATACATATGTGTTTGTTGTTATTCGAACTATTATCATCACTATTACTGCAATCATCATCATCAATTCAAAGTTCAAAACTGTTTGGTGAGTTCCGAGTTGGGTTTGGTTTGGTCCAAAACATTGTGGCTACTCACATATAATTCGGTCGTGATCAGAAAATCGAATGACATTCTGTTCCGAAAAGTCCACGTACCATATGGTCCGGTTGGTGAATGCAGAAGCTCGACAGTTTGCAATTTTTCACTATTTCAGCAATTTTTCACTACTTCAAAATGAATGCTGTCGCCATAACAACTCTGATAGACACACTACTAAACTGTCGAATCACATCAAAACCAGCAAGTCGGGGCATAAATAACAAGGAAGTGCTTACTGACTTTTGGGACACACTGTATTTTACTTTAAATCGTTTTGCACCTATCTTGGTTTACAGCAACCAAAGGTTTAGCTAAAATTCTGAAACTGGGGGGAGGGGTACCCAATGGTGGCGTGGTTAACAATGCTACCTTGTAATGAATGGATCCCGAGATCAATTTCCAATGAGAGCATACGATGGTTCGGATCCCGCTTTAAAGTGTAAGTCCAGTCTCAGTTAGTCTATTTGGTTCTTAAAGCGGACTTTGACAAACTTTGACCTTTGAGAATTGTGTGTGTACGATTTTATGATTTACGATCGTTTCGTAAATTTATATTAAGTCTTTGTAGCTACTGATCACGATGAAAATGAACTGATAAAATAGATTAAAATTACACAAGAAGAATAAAATATACTGTAGCTCCATGGGACGAAGAGAGCGCACAATATTCTTTATCGTTGAAAAACGCATACAGATGACCAAATGTCTATTGGATGGCTGCTGTAGACACAATTGGCCCTTATAAGAATCCGCACGCAAGGTTTGTTAGCTCCAAGGTCTTAATTGCGTGAAAGCAGGCATGACGCTTAGGAGCGAACAGAAGAGGCATTTGCCAATATAGGTCTTCTCGCTAGATCATACGGGAAAATGACACAAATACAAAGTTATGTTCTGCACAAAGCAGAAAACTTTGCGGGTCTTGTACAGGTTATAATACAACGCTTATGAGTATCCTTAACTCGCTGTATTAGGTATATGGCATAAAGGATTGGAGAAATTCTACTACTAACTTCTTCCGTTTCCAAAAGTATAATGTTTCATTGTAGAAAAATCCTTCTTTGATTGATTTATTTATTTAGCTTCTTTTACTTTCTTTTTCTACCACATTAGTCGCGAAGATGAGGATGAATGGCGATAAGATGAAAGGACCATCACAAACATATAGCGACGACACAACACGGGCCCCACAGATTGACATATACCCAGTAATGAAATTGGTTGAGTGCTACATTTGACTAGCTTTTCGCCAACACACACACACACACACATATGCTAAACTCCGCAGCATAAGAGCCATGTGAGCAGTCACGTATCTAGGAATATATTTCGGCGGTGGGGGGGGGGGGTCCGAACCAAGTGTCTCAATAATAATAATAATAATAATAATAATAATAATAAATGATTAAATTAAAATAATTAAGTTCTAATTAAATTAAATATTAATTAAAATATGTACATTTATTTATATTGAATTTTAATTATTACATGAATTCGTAAATAGCTGGTGTAAGAATATTTATTATCTAGCTGAGTGTACGTAATATCGATAAAATTTGTATAAAAACAAGGAAATTAATGTCATATAGATAAAGAATTGAATATTTATCGAATAATAAGAAATGGATGCTCGAAAATTAAAGTTCCTAATAATTTATTTTATGCATATTACCATGAGTATTATTGTGCATATATTTTCTTTGGTACTGTCCTTCAAAGTACGTAGTATGATCCAAATATAATAACAATATCTAAATATAACAATAACCCTTGCCTTCCAAGTTCATAGGAAATAAATAACCATCTATTATAGTAGAATAGACTACAATATTATGATGAAAAGTAAATTTTCATTATTTTATTTTAGTACTTGATAAGTTTTTCGGAGGGGTCCGAACCCCCTAAATACGTCCTTGCCTGTGAGGTGTGCCAAGATGATATTCACTTGATGACACGTGGTCACCGATTTGAATCGTGTACCTACTCTTATCTGGATTTTGTGTCTGGGTCATGGGATGGCACGCCATTTCCTGGGCACAACACTGTGCAAACTCTCCGGAACAGAGTTGCTATTGGCTCACGGTAACCCTTGAATAATATCTCAGAGATGAAGGACTAAAAATCTTCCAATTGGAAGATCTGGTCGTCTCCAGTTTTCTGGTTTTCAAAATAAGCTAGACTCCATTAGACGCCTGATCAGTGCGTCGACTCTCATCGCAGCTGTTATCATCTGGCTTTGAATCCGCCACTATTTATTTTCAAAGACTGTCCCCAGTTAAATCGATCCTGGGGTAACAACGAAAGTTAGGTTCGGATCTGGGACCCCTCGCACCAAAAACGGCAATCCTAACCGTTCGACTGCATGGAAGCCCATTTCATCATCTTCTCTTCAACTTCACAAACTTCTTGAATGAGAGTAAAGTAAATGTTTAAATCTCCATACGAAATGTTTCTCTCGTAAGCTAACATTGAAAAACTATAGCAAATTCCTCCAATAAGATATATTAGCAGCAAGATATGCACATTGTTCATTCAGCTGTCATGTGGATATTTTGTCTCCTCTTTAAAGCGTACAGTGGATGGAGAACAGAATACACTATCATATTCCCAGCAATTATGGGAAAGGATGAGATCAATTTAGGTAATTTATTGCATATTGAGGAACTATCAACTCTTTGTTCCCTAAAAATTAAAACTATCCCTGTTTTCAAGTAATATTGATTTATTCGGAACTAATCTTGTTACACTCCATTCAGGTAATGATGGTTAGGTAAAATTCGAACTCGTTTTCTGTGAAAAAATCATGCTTCCATTGTTACTGATACAAAATCTGCTTCCAACCAGAGCAAAGGAGGACAATTTTCATTTCTAACAGCTCTGACATACGACAATTTTGAAGCACAAATACGCGATGGCCTTTAACTGCTCATTAATTCTTTCGGCCTTCAAAATAATTACTCAAGAGCGGACATTCACCTCTTCGACTGCTTTTAACCTTCGTAATAAACGCTGGCTGCAGTTTTACGCATTACTTTTACACCAGCAGCATCACAAATGAAAACTGAGAGATACTGCGAACGCTTTACAAGCAAATGCCTACTAATGTATTTTTCTACACTTTCCGAAAAGTCCTGGTGGCATAGGTGCTCCTTTATCAATTTCACCTAATCATCATTCATCTTCATCATCACGATTAACCAAAAGTGCCAAAAAAGCGACGTAAAATAGGGAAAAAGTACAAAACAGACTTTCCGATTGTTTTTCCTGTCTTGTTTCATACTGAAAATTTACTTTTCAATATTGGGAGCCTTGTTTCAAATTTTACTTCGCTTCCTGCTTTCCCATTTTATGTATACAGAGTGAACCAAAAGTAGGTGGAATAGAAATTATTTTTACTGCACAGTGATGATACACAATTTCAATGGCTAGATGCATCATTAATTACATAGGTGGAATGGGGTATGTGTTAGGGTTATACTATAACAATGGTGTTCATTATAACTATGGTGTTTGTGTTATAATATATAAACTAAAGTTAACATTCACTGTCTACCTACTTTTGGTTCACTCTGTATATTGTGTTTATATTGTTTATAATTGATTTCTACCTCTCAGCTTTAAACGCGAAGATAAGAATGAAACGCACTGCAATAACCATATTCCCGGGTCGCTTCCAAGGTTCTGATTTCAAGTCCCGGGTAGGGCACGAGCCGGACAATTTCTTTGGAGTTTTTCGCTTGCTTTATTTAAATTGGTGTATTTTAAGTGTCCTCTTCTGAGTAATTATTTGGTAAAATTTACTCGCTTTATCTTATATTCCACCTCCTTCAGTTCACATGAAAATTTCTTGGATAAATTAATTTAAAAGCAAATTAATCTCTAAGAGCTACTACACGAGACCTACATTATCACCCTTCCCTCTATCACACACACACACACACACACACTTAATTTACACACATGCATTAACACATGAAAGGCCCCGTATATCCGGCATAGAAACTTAATATCACTTTACACCGAATCAAAAAGCCAAGAAACGGATGCAATTTACTTTTTGTGCACAGAAACAGGCTGGGAAGAAGAAACAAGAATTCATAATTGTCGCATGGTTGGTGCGTCAGGAAGATGAGACGCTTGCTTCATCTCTGCATAGCAGTAAGAAGTAAGAAGGAGAGGGAGGGTGGTAACGAGAGATGATGAATTCCCGAAACAAGTTTCTTCTTTTTCTCTCAACATGTGATTCGACTTAGAAGCGGAACAAGCCACACATGTTACGGGATCGTCTTGCGGAACTCTCAGCTGCGAGGAAGAAAGGGACCGCCGAGACTCATCTCCTGCTGACTGGAGAAGCTGCGGAGATTCCTCAAGGACCATGAGTGTCTATAGAAACATATTAGATACAGATACATATGTTACAGTTCACATACTTCTCTTCGGTTCGGCAAGCTATACTGGGCGACAAGCTCATCATAGTAACGGTATTCAATTTTCCATTTGCTACACCATGACAATTTGTACGCCGACTACAGGGTGGCTGTAAAGTCTGGAATCGATGGCAGTATTGTTTTCTGATTACAGGTAAGCTATGGTGCTGAAGAAAGACAACTTGGGCCATGTCCGAATTGGCAAGCGCTCCGTTACGTTCTATCCCGTTGCTTTCGTGTGCCGTGGAAATCGTCCGAATCTACATGCCGCCTTGCAGTACGGTTGCTACTTTTCACACCAGGTGTCAGCCCGAACATCACCCACCGCGCTTTGGGGCGCAAGCGCACCGTACGGAAGCAGAACTCCAATCAAATTTTACAATGATTTCCACCTATTTACTACTCATATCAAAAATGGGGATGTGATTTATTCTTTTACAATTTTCCTACATGGCCTACATTGTTATCGGTAAAATGCCCAAGTAACATTGAGTTTCACATCGTCTATTCAGGTAACGTTGCCTCTACACAAGTGAAAGTTGCAATATGACTGCAAAGTGCAGGGCTACAGCGAGTTGAAGCGTGCATCTGTCGCGCCTACCATCTCTCTACTCAAACTACACCTATGCTGCCAATTCGGACAACGACGATAGGATGATTGGGCGAGTGGAACGGTGCTCTAGGCGACATCTGCTGCCGATTCGGACGCGGCCCTATACTGAACGCAAATCGAACTGGCACGCCATGGCGGCTGAAAAACAGCGATCAGTTGAATTTTTTCGACTGAGATCCGGCATTTTCGAGTCACAAAGTACCGAACGTTGTTCGCGAGACGAAACAAATGAGCGTTGGGTACACCACATGTTGCCAAACGTACTGTAAAGAGAGAGAGAGAGAGTCTTCTCGGGCAACGATATTGCCAGCACCAGAAATCAGCGGGGGTTGATGGTACAACTGCACACGCGGTCCTGAACGATGAAGTTTCCGGAAGGACGACCCACAGGTCGGAATACAAATGGATACACAGTCATATAAAGACAAGTGGCAAAAACAGAAGTACGCTTGGCAACGTTGCTTCGGAAGAGCGATGCGATTCCTTCAGCTTTTACTTCGCAACTGAGTTTTTTGACACCCATCGAACCACACCCCCCAAAAATGATTAGGGGAAAGAAAGCGCCAGAAATAGCCATCAAGGTCAACCGCCAGTTGGAGTTGCGTTAAGAATAGTGGAGATAACACCTCTTTGTGAAATGGGCACCACGGCCACCTGACCTCAACCCCACTTTGGCATATGGGGGATTTTAAAAACTGAGGTGTGTGCTGTGAAAATTCGGGATCTATCATCTCCGGCAAACGATAACCACTGCAATAGTTGATCTTGTTCCTCGCATTCTGAAGAGAATTTATATTTTGCAATAAGGTTTTGACTTGATTTGCTTTATTTTAATTTGCTTTTCTGCCACTGTCCATGATGAGGAAGAATGATGATAAGATGAAACTGACAAAAGGGCAATCACAAACGCACAGCTTACAATACAAATCTCACAGAGGATTATACTGGCTGTGAGTCTCGACGCCAGTTCTCCGTTAATCTGCAAAATGATCTAGTACTACGTGGAAGAGAGGTTGACATTTAGTGCCTTCCGAAAGGGTCACCCCTTGGTGTTCATCAGTTGTCCCTTTGGCTCCATACTTTATGGTCACCCTGTGTAGTCAAACATATGCCTTGGCTAAGTTAAGTACATTAAAACTATGGGGGAAAAAAAACTTCGGAGTGGAGATTAGGTGTTGGCAAAAAACCAAAGAGAACTTTAAAATAATGAAAGTAAATGTGAATATTAGGAAGTAATGATAATAATATGTACATTCCCCTCTTCTTCTTGTTTACAGTGAGAGTAAATATTGAATAATTTTCTATTTAAGTCCTGAAGTCCTCAGGAAAGAACTTGACCCTGTGCGGCATTATAACTCAGCGTCAAATAACAAAAAACAAACTCATTTTCTCCCGCTATGAACATTAGCCACCATTGGAGGAAATCAACTTCTGGATTCACTTCATGCACCGATACACCTGGATACATGGCATATATCATCAGAAGACATGTTCAACGCAAACAGAAGTTACATCCGGAACAAAAGTCATGTTGAACTTCGAGTTGCCTTTTTTTTCACGAAATTTAACTGCTGCATTCACACAACTACAAAGCATTCGACTGTTCTAAAGATTTGAGATCAATTTTGTACTCATGGGCATTGCCAGAAATTACTAATAGTAATAAACTGTTATTGCATTGACAATTTCTTATTGTGGTAGCGTCATCGCCTTGTAATCAAGGGGTCCCGGGTTCGATACCCGGTGGAGGCACATAGTGGTTCGGATCCCACTTTAAACTGTAGGTCCAGTCCCGATTAGCCTTACTGTGCATAAAGTGGACTTAAAACACCAAATCAAGCCAAGCAAGACAATTTCTTATTATTCTTATCACCGACCTCCGTGACGTTGTAGTTAGCACAGCGCGCTAGAGGTCCCTGGTTCGAATCCCGGCCTGAACACGGGTGCTCTTTGTGATTGTCCCTTCACAAATTTCATATCATTACTCATCATCATCTTCACAATTAGCCAAACGTGGCTGAAAAGTGAAGCAAAATAAACCAAACAAATTCATCAATTCTTGTTGTTGTTGCTATTATTAATATATTATGAGGAGACCCTTATTTGATACACAAGATGAGTGAACATCCGGCATAACTGTTATTCTTTATCTGGCAGTTTTTCCACATTTCATACAGACATACATAAATTTGTTTGTTTGATTTGTTGTTTTATGTCCAATTTATGCATTGGGACTGGACCTACAGTTTAAAGTGAGATTCGAACCACTGTGCAATGGGCCTTCACCGAGTATCGAACCCAAGACCACTTGATTACAACGCGACGACGTTATTGGCTCCGACATACTTAAATGCATAGTTTTTTCTATCTTGTTATTAATTTTTACATACTTCGTTCACCACGAAAAATCTTTAAAAATTGGGGATATATTTTTAATTATGAAGGTCACATAGTGTGACATTATAAAACATCATTTTTAAATTTTGAAAGCTCATGGAATCAATGAAAACATGAAACTATGATCTTGTTCCTGCATTTTCGACCTAACTTACCACTTCCTTCGCTTATTCTACAGGAATACAAATTAACTGAATTACATTTCTGTTATCGACTGGTGGGGGATGCTCCCCCTAATTTGAGGTGAATTGGTGTGGTAAAGGGGTTGTCTGACCGGTTCAACCCTCCCCCTCTTGAGACGTCAATGTGTCAGCTCTATTGGCCTCCCCGATGGCGCAGTGGTAGCGTCGTCGCCTTGTAATCAAGGGGTCCTGAGTTCGATACCCGGTGGAGGCACATAGTGGTTCGGATCCCACTTTAAACTGTAGGTCCAGTCCCGATTAGCCTTACTGTGCATAAAGTGGACTTAAAACACCAAATCAATCATTCAAATCAGCTCTATTCACTGCAAACTATTTCACAAGACCGACATAGATTAGACAATTTTTCAACACAAAACTATGAAGAGGAAGTACAACCTACACACACACACACATAGTTAAAGATGATTATACAGGGTGATTCAGAATTCCTATTACACATTTCTAGCGGTTGTAGAGGGGACTTAGTAGATCAAGTTTCGATAAGGAACCCATGTCCTGAAACGTACCGTTTTGGTACTACATAGATGACAAAATCACATAATTTCACATCCCATGCTTTACCTGCGTCACAACAAGAGCTGCTCGATGTGGCGACCCTGACGTTCGTTGCAAACAGTGTACCTCCGAAGGATGCTTCCATACACACGCTCAAAAATAGTTGGTGTGTGCTGAATCGTGTCTGCTGCAGCCAGAACTCGTGCAACCAGGTTTTCCTCCGACACTACAGGAGTCTCATAAAAAATACTCTTCATGTGGCCCCATACGAAAAAGTCAAGAGGAGTTAGATCCGGCGATCGTGGTGGCCGAGGAGTTGGTCCACCGAGACCTATCCATCTGTCCCCGTATGTTTGATTGAGATGTTGTCGGATGTCATGGTAAAAGTGTGCTGGTGCGCCATCATGTTGGAACCAGCACACATGACATCAGGTGACTGAAGACGTCTCCCTTCCGTCAATGTGGGTTGCCTACCGTGAAGCGGGAAATGTGAAATGATGTGATCTTGTCATCTGTGTAGTACCAAAACGGTACGTTTCAGGACATGGGTTCCTTATCGAAACTTGATCTACTAAGTCCCCTCTACAACCGCTAGAAATGTGTAATAGGAATTCTGAATCACCCTGGATATCATCGAGTTTGAATTCATCAGCAGCAAGTATTAAATTTAACTTGAATGTTGTGTTTGAAAAACTAATGATGATGCACTCCTGTATGAGCCAAGGAATACTATGCGCTTTGGCATGAAGGATACATTGGAGGATGCATGATCGGGGCAGTCTGTCATTGCTTCAACTTCATGTTCAAGGGGTTCCAAATATAACTTGGATTCGAAAGAGACCTCTTGGGTCATAATGCTTACAGTTAGGCCACGCTGACTTGCCATTTTGTTACTTTGGCATATAACTCGTGAAAGTCCCTTCACACACCAAAAAATCTAACTTATTTTATTTTCACTAGAGAGTAAATTAAATCTGGGGAATCTCGCAAGTATCTCCAAAGCGCCTAGAGCGAAAATCAACACAGAATTATCACTTTGCATTAGATCAGTATCTACACTTTGATGTATTATTTACAGAAGTTTCACTTTCCAAGAAATGTTGCAAAGGGTTTGTGGTTTCAAATATAATTTTAAGTACTTTAGACAGATCTTTATGAGGTCTCAAATATTACATAATTATGGTCTGTGAAGAGAGTATTACTGCCACGTGGGGGCCGGGTTGGGAGATTTTAGTGGATTTTTTCCCCGCAATGTCCCCACATAGATCGCTTCGGAGGTTCAACAAGCATCGAACAAAAAAATGGTACCTAGGTGCAGCCCTGTGGAAATGGAGCGGGTAAAAGGGGACGGAGCAAGGTGCTGATCTCACCACTTCCACAATATGATCTATACCTAGGATTCGTATACGTCCCAGATTTTCAGAGACAGTCCGAAAAAGCTATCATTTGTCCCGGTGTCCCGAAAAGTTTCTTCGGGATACACTAATGCCCGGGAATCGAAAGGGAAAGGAGAATTGATTAAGGCTATACTTTCATGAATTTCGTTATTTATTAATTACAATCCTGTACAAGCACCTATTATTCAAAATGATTTTCTGAAAATTCTTTTGAAGTAATGAATTTTTGTGACATTGTAAGAACGTGTCTTCTAATATGCTACAAGGAAGTCTTTTCATTTTTCTCCGTGTCCTTGAAAATCGTGTCTGAAATACTTTACCAACTTTGAACCCTATGATTGATTGATTGATTTAGTGTTTAAGTCCACTTTATGCACAATAAGGCTAATCGGGACTGGACCTACAGTTTAAAGTGGGATCCGAACCACTATGTGCCTCCACCCCTTGATTACAAGGCAACGACGTTGAACCCTGTGAGCGAGAGTCAGCGTTTTACCCATAATCATTATGGTGTTCATACATATTATAGCTTGTTGGGCTTCCGGCCAGCGGCGTTCTGGACATTCACTTATGAAATGTAGCAACACTACCTATACCTCACATCCCAACCGGAAGCCTTCAAGGCATTTTGCAAAGAACAGGGGGTGGTTTTACCTTTATATTATATAATATAAAAGCTCTACAAAATATAATTTATGTTTGCAAAGTGTATGCAATTTTCCGGGGCTTGAATTGATTGTTGCCGTCTACGGTGAGGCAGACAACCAGCAATTAGACAAAACAAATTGCGCAGATTTTGACAGCGCATTCCTCAGGTTCCTGCATGGAGTTGAGAGAACCTGTCTGGAATTAGGTCAGCGAGAGGTTCTCGACCACCGAGGCAGGCTTTCCTCCAGGAAGTTCCTGCACTTTCTCTCGCAGCGACACCTGTGGCTAGGATGAGATCATAGGTGCCAGAGAGTCTCAAGCGCCGTCGAGTGGCCTCTCCCCTTGATTCCGAGAAACACATTTCGACAGAGGAAACTGGCAAGATTCCTTTTGTACGCCCTCTCGTGGCGGAGTGGCCAATTCGGTGCATCACTACAGCAAGGGTATCGGGTTCGAATCCTGGGTAATGCATGCATGTTTTTGTTGGATTTCGTATTAACCAAAAATTAAGGTTATGGCCGTGGGAATCTTGATAAATAGCTAATTCGTCGGTAAAGATGCATTGTTTTTATCCGCTCTTGGGCAATTGTGAAGATGTAACCGGCAATATTCTTACAATCTTATTCGAATCCCGGTGTTCTTAATGAGTATCCCTTTATCAATTTCATCACTCCTCATCTTTTGCGATGTGGCAGAAAAGCGATGTAAAATTAAGCAAATCAATCATATCTGACAGCCAATTTACCGGCAAACAGCGGTAGGGTTTCGCTTTCAAATCTTCTCGTATGTGCTCTCTCACTGTTTTCGAGAGTGGATTTTACATAGGATGGCATGCGTGATTGGTCAACAGCAGCACACGAGTCCAAATGCTTATCTACTATGTACAGTCACCGTCAATAAAAATGGGACAAGTAGATCCTGAAATACTCGCTTATCTCGATGCGTTATGTGTGTTGCCTACCTATAGGATGATGATCAAACATGCTATTGATGTTCTCTCATCGCCGCGGAGCTAGACAATACCCTAAAACGCATTGAAATGAAACAGGTATTTCACGATGTAGTAGTTATCCCATTTTTATTGATCTTGACTGTACCTTCTACTTACAAGATTCTCTAAGATGCATGTTGATGTGGCATGGTGTTCCGTCTTGTCAACTGAGAACGTAATTCTGTGTAAAATCCAACCAGTGTGTCATCTATTCGCCTTTAATGTAACAACAAAAGATTCGAGTACAATCAGGCGAGAGAGTTAAAGACACCTTGCAGGGAAACTAGTATTTCACGATCTATGTGTCCCACTTTTATTGCAGGTGACTGTACATTTCTAAGGGCCGCTTTAGACGGAAGCATTTTATTTAACATTTTTGATAGCATAAATGCTTCCAAAAATCTTACAGCAGACAGTACTTTATACGGAAGCATCTCGTGTAACATTTCGGAAAGCTTTTGCGATTGCAATGCATAATATATACAACACGAAGACACGTCGAGTTACACAATCTATGGTTAGTTCGAGGTGTTGTTAAATGAAACAACTAGAATATTATTCCATACGCGTACAGTAAACGCTTTAAAGTATGCATTTAAGCAGCGCCATCAGTGGCGGCGATTAGGGGGAGCAGTTGCCCCCCACACTTTTCGCCACTTTTGCCTCCGCACCATGCTAAACCTTATCTACAAATATTGTCTTTGCTTCCCCCTTAGTTTTGGCACCTTGCCTCTCCGGTTTTGGAACCCAATCGCCGCCACTGAGCGCCATTGATATGTACCTAATGCATTTCAATACGTAGTGAACGTTATTCCTCTCGGTCGAATAGTTATCGGCTTTTAAAAATGTGAAGTGGTACATTGTTTACATCTCACGCGGCCGCCATTACATCTGCACTCGTGACCTAGAGGTCCCTTCTGATTGGTTATGCTATGGAAATAAAGCCGATTCTATCTTTGAGAAATGCCATGGCATCTGTAATGCCATAACATTTCTCACTTTACACGGTAACATTTTGGTCATGGCATAAATATTAAGGAAAATCCCTTCGTCTAAAGCGGGTGTAAGCTGAGTACAGTTTCTTTGCTTCAGGCTGCCAAACTTGGTCAGTAAAAAAAGTAAAAACTTTCAAAACAGACCATAACAAGCGGAAGAAATTCAAATTATATTATATTTATATCTTTCTACAGCCCTGACTATCATAGAAAAGCAGGCTGAATTTAAATTACACTTGGCTAGACTCAGATACCCGACAGGTTCTTGTGTACCACGTTCCACAGGATGGTTATAGGATCACTACCGTCGCTGATGCTTCTTTACTGGCTTGCTCTAGAACGGAACCAGCCACCACTTCTTTCACACTAAGTCCTCTTCAAAA